>NC_137957.1:5211422-5811422 GCF_963924665.1 Micromys minutus
GGAAGGATTAAGACTATTATAGAAAACAGGCATATCTCTATAAATTCAAGGTCAATCTGGTCTACATAGTGAGTGCCAGGCCAACTAAAGATACATAGTAAGACTCCCCCAATAAATAAATACATACATACATACATACATACATATACATATACATGAATGCCAAATATTCTGAAAAATACCATAAAATATATTTCATATTTTGAGAAAATTTAAGATTAATTTTATGGGAATTATACATTTATAATGTATAATTATACAATACTAAGAAAAAATGTTGTGTTTTAAATAAATTCATGTTGTCTGTTATTTAAAATCATATTAACTTAAAATAATTGAAGAACTCCTCCAATTACCACTTTAATATTTATTCTTTTTTGTTTGTTGGTTGTTTGTACAAACAGTTTTTATTTATAAAGAACAATTTTTTATTTTATAATTTGTTATTTTATTTTATAGCAAATATGTATTTATTGAATAAATAAACTCTTTTTTATATAAAACTATATGAATATATTTGTCAGTACTTGATTTTTTTTTAAAGTTTGATAGTATGCATTGAAATCTTACTAGTTACAATGAGCATAAAGTATATATAAAAACAAAACATAACATGGAAATAGTCAAAATTTTCTTGGTGTGTAAAGATTAAACATGATAATTTTCAAATACCAGGAATTGCCACCAGACTGCATTCTTAGCTCTTGAATTATTAATGATTTAAGGTGTACCACATCTGAGAGGGTACTATACACTTATTTTTTTTCTAAGAAGGACTGAGGTCTTAGTAGAAGCACATTTAATATAGTTCAACAATTTCTCAAATAATAGTTTGAGTGGCTTTTGATTTGCATGTTTAACGTTAAATTAATGACAAGTATGTATACTGCAAAAAGTACAACACTGATTATCAAAAACATTATTTGAAAAAGGTAAAATAACCATTATCATTTTTAATAATTACCTCTTGCTAAGATGAGCATGTCCTGCTATATGCAGACAATAATAACACATAATAATGGAGAACTTATGCAGCAGACAGCTGTTTACTGGGTATTAGTATTAAACAGGACAGCTAGAAGTCATGTTACTTACACCTTATACATTTAAGCTGAATTGGGAGTCTTCAAGAAGAAAAGCGATGCTATTTTTTTTTTACACACAGAAAAAAAATTCCTTCTGAGTTTCTTTTAGTTCTCAAAAAGTAAGGGTAAAATTACTAAGCAAATATTTAAAAGTTCATTTTTAATTAAACTATTTCATGTGATAATCATAAATATGTATTGTTTATTGTGTAATATTACTATCTTCTAGATATCTGATTAATATTACTCTTATCATAACCAACATAATGATAATCCTGAGTCTCTCTTATTGCAAGCATACAGGTACTTGCGGCTATACTTGTGGTTATATAAAAATAATTATTGTTAAAATGAAGAATTTTACACTACTATGCACTGTATATTTGTTCATTAAATACTATCAATAAATCATAAAAGTTTCAAATGGCATCAGAAATATTAGATATTTCAGTTATAAAAGCAGACAGTGTCAGAAACTGGAAATTAATACATGTGTGTTGTAGGCAGCTACTTCATGGCAGTGTTCAAATTACAGGTGACAATTACCATGGACCAATCTGTCTTTCATGGTTGTATCACTCATATAGAAATTTTGGTTATAGGCAAAGATCTCATATAAAAAAATTAGTAAGGGAACTTTAAATATCGATCCATAAGTATATTTTCCTTTTCAATATAGTATGGCATATGGTCTCTATTTTAATCTTAATGAAAAAGTATTGGCTTTGACCTGCATGCTTTGATGATGAATTAATAACATCTATATGTATTTATAAAGGAAGACAATACTGAATATCAAAATGTTAGGTGAAATATGGCAAATTCATCTGTAGTAATTCTTACAAGGAAAGGAAGATATTGCATTTTATTGGAGATAGTAATATCAATATATGAAATTTTCAATTTCACCCCATTAAATAAACTCTTTGGTCTCTTTTCCATCAATATATTTTATTAGAAAAGAAAATAAATATGAAAAACTATACTATAATTACAGAGTTTGTGCTCTTGGGAATATCAGGCAACAGAGAGCTTCAGGTAGTAATTTTCATCTTTTTATTAATAACTTACATAGTAAGCATCATTGGAAACCTAACCATCATCACCCTCACAATCCTGGACTCTCATTTAAAGACTCCTATGTATTATTTCCTTCGTAATTTCTCCTTCTTAGAAATTATGTTCACCAGTGTTTCCATTCCCCGATTTCTGGCATCAATAATTACTCAAGTCAAGACCATTTCCTATAATAATTGTTTGACTCAGTTATTTTTCTTCATTTTCATGGGGGTGACAGAATTTTTTCTCCTAACTGCTATGTCTTACGATCGCTATGTTGCCATATGCAAGCCACTGCACTATGTTATCATCATGAATCAGAAAGTCTGCACCATCCTTGTCCTCACTTCATGGCTGGCAGGATTCATGACCATCTTCCCACCACTTATGCTGGTCCTAAAGTTGGATTTCTGTGCTTCCAATGTCATCGATCACTTCTGTTGTGATTATTTTCCCCTTTTACAACTGTCTTGCTCAGATACTTGGCTCCTAGAAGTCATTGGTTTTTATGTTGCTCTGGTTACTCTACTATTCACATTGGCACTGGTGATTTTATCTTACATGTATATTTTCAGGACTATTTTAAGAATTCCCTCAATCAGTCAGAGAAAAAAGGCTTTCTCCACTTGTTCCTCTCACATGATTGTCATCTCCATGTCTTATGGAAGCTGTATATTTATCTATGTGAAGCCTTCAGCAAATGAAAGAGCATCGTTGACCAAAACAGTGGCTATTCTCAGCACGTCAGTTGCTCCCATGTTAAACCCTTTTATTTATACCTTGAGGAACCAGCAAGTGAAACAGGCTTTCAAAGACTTGGTTCATAAAGTAGTTTTGTACAGAAACAAATGAAAATGAAATGTGTGTTTATATGGAGAGATGCCATTGTAAATTGTACTGGCTGGTTTTGTGTCAACTTGACACAAGCTGGAGTAATCACAGAGAAAGGAGCCTCAATTGAGGAAATGCTTCCATGAAATCCAGCTGTAAGTCATTTTCTCAACTAGTGATCAAGGAAGAGGGTCCAGCCCATTGTGGGTGGGGCCATCCCTGGCCCAGCCCATTGTGGGTGGTGCCATCCCTGGGCTGGTAGACCTGGGTTCTATAAGAAAGCAGGCTGAGCAAGCCATGGGGAGCAGCCAGTAAGTAACATCCCTCCATGGCCTCTGCATTATCTCCTGCTTCCTGAACTTTTTGAGTTCCAGTCCTGACTTTCCTTTGGTGATGAACAGCAATGTGGTAGTGTAAGCTGAATAAACCCGTTCCTCCCCAACTTGCTTCTTGTTCATGTTGTTTGTGCAGGAATAGAAACCATAACTAACACCTAAATATTCAATAAAATTTAATGAAAATTTAAATCCTTTTTGTGCTTACTGATCTTATAGATTCTATCTCAATGCTCTCTCACCAAGTCACTCTTTTGCTTGCTATTTGTATCTCAGGCTTGGCTTATTCTTATACCTCATTTTCCAAAGTAGCTTGGATCACAGACTTGACCATACCTTTTTGGTGAAAAAACCTAGGGCAAATTGTCAGCCCTGAAAACATACATACACGTGAGATGATACAGACTTAACAGGTTATGTTTATGAATACAAACACAAAATCCACACACACTAACAATTAATAAAAAGGGAGACCATGAGTTTGAAGGAGAAGGTACATGGGAGGTTTGGGGGCAGGAAACAAAAGAGAGAAGTGTGCTTATGTTATAATTGCATATTTTAAAAAACAAAAAACTAAAATATGAATAGATTTTAAATGGAAAACTAGCTACTATAGAACTTAACTTACTTTAGCAATTATTCTTAATGAAAGTATTATATATTCTGATTTTATACAGATATTACTACCTTAATTAAAAAACGTTTTTTTCTGTGTCACTAATAAAACAGTTTGTACATGGACTATGCTAAGTATCTACAATAAACATTATTTTTCCAGCTATGTACGTTATCCAAATATTTCTTCACTTACTGAGTGAACAAATACTTTCTACTAACAAAAAAATTGAGTTTAATAATATTTTATTTCCTAGATATGCTGAAATCCTAGATCTTGTTTCTGTCTTCCATGTGTATGTGTATATGCTTGTGTTACTATTGTTATTGTCTAGCACATACCATGGTATACACATCAAGGTCAAAGTACAATTTACAGGAGTCAGTTCTGTCTTACACAACTGAGGCAGGGTCTCTCTTGTATCTGCTTTTGTGCTTCCTACTCTTATCTTTGCCTTCAATATTGTGGTAAGCATGCTGGGGCCATTATTATGTTGTACCAGATCCAGTTTTTCATGGGATTGACCGGGATCAAAATTAGATTGCTAGTGTTGCACCATTAATGCTTTTACACACTGTGCCAGCTATCAGATCAGTCCCCATTTTAGTGTTTTATTTATTTTGATATTTCATAATCTCACACGTTTACAGCACAATCTGATTACATAACAATGCTTCTCTCTCATGAAATTGCAAAGCTTCTGTAAGGCAAAGGACGCTGTCAAAAGGACAAAATGGAAACCAAAAGATTGGGTAAAGATTCTTACCAATCCTCCATCTGATGGAGGGCTAGTATCCAATATATACAAAGAATTCAAGAAGTTACATTCTAGAGAATCAAATAATTCAAATAAAAATGGGGTACAGAGCTAAACAAAGAATTCTCAACTGGAATATCAAATGGCTGAGAAGCACCTAAAGAAATGTTCAAAGTACAGACTTCACATATATATTCCTATGCATATATGTTTATGGTAATAATTAATGGAAAAAGAGGACATAAGTTTGAAAAAGAGTTAAGCAGGGATATATGTTTGGGTTTGGACAAATAAATCAATGAGGTCATATAATAAAATTATATTATAATTTCAAATTATAACATAATTTGAAATTATAACAATGTAATATCAATAATTATATTATAATTTCATATATAATATAATATAATATGAATAATTATACTTATATATGAAAAATTTCAATATTTATATATTTATATGTGAAATATATATTTATATATGAAATCATAATATAATACAATATAATTTCATATATAATATAAATAATTATAATTTCAAATTATATAATTTGAATTATAATATAATATAATAATATAATATAGTTATTACATTATAATATTGTATTATAAAAATAATTTTAAAATTAAGTAAAAAGCAAGCAAATAAATAATTAAAATCATGCTCTACTTTATTGTTTTGGACATTTGTTAATGACTTGCACAATATTATTGGACCTTAATAGCAATCCAACATTAGTATCTTATGGCCTCCTCAAGGAAGATGATCCTAATATATTTGACACATAAATTGATTCATTATCATTGAGCAATTCAGTGAACAGATAAAAGGAGCATAAAGTGTAAGGAGTTTTAATGTAGTAAAAATTTAAAGGTAGGTATATTTTAAACTGCATGGAAGTTCAGCATAATTTCCTTCTATCTGAGTGATCTGACTGTGGTTCACTGGACAGTGTCCCCAAGCTTCTTTCTGTTTTGATAACAGTACAATTATGGTTGATATTCCCTAGTGTTTTGTGTACATTCTTCTGCTGGTAATTTTGACTCAGTGAATTGGTCCCTTGAGCCAATTGCAGGGTGAATGGATAAAACTTGAAGTACTCCTTGCAACATAAAACATATTAATAAATCATAATTACTTTAAATCATCTCCTGAAACTGTTTCTCTGTCCATCTTCATTCTTTCTTATCACTTAGTAATCAAAGAAATAAACTCACTTTGGATAAAATGAGAAAACGTAGATAAAAAACATTTACATTGAATCCCAAACTCATTTCCTGGGGAAGGAAGTTTTTAAAGGAATAGCAAAGGATGATGCATCTACTCTTCTAGCAGTTCTGAGAAGCTGAACGATATCACAGGTAAGTTGATCACAAAGAGGGAAGTGAAAGTCGCGAAAAGTTAAGCATCAATGCAGAGCTCAACTTTGTCAAATTTAAGATTTACTGTAATTATATTTTGAAATGTGGCATGACAGCTTATGCAAATTTATACAATTTCTGGTGGTTAAAAGGAAAGATTCATTATCTCCACAGTTCTCATTCTTTTTTTGACAGGTATTTAGTGCTCATTTAAAGTGCAAGTGGATCAAAGATCTCCACATTAAACCAGGTACACTGAAACTATTAGATGAGAAAGTAGGGAAAACCTTAGAACCCATAGGCACAGGAGAAAATTTCCTGAACAGAACACTAATGGTTGGAGCTCTAAGGTCAAAGATTGACAAATGGGACTTAATGAGATTGCAAAGTTCTGTAAGGCTAAAGACACTGTCAAGAAAACAAAACAGCAGCCAACAGAGTGGGAAAAGATATTTACCAACCCCACATCAGCTAGGGGCCTAATATCCAAGGTATACAAAGAACTCAAAAAGCTAGACACCAGAGAATCAAATAACCCTATTAAAAAATGGGGTACAGACTTAAATAAAAAGTTCTCAATCGAGGAATATCAAATGGCTGAGAAACATCTAAGAAAGTGCTCAACATCCTTAGCCATCAGGGAAATGCAAATCAAAACAACCCTGAGATTTCACCTCACACCAGTCAGATTGGCCAAGATCCAAAACTCTGGTGACCAAAGATGCTGGCAAGGACGTGGATAAAGAGGAACATTTCTTCACTGTTGGTGGAGTTGTAAACTGATACCACTCTGGAAATCAGTCTGGTGGTTCCTCAGAAAAATGAACATAGTACTACCTGAAGACCCAGTCATTCCACTTCTGGGCATTTACCCCAGAGACACTCCAATACAACAAAGATACATTCACCACAATGTTCATTGCAGCTCTATTTATAATACCCAGAAACTGGAAAGAACCTAGATGTCCTTCAGTAGATGAATGGATACAAAAATTGTGGTACATTTACACAATGGAGTACTACTCAGCTATCAGAAACAATGGCTTAACAAAATTCTTAAGAAAGTGGATGCAACTAGAGAATATCATCCTGAGTGAGAAAACCCAGTCACAAAAGAACAGACATAATATGCAGTCACTGATAGTGGGATACTAACACCAGAAAGCTCTGAACACCCCAGAAACAAGTCACAGACTGTGTCAAGTTCAAGAAAAAAAAACAGAATATATTTTAATTAAAATAGAACTGTATCACAACCCCCTTTCCTTCCTACAACCCCTCCCAGTTTCTCTCCTATCCCCTCAAATTAATACCCTCTTTTCCTATATTATTGTTACATATATATACATATGTGTATGTGTATGTACCCACAAATACTTAATCATAACCTTAAAAAATGTATTTGTATACTTCTATGCAAAAATGTACATTTATCTTTGTTTTTAAAATAAAGTTTTTCAATAAAAAATAAAATAAATATTCTTTATTTTTGAAGAAATATTCTTGATATTTGATATTTGACATTTGTATAAATTAGTAAAAAATACCAAATTTGATTCTCCATTTGAGAATCAGAATAAAAGTTTTACAAATGTGTTAGAAGTATTTAATGAAATAAAATATACAAGCCTTGGATCTCTGAAATAAATAATGCCTTTAATAACTTATTATTACTATGAATATATTGTCAAAATTGAGAATTCATTCATTTTAAATAAAGTACACATAATGAAATTTACACTTTGTTGATATATAACTTAGACCTTAATGAAGAATTACTTACTTTCTAAAATCTCTGTGAAATTTATTCTTGCAATTCATTTTTCTTCTCTTCTTGCATTATTCTTAACAGATCATAGTTTTTTTAATTTTATAAAACACTGATGATATGAGTTTTAGTATTAAACATAACTCAATAGTCTCTTTCCCTCTATATAAAAGACTTTTCATATATATATGACTATTAATGTTGACAATTGAGTTTTTCACTATTATTGAAAATAATTAATTTATTCTATTCATATTTCCTAGAATACAAAGCACAGATATCTGTGAAAGTAGTAGGAAAATAATTTGGTAAAAATAAGTCTAATCATTCAGTGAGTTCTAAGAAGTCTGCTAAACCCAAATTTACAAAAAGACTCAATGATCCTGACCATGAAGTGAGTTAGAGTATACTTATATAAGAATATTTTCATTGTTTATTATTTACTTATTTGGATACTTAAATCTTTTGTTTGTGATGTTTGCAATTTTATATCCATTATGTTCACAGTATTATTTCTCAATTGGATATTCCCTGAATTTACATTTCAGATGTTATCCACTTCCCCTGATCCCATCCCCTCTCCCTCTCCCATTGCCCCCAGGAAGGTGCTTCCTCCTCCAACCACCTTCCCCCACCTCAGAACATTGGCATTCCCCTACACTGAGAAAATGAGCCTTCCCTGGGTCAAAGTCCTCTCTTCTCATTGACACTATAGAATGATAACCTCTATTGCATATGCACCTAGAGCCAGAGGGCTCTCCATAAGTACTCACTGGGTGGTGTTTTAGTCTCTGGGAGTTGTGGTGAAATTGGTTAGTTGATCATATTGTTCTTCCCATGGGGTTGCAGACCAGTTCATTTCCTTCAGTCCTTTCTCTAGCTGCTTCATTGGGGTCCCCGTGTTCAGTCTGAAGGTTAGCTGCAAGAATTCTCCTCTGTATCAGTATGGTTCTGGCAGAGCCTCTGAGGAGGCCTCCATATCATTTTCCTACCAGTAAGCACTACTTGGGATCAGCAATAGTGCGTGGGTAAAGTGGCTGCAAATGGGATGGATCGCCAGGTGAGGCAGTCTTTGGATCTTTTCTCCAATCCCTGCTCCACCATTTTCCCCATTATTTCCTCCCATCAGTGTTTTGTTCTTTCTTCTAAGAAGAACTGAGGCATTCACCTTCTGGCCTTCCTTCACTTTGAGCTTCTTAAGTTCTGTAAATTGTTTCTTGGGTATTCCCAGTTTTTAGGACTAATATCTGCTTGTCAGTGAGCACATATCAGGAGTGTTCTTTTGTGACTGGGTTTCCTCACTTAGGATGATACCTTCAAGTTCCATCAATCTGCCTAAGAATTTCATGAAGTTGCTGTTTTTAATAGCTGAACAGCTCCATTGTGTAAATGTACCACAATTTCTTGGTTCCATTCCTCTGCTGAGGTACATCTGGGTTCTTTCCAGCTTCTGGCTATTATAAATAAGGCTGCTATGAACATGGTGAAACATGTGTCCTTGTTAGATGTTGGAACTTCTTTTGGGTACGTGCCCAGGAGTGGTATAGCTGGATTCTCAGGTAGTACTATGCCCAGGTTTCTGAGGAACCACCAGACTGATTTCCAGAGTGGTTGTACCAGCTTGCAATCTCACCAACAGTGGAGGAGTGTTTCCCTTTCTCCACATCCTCAGAAGAGCTTAGAAAACAGGCACATGGAAATTTTTTTTTCTGAATAGAACATCAATCAATAGTTTATGCTCTAAGATCAAGAATAGACAAATGGGACCTCATGAAATTGCAAAGCTTCTGTAAGGCAAAGGACACTGTCAAAAGTATAAAATGGCAACCAACACATTGGGATAAGATCTTTACCAATCCTTCATCTGATAGAGGGCTGGTTTCCAATATGTACAAAGAATTCAAGAAGTTAGACTCTAGAGAATCAAATAATCCAATTTAAAAATGGGGTACAGAGCTAAACAAAGAATTCTCAACTGAGGAATATCAAATGGCTCAGGAGCACCTAAAGAAATGCTCAACATCCCTAATCATCTGGGAAATGCAAAACAAAACAACCATAGATTCCACTTCACACTAGTCAGAATGGCTAAGATCAAATCTCAGGAGACAGCAGATATTGGTGATGATGTGGAGAAAGAGAAACACTCCTTTATTGTTGGTAGGATTACAAGCTGGTACAACTACTCTAGAAATCAGTCTGGAGGATCCTCAGAAAATTGGACATAGTACTAGAGAGGACCCAGCTATACCACTTCTTGGCTTCTAACAAAAAGATGCTCCAGCATATAATAAGGACACATGGTTCATTATGTCCATTGCAGCCTTATATGTAATAGCCTGAAGCTATTTCTGTATTCATTCCTCTGTTAAATAACCCAGATGTCCTTTAACAGAGGAATGAATACAGAAAATATGATACATTTACACAATGGAATACTACTCAGTTATTAAAACAATGACTTCATGAAATTCTTAGGCAAGTGGATTGAACTAGAAAATATCATCCTGAGTGAGGTAACTTAGTCACAAAAGAATACACATGGTGTGAACTCACTGTTAAGTGGATATTAGCCCCAAAGCTCGGAATACCTAAGATAGAATCCACAAACCACATGTAGCTCAAAAAGAAGGAACACCAAAGTGTGGGTGCTTCAGTCTTTCTTAGAAGGGGGAACCAAATATCTGTTGGGATTCTGTAAACCCCACCCCTCAGTTACCTGGCAATAGCCAGGTATGCTCTGCCCCAATGACCTGAAACTGTAAAAGGGGCTACTTGCCCTCCCTCTCTCTTGCCTCTTTTGCTCTTGCTCTCTTGCAGCCTTGCTCTCCAACCCCTATCCCTCCTCTTCCCCTTCCCTTCCTCCCTCCCTCCACATGCTCATGGCTGTCCTCTACTTCTCTCTCTCTCTCTCTCTCTCTCTCTCTCTCTCTCTCTCTCTCTCTCTCTCTCTACCTCTACCACCCTCTTAACTTTGCCATGACCTGAATAAACTCTATTCTGTACTATACTGTTGTGTGGCTGGTCCCTCAGGGGGAAGGGATTCCCAACACGGGCCCCCAAGAGGCATCTCCCTTGCCCCCAGGCCTTACCGCACCTCCATGGGCCATATGCCCCCCACTATCTTCATCCTTCTCCTAACAGTATTCACTGGAGGAAATATGGAGATAAAGTATGGAGCAGAAACTGAAGGAAAGGCCATCCTGTGACCTACCTGAGAATCTATCTCATATACAGTCAGCAACTCAGACCCTATTGCAGATTGATTGGGAGAAATGGGGGTCTCCAAACTACCTTCAAAATTGATCCAGAATTATTCCTGTCTAAAAGAAAAGCAGGGACAAAAATGTAGCACATATTGAAAGGAAGGTCCTTCAATGACCTGCCTAACTTAAATACTGTCCCATAAGTGGACACCAAACCCAGACACTGTTACCGATGCCATGTTGTGTTTGTGGACAAGAGCCTAGCATGGCTGCCCTCGAGAAGTTCTTCCAGCCACTGAATGAGTCAGGAAAAGATACGTACAGCCAACCATTGGACTGAGTTCAGGGACCCTAAAGAAGAGTTAGAGGAAGGATTAACAAAGCTGAAGAAATGGCAACCCCATAGGAGGAACAATAGTATTAACTAACCCTTAGGGAGAAACTGAGCCACCAGTCAAGAAGCATACATGCTGACCCATGGCCCCTGCCACATATGTAACAAAGGACTGCCTTGTTTGGCCTCAGTGAGAGAGGGTGAGACTAGTTGCAGAGAGATTTCATACCAGGGGTATTCCAGGGGGCATACCCCCTCACAGTTGAAGGACTGAGGGATTTGGGTGAAGAATTCTGCGAGGGGGTACCACTGGGCAGGGGACAAGATTTGGGATACAACTAAATAAAATAGTTGATTTTAAAAAAGCATTCAAAGACATAAAAATTGTTCAAGGGCAGGTTTAGAGAGATGCTTCAGTGTGAGATCTAGAGAGAGAAAACTTACTTATTTGTTTCCTTTTGCTTGTTTTGCTTTTCTTCTTTTAGTACACACTAGACAGGAATCATGTTCGCCTACAATGAAGAAAGCCATCTTTTAAAAAATCCATGATGAGGTTACAATACTACACATGAATTTCCATTTTTTGAACAGCTTAAAATCCTATGTGAAAGTGACTGGTTACATGCAGGACAGTCGTAACACTTTCACACCAGGGGCAAAACTTGCCTCCCATTTCTATTACTTGGATTTGGGACCCACAGCTAGTTAAGAGTGTTATTTCTTGAACCTTTTCTACTTCAGCAACTTGCAGGACAGCATCCTCCAAGAACTGTACAATCAAGGAGTAATTTTCCACTTTAGATCTTTATATCTTGATTTCTGCATGTCCCAAATCCTTGGCTTAAGATATTTTCAACAGAGTTTCAAGAAACAAAGCATGTGTCGTTTATTTGGTATCATGGTTTCATTCTTTTTTCCTGTCTCTGTTCATCTATAAGGGATTTGTTCCAGTAGCACAAAATATAAGCCTACGTATAAAAATATAAAAAATACTAAATGCCAGTGAGAATACAGAGAGAAGAAACCCTGCTCTAGTCTCTACAGAGATATAAACTAGTATATTCACTATAGAAATCAGCATAGAAGCTCTTCAAAATCACTATAAATGGGATTAGCATATTGACCCTGCTGGGAGCCTGGCAGACCTGGAATGGCTTGAGATGCAGAGCAGGAGCCAGGTATAGCTTTAAAGACTGGTGGTCTCTGGATGTCCAAGCTCTCTAACTGAATGTTTGCTGATAACTTCTTAAAAAGTCCTAAAAACTTACTTGCTCATTCTGAGTGTTGAAAACTGCTGGTTTAGACAAACTAACTAAAGGGCCCAGAGGGAGTAACCAAATTAACAAAATCAGGGATGAAAAGGAAGACATAGCAACAGAAACATGAAATTCAAAAAAATCATCACATCCTACTACAAAAGCCTATACCCAGCAAAACTGAAAAAGTTGGATGAAATGGATAGTTTTCTAGACAGATACTACATAACAAAGTTAATTCAAGAGCAAGTAAACTATCTAAACAAGTAATTAAAAACTTCCCAACCAAAAAAAAGCCCAGGGCCAGATGAATTTAGTGCAGAATTCCTCCCCCCCTTTTATTGGCTATTTTCCATATTTACAATTCAAATGTTA
This sequence comes from Micromys minutus, assembly GCF_963924665.1. NCBI lineage: Eukaryota > Metazoa > Chordata > Mammalia > Rodentia > Muridae > Micromys > Micromys minutus. Next base: position 5,224,406 of record NC_137957.1, read on the forward strand.
TCACCTTTCCAGTTTTCCCTTCTCCCTTTCCCCATCCCTCCCCCTGCTTCTATGAAGATGCCCCCCCTTCCACCCATCCACACACTCCCACCTCACCTCCTTAGCATTCTCCTACACTGGAGAAAGGAACCTTACAGAACCAAGGGCTTCTCCTCCTATTGATGCCAAACAATGCCATCCTCTGCTACATATGTGGTTGGAATCATGGGTCCTCCCATGTGTACTCTTTGGTTGGTGGTTTAATCCCTAGGAGCTCAGGATGGTGGTGGGTGGGGTTCTAGTGCAGAATTCTACCAGATCTTCAAAGAAGACCTGATAGCAAGTTTCCCCAAACTATTCCCTGAAATAGAAACAGAAGGAATACTATTTGTACTTAATTCATTCTTTGAAGCCACAATTACTCTAATAATACCTAAACCACACAAAGATCCAACCAAAAAAAAAAAAAAAAAAAAAGAACTTCAGACCAATCTCCCTTATGAACATTGATGCAAATATACTCAATAAAATTTTTGCAAACTGAATCAAAGAACACATCAAAATGATCTTTCACCATGATCAAGTAGGCTTCATTCCAGGGAAGCAAGGTTAGTTCAATATACAAAAATCCATTAATGTAATTCACTATATAAACAAACTCAAAGAAAAAAAATCACAATATCACCCCATTAGATGCTGAGAAAGCATTTGGCAAAATGCAACACCCCTTCATGTTAAAAGTATTGGAGAGATCAGGAATTCAAGTTCCAAACCTAAACATAATGGAGAAATTTATATCAAACAAACAGCCAATATCAAATTAAATGGAGAGATACTTGAAGCAATCCCAATAAAATCAGGGACAAGACAAGGAGGCTCACTCTCCCCATATATATTCAATATAGTACTCAGTGTGCTAGGTAAAACAATAAGACAAGAAAAAGTAATCAGTGGAATAAAAATTGGCATAGAAGAAATAAAGGTATTATTATTTGCAGATGATATGATAGTATGCATAAGAGACCACAAAAATTCTATCAGGAAACTTCTCCAGCAGATAAATAACTTCAGGAAAGTGGCTGGATATAAAATTAACTCAAATAAATCAATAGCCTCGCTTTGTACAAAAGAAAAAGCAGGCTGAGAAAGAAATAAAGGAAACAATTTCTTCACAATAACCACAAAAAATATAAAAAAGTCTTGGGATAACACTTACCAAACAAGTGAAATATCTGTATACCAAGAACGTCAAGTCTCTAAAGAAAGAAACCAAAGATCTCAAAAAATGTCAAGATCTCCCATGCTCATGGATTGCCAGAATTAACAAGTAAAAATGGACATCCTACCAGAGGCAATCTACAGGTTCAATGCAATCCCCATCAAAATCTCAACACAATTATTCAAAGACTTGGAAAAAGCAATTCTCAAATTTATCTGGAAAGAAAAACAAAACAAAACAAAACAAAACAGAATAGCAAAAACTATTCTTAAGAACAAAAGAAGAGCTGAGAAAAATCAAGATTCTTGACCTCAATCTCTACTACAGAACAATAGTGATAAAAATTGCATGGTATTAATACAGGTACAGACAGGTTGATCAATGGAATAGAACTGAGGACCCAGAAATAAAATCACATACTTACACACACTTAATATTTGATAAAAAAGCCAAAAATAAATAGAATACAATGGAGAAAAAAAATAAATGGTGCTTGTCTAACTGGCTGTTTATATAGACCCATATTTGTCACCTTGCAAAACACTCAAGTCTAAGTGAATCAAAGACCCCAATATAAAACTAGATACACTGAATCTAATAGAAGAGAAAATGGGAAAGAGCGTTGAACTCACGGGCAAAAGGAGAAATTTTCTAAACAGAACTCCAATGGCTCATGGTCTAAGATTAAGAATTGAAAACTGGGACCTCATGGAACTGGAGAACTCCTCTAAGGCAAAGGACATAGTCAAATAATAGAAGTCAGAAACCTATAGACTGGGAAAAAATCTTCACTAACTCCACATCTGATAGAGGGATAATACCAAAAAAACAGATAACCCAATCAAGAAACAGGGTATAGAACTAAACTGAGAATTCACAATAGAGGAATCTTGAATGGCTCAGAAGCTCCTAAAACTGTTCAAAGTCCTTGGTGATAAGAGAAATGCAAATCAAAAAGCCCTGAGATTCTACCTTGAACCAATCAGAATGGCTAAGATGAAAACTTCAGGTGACAGCACATGTTAGCAAGGATATGGAGAAAGAGGAACATTCCTCCACTGCTGGTGGAATTGCAAACTAGTACAACCACTCTGGAAATCAATTTGAAGGCTCCTCAGAAAATTGGAAATAGATCTACCCAAACAGCTAGCTGTGGAGAGCGGGTGTAGTGTCAGTCCCAAGATGGTGCTTGGGACTCCGGCCAAGTCTTGTGACTAGCACCTGACTTCCTCCTGCCCTTGAGATTAGCACTTCCACCGTGCGAGCTTCGCAGGTGCACCCATGACTCAAGATCAGGCCAGATGACGTGTATCTATGAACTGCAGCCATGCACATGGACTGAGGAAGTGGAGTTGAGAAATGATAAAAGGGACTGCAATTGGGGGAAGAGAGAGAGAGAGAGAGAGAGAGAGAGAGAGAGAGAGAGAGAGAGAGAGAGAGAGAGAGAGAAGAGGAGACAAAAGATTTTAACTTGCAGGCAGTAAAGTTCCTGAATAAACTACTTTGATAAGAATGCTGTGCCCTTACTCCTTTTCTGCTGGTCGGAGATGGTAACAACACCTAGCAATACCCAAAAGATGCCCCATCATACCATAGGGGAATATGTTCTACTATGTTCATAGTGACCTTATTTATGATAGCCAGAGGTTTGAAACAACCCAGATATACCATGACAGAAGAATGGATACAGAAAATGTGGTTCATTTATACAACAGAATACTACTGGGCTATTAAGAACAAGGATATCCTGAGTTTTGTAGGCAAATAGATGAAACTAGGAAATATCATGCTGAGTGAGGTAACTCAGACCCAAAAGGACATGCAAGGTGTGTACTTACTAATAAGTGAATATTATCCAAAAAAGTACAGAATATGAAAGGTACAGTCTACAGAACTCAGAAAGATCAACAAGTTGAAGGGCCCAAGTGAGGATGCCTCATTTCCACTTGGGAGAAAGTAGAAAGCAACCACAAGGGTAGAGAAAAGGACTTGGGAGGGAAAAGTGATGGAGGGAACAAGGGGAGAGGGAAACATGATTTGGTGTTGGTTGGGGGGAAAGACTAAAGCCCTGAGAGCCAGCAGAAAGAATGGAAACAGGTGACCTCAGGAGGTAGGAGGTTGGGAGTACCTTCCAGAATGTATCAGAGACCTGGGAGGTGAGAAACTCTCAGGACTAAAAGGGAGGGACCCTAGATGAAATGCCTTACACTGGGGAGAGGGAACTTGTAGAGCCCACCTCCACCAGAAGGACAGAGCATCAAGTGAGGGATGGGGTTGCTATCCCACAGTCAAAACTCATTACCCATTGTTCATGTCTGAAAGAACTGTAGGGATGGAAATTGAAAAGAGCCTGAGGAAAAGAAGGTTCAGTGACAGGTCCAAAGTGGGATCTAGCTCCAGGGGAGGATCCAAGACCTGACACTGTCACTGAGGCTATGGAGTGCTCACAAAAAGGGACCTATTATGACTGCCCTTTGAAAGACCCAACAAGCAGCTGAAAGAATCAGAAGTAGATATTTGCACCCAATCAGCCAACAGAAGCTGTTGACCCCTGTAGTTGAATTAAGGGAAAGCTGGAAGAAGCTGAGGAGGAAGGCAACCCTGTAGGAGGATCAGCAGTCTCAACTAACCTGGACCCTGGAGATCTCTGAGATACTGGATCTCCAACCAGGCAGCATACACCAGGTGATATGAGACCCCCAACACATATAAAGCTCTGTGTCTGTGTTCAGTCAGAGGATGCACCTAACCCTTAAGAGATTGGAGGCCTCAGGGAGTTTAGATGTCTGGTGGGCTGGGTAGGGTGGGAAAATTCTCCTGGAGACAGGGGTGGGGTGGAGTTCAGGAAGGAGGGTGGACTGGGAGGGTAATAAAATCTGGAGTATAAAAGTAATAATAATAATAATACAAAAATAATGTAAAATAGATCATAATAAAAAAATGCCTGGGGGAAGGACTGCTGGCTTAGATGAATAACACTGGTAGCCTGACAGAGGGGATTAAGTAGCCTATGTTCCTTCTCCCACAGGAACTTTTATAACCCTAATTCCCAGTCTGGCAATTGAAGCTGCAGGAAGAAAAAGGAACTCTTTGAAAAGTGATTTTAATCATTATTTCTAAGTTCTATATCTAAAAAGTTTTCCAAGGAAAAGATCTCCATGCTTCACTATGTTTAAAGCAGCCTTGTTTGTAATAGCCAGAAGCTGGAAAGAACTCAGTTGTCCTTCAACAAAGGAATGAATATGGAAAATACGGTCTATTTACACAATGAAGTACTACTCACCTATTAAAAACAATGACTTCATGTAATTCTTAGGCAAATGGATGAAACTAAAAAATAATCCTGAGTGAGGTGACCCAATCACAAAAGAACACACATGGTATGTACTCACTGATAAGTGGATAATAGCCAAAAACTTGGATTATGCAAGATATAATCCACAGACCACATGAAGCTCAAGAAGTTGGAAGACCAAAGAGTGGATGCTTTAGTTCTTTTTAAAAGGGGGAACATAAAATTCACAGGAGGAAGTATGGAGACAAAGTGTGGAGCAGAGACTGAAAGAAAGGCCATCCAGAGACTGACCCACCTGGGAATTCAGCCCATATTCAGCCACCAAACCAAACCAAAAAAAAAAAAAAAAAAAAAAAAAAAATTGCTGGTGCCAAGAAGTACATACTGACAGGTGCCTGGTATAGCTGTCTCTTCAGAGGCTCTGCCATAGCCTGAGAAATACAGCATTGGATGTTCTTAACCAACCATTGGACTGAGTATGGAGTCTCCAGTGGAGGAGTTAGAAAAAGAACTGAAGGAGCTGAAGGGGTTTGCAACTTCACAAGAAGAACAACAATATCAACCAAACAGAACCCCTAGAGCTCCCAGAGACTAAACTACCAACCAAGAAGTACACATGGAGGGAACCATGGTTCCAGCAACATAAGTTGTAGAGGATGGCATTATTAGACTTCAAGGATAGGAGAGGTTCTTGGCCCTATGAAGGCTCAACACCCCAGTGTAGTGGAAGGTCAGAGACAAGGAGATGTGAGAGAGTGGGTGGGTGGGAGAACACTCTCTTAGAGGCAGGGGAGGGGAGACGGGATTGGGGAAAGAGGACAACATTTGAAATTTCAGTAAAGAAAATATCCAAAAAAGAAAGAAAGAAAGAAAGGAAGGAAGGAAGGAAGGAAGGAAGGAAGGAAGGAAGGAAAAAAAGAAGAGAAAGAAAAGAAAAAATCTCCAGAAATAGTTCTCTAAGGAGCTAGAGAAAGGACTGAAGGGGCTGAAAGCAATTAACTCAGGCCACTTGAAGACTGGCCATGTTCTCATTTTCAGTTTTGACATCAGAAAAAAAACTTAATAATCAATTCTATTGTAAAAGATCATAATAATTACTAATTAAAGAATTCTTTTAGAATCATCATCAAGCAATATGAAATCATCTATTTTTGTACATGCTATCACTACAAGACAATATATTTTGTTTTGTAGAAATTTGCTCAAAAGGATGGGCTTATACCTAGTGATTGTTATGTATTTAATAATTATACATAAAGCAAATTAATAGCAGGAGTCTTTTCTTAAATTGTGGAACCATTTCATGGTGATTACCTGCTAGCTTTAGTTTCTCACAGATGGCTCCTGACATCACCCCGTATATCATTCCTGAGTATACACCCAAGTAGTCAGTAACTATACATTAGAAATATATGATAAAATTATTCTAAGGATAATTGTTGCAAGGACTCTCACTCTCTGTACAATGTCCAGTTGTATGTCTCTGTATTAATTACTGCCTACTACAAGAACAAGCTACTGTGATGAAAGTTGGTGGATTTACTGATTTATGAATATAGCATGCTATTAGAGGTCATTTTGTTGCAATATTCAATTAGCAAAATAATTGTAGTAGTTTTCTTCTTAGGGCTTATGACTTATATATTCTCAAGTTGGCCCCATCAACAATGGTATACATAGGTTACATCTCATAGGGTAGGACTTAAATTCAAAGATGGTGAATTGCTACTCTCATAATATCTATGCCACCACTGTACCAGTGTATCTTGCAGGGAGGTTGCTGTTGTATCACAGGGTTTGGATTCAGGAGATATTGGTGATTAATTTTCTCCTCCAGTAGTGTTTATAATTCTTTCCAGTACTATGAACTCTAGTCTGTAGGAGTGAAGTTTCTAGTTGAGCACTAGTTCAATCTCTTCATGTTTGATGAAGTAGGTGATGTTACTGTCAAATGGTGGTGGGTAATCAACAACCTTATCAATAGCCTTAAATGTCTATGGAATCCTTTGGACAATGACTCAACAAAATATAAACCATTCCTAGTACCAGAGGTCTTACTTAATTGAATAAGATATCTGGTGGGTCATTTTCCTCCCCTTTTTGTAGTAACTCCATTAAAACTTCTTGTGTGTGTGTGTGTGTATGTGTGTGTGTGTGTGTGTACACTTTCTCCATTTTTTTTCATTTGCTGATAGTCATGTAGGCTCCATTAAAAAGTGTAAAATCAGTTCATTTTAATAAAACTGAATATACTGGATTTGATTAGGCAAAATAAGTAAGAATCTAAAGGCAAGTAGATAGAATTTCTCACATATGAAAAAGAAATTAAAGTGATTTTAAATTAGAAAAGATGCATATGATATAATTCTAGAAAATATCTATAAGCTATAAACGCCTCTGAATATTTGAAGAAAATCCACCTTGTTGTGAAGAATGAAAGAAGAAGGAGCCCTTGCACATTAATCTGGGGAAATTGATTAAAACAAGATAAAGAATTTATTTAGTTGTGTTTACATTACACTTTGCTTTTGATTCGGGAATTCCATTATTGGAGTTTATCCCAGTGTTGATAACAAAATTTTAAACATTGAGCAGTTTATGGTTTTTAAAAATACATCATTAAATATCCATACACAATTTTAGTTATTAATAGTTTCCTAATGATTATTATTGGAAATTGTTGCCTGACCTCTAAGAAAATAATAAGTGAGTGTTCAGCCTTACAAAGAGCTATGCAGGTATAGGCTGAGCTACTGAGACCTGGAACAGATCTTAGGAACTTCTGTTCCCACCCGGAGAGGACTTCAGGTCGCAGAGCAGAGCCTGGCCCAACCACCAGCTGGAAAGGCGGCTCCAGCCAGAAAGGCGGCTCGTACAGGCTGAGCAACTGGAGAGTGGAAGACCTAGGCTGCGGGGGAGCAGAGGGATCTCTGCGGAGTGCACACGAAAAGGGCACCCCCTGCCCTGACCTGCCCTGTCCTCCCCGATCCAGTAACCGGGAACAGATCTTAGGAACTTCTGTTCCCACCCGGAGAGGACTTCAGGTCGCAGAGCAGAGCCTGGCCCAACCACCAGCCAGAAAGGCGGCTCGTACAGGCTGAGCTACTGTGACCAGGAACAAATCTTAGGAACATCTGTTCCCACCCGGAGGTGACTTCAGTACGCAGAGCAGAGCCTGGCCCAGCTGCCACCCGGAACCTGGGCTGCTGGGGAGTAGAGAGATCTCTGAGGAGTGCACACGGAAAGTGTACCAGGGACACAGACCAGATACAAGGGAAAGGCAAGAACATATCACTGACAACAAAATGGCAAGAGGAAAGAGAAAGAGTATATCCCAAGGAAACCAAGACAATCTAGCAACACCAGAACCCAGCTCTCCGATAGTAGCAAACATAGGAATTCCAAACACTCCAGAGAAAGAAGACACAGACCTGAAAACATGCCTCAAGACGCTGATAGAGTTACTTAAACAAGAAAGGGAGGAAAAGCAAAAAGATTCAGAAGCTTTTAAAGAAGAAACAAGAAAAACACTCAAAGAACTCAAAGAACGAGACGAAAACAGAACCAAGGAAATAAAGGAATGGAAGAGGGAAATTAAAACAGAAATTGACACAATAAAAAAAAGCGCTAAAAGAGATAACCCTAGAGTCAGAACACCAAAAAAAGAAATCAGGAGTCACAGAAGCAAGCATTTCCAACAGATTACAAGAGATCAAGGAGAGAATCTCGGGGGCAGAAGACAACATTGCAAACATAGACAAAACAGCCAGAGAAGATGCAAAAAACAAAAAGCTCCTAACCCAAAATGTCCAGGAAATACAAGACACAATGAGAAGACCGAACCTAAGGATAATAGGAATAGAAGAGGGAGAAGAGTATCAACTAAGAGGCACAGTAAATATCTTCAACAAAATCATAGAAGAAAACTTCCCTACCCTCAAGAATGAGATGACCATGAGCATAAAAGAAGCCTTCAGAACTCCAAATAGGTTGGACCAGAAAAGAAATACCTCCCGACACATAATAGTAAAAACATCAAGTGCCCAAAGTAAAGAAAGAATACTAAAAGCAGTAAGGGAAAAAGGTCAGGTAACATATAAAGGCAGGCCAATCAGACTCACACCCGATTTCTCAACAGAGACTATGAAAGCTAGAAGAGCCTGGACAGACATCATGCACTCCTTAAGAGAGCACAAGTGCCAGCCCAAGCTGCTATACCCAGCAAAACTATCAATCACCATCGATGGAGAGACAAAGATATTTCAAGAAAAATCAAAATTCACACAATATCTGACAACAAACCCAGCACTACAACGAATTATAGGTGGAAAACCCAATACAAGGAGGGAAAATACAGCCTAGTAAAAACAAGAAAACTCCTAAACAAGAAAACTAAAAGAAGAAAAAAAACAGGGACACAACTCAACCCAAAAAAGCAAAAATGGCAGGATACAGAAACAACTATTCCTTGATATCTATTAACATAAATGGGCTCAACTCCCCAATAAAGAGACACAGACTATCAGACTGGATACATAAACAAAATCCAGCCTTTTGCTGCATACAGGAAACTCATCTCAGAGACAGAGACAGACACTATCTCACAGTAAAAGGGTGGGAAAAAAACTTCCAAGCAAACAGCTCCAAGAAGCAAGCTGGAGTGGCTATTCTAATATCGAATAAAGTAAATTTCCAACCAAAAGTTATCAAAGAAGATAAAGAAGGACACTTTTTACTCATTACCGGGGAAATCTGTCAGGAGGAACTCTCAATCCTTAACATATATGCTCCAAATAAAAAATCACCCACATTCATTAAAGAAACTCTACTAAAGCTCAAAAAATACATCTCACCCCACACAATAATAGTGGGAGACTTTAACACCCCACTCTCACCAATGGACAGATCAGGGAAACAAAATCTGAACAAGGACACTGCAAAACTAGCAGAGTCTTTGAACCAACTAGAATTAATAGATATATACAGAACATACTATCCTAAAGTAAAAGAATACACCTTCTTCTCACCACCCCATTGCACCTTCTCGAAAATTGACCACATAATTGGAGACAGAACGAGCCTTCATCGATATAAGAAGATTGAAATACTCCCATGCATCCTCTCAGATCACCATGGTCTACGGCTGGTCTTTAACAACAACAAAGACAACAAAATGCCCACATACACATGGAAACTAAACAACACTCTGCTAAAGGATAGCAGGGTCAAAGAAGAAATAAAGAAAGAAATTAAGGATTTTCTAGAATTCAACGAAAACAAAAACACAACATACCCAAACCTATGGGATGCAATGAAAGCAGTATTGAGAGGAAAACTCATTGCCCTAAGTGCTTCCAAGAAGAAACTGGAGAGAGCTCACATCAGCAACCTGACAGCACAGCTAAAAGCCCTAGAACAAAAGGAAGCAGATTTACCCAAAAAGAGTAGACGGCAAGAAATAATCAAAATTAGGGCAGAAATAGACCAAATAGAAACAAAAAAAACCATTGAAAAAATCAACAAAACAAAGAGTTGGTTCTTTGAGAAAATCAACAAGATTGATAAACCCCTAGCCAGACTAATTAAAGGGCAAAGAGAGATTATCCAAATTAACAAAATCAGAAAGGAAAGTGGTGACATAACAACTGAAACTAAGAAAATTCAAGAAATCATCAGATCCTACTACAAAAACTTATACTCCACAAAATTGGAAAATCTGGAGGAAATGGACGAATTCCTAGACAGATACAAGGTACCAAAGTTGAACCAGGACCAAGTAAACCATCTAAATAACCCTATAACACCTAAAGAAATAGAAGAAGTCATCAAAAGCCTCCCAACCAAAAAAAGCCCAGGTCCAGACGGGTTCAGTGCAGAATTTTATCAGACATTTATTGGGGATATAACACCAATATTCACCAAGCTATTCCAAAAGATAGAATCAGATGGAATATTACCCAACTCATTTTTTGAGGCTACAATAACCCTCGTACCGAAGCCACACAAAGACCCTACAAGGAAAGAGAATTTCAGACCAATCTTACTTATGAACATTGATGCAAAAATACTCAACAAAATCCTTGCAAACCGAATCCAAGAACACATCAAAACCATCATTCATCATGACCAAGTAGGCTTCATCCCTGGGATGCAGGGATGGTTTAACATAAGGAAATCCATCAATGTAATCCACCATATAAACAAACTTAAAGACCAAAATCACATGGTCATCTCACTAGACGCTGAGAAAGCATTCGACAAAATCCAACACCCCTTCATGTTAAAAGTCCTGGAAAGAACAGGAATCCAAGGCCCATATTTAAACATAATAAAAGCAATATACAGCAAACCAACAGCCAACATCAAACTTAATGGCGAGAAACTTGAAGCAATCCCACTAAAATCAGGGACTCGACAAGGCTGCCCACTCTCTCCCTACCTATTCAACATAGTACTGGAAGTCCTGGCTGGAGCAATTAGACAGCAAAAGGAGATCAAGGGGATACAAATCGGAAAGGAAGAGATAAAAACATCACTCTTTGCCGATGACATGATAGTGTACTTGAGTGACCCCAAAAATTCCACCAGAGAACTCCTACAGCTGATAAACAAGTTCAGCAAAGTGGCCGGATACAAAATTAACTCAAACAAATCAGTAGCCTTTCTATACTCAAAAAACAAACATGTGGAGAAAGAAATTGGGGAAAAGGTACCCTTCACTATAGTTACAAAAACTATGAAATACCTTGGTGTGACTCTAACTAAGGAAGTGAAGGACCTGTATGACAAGAACTTCAAACCTCTAAAGAAAGAAATTGAGGAGGATCTCAGAAAATGGAAAGATCTCCCATGCTCATGGATTGGAAAGATCAACATCTTAAAAATGGCCATCCTACCAAAAGCAATCTACAGATTCAATGCAATCCCCATCAAAATTCCAACCCAGTTCTTCATGGAATTGGAAAGATCAATGTGCAATTTCATATGGAATAACAAAAGACCTAGAATAGCGAAATCCATCCTCAACAACAAAAAAACATCAGCGGGAATCACTATCCCTGACCTCAAGCTATATTACAAGGCAATTGTGCTGAAAACTGCATGGTACTGGTACAGAAATAGGCAAGTGGATCAATGGAATAGAATAGAAGATCCAGAAATGAGCCCTCATGTATATGGTCACCTGATTTTTGACAAAGGAGCAGTAAACATTCAATGGAAAAAGGACAGCCTATTCAACAAATGGTGCTGGTCCAACTGGCACTCAAAATGCAAAAGAATGAAAATAGACCCGTTCTTATCTCCTTGTACAAAGCTCAAGTGTAAGTGGATTAAAGATCTCCACATTAAACCTGATACACTGGAAATATTAGATGAGAAAGTAGGGAAAACCTTAGAACACATAGGCACAGGAGAAAATTTCCTGAACAAAACACCAATGGCTCAAGCTCTAAGGTCAAAGATTAACAAATGGGACTTAATGAGATTGCAAAGTTTCTGTAAGGCTAAGAACATCGTCAAGAAAACAAAACGGCAACCAACAGAATGGGAAAAGATCTTTACCAACACCACATCAGATAGAGGCCTAATATCTAAGGTGTACAAGGAACTCAAAAAGCTCGACACCAGAGAATCAAATAACCCTATTAAAAAATGGGGTACAGAGCTAAACAAATCTTTCTCAGTTGAGGAACTCCGAATGGCCGAAAAACATCTGAGGAAGTGCTCGACATCCTTAGCCATCAGGGAAATGCAAATCAAAACAACCCTAAGATTCCACCTCACACAGTCAGATTGGCCAAGATCCAAAACTCAGATGACAGCAGATGCTGGCGAGGCTGCGGAGAAATAGGAACACTTCTCCACTGTTGGTTGGGTTGCAAGCTAATACAACCACTCTGGAAATCGGTCTGGCGATACCTCAGAAAATTGGATATAGTACTACCTGAAGACCCAGCTATTCCACTTCTGGGCATATACCCAAGAGACACTTTAATACACAACAAAGATATATGCACCACAATGTTCATAGCGGCTCTATTTATAATAGCCAGAAGCTGGAAGGAACCCAGATGTCCTTCAGAAGACGAATGGATACAAAAATTGTGGTACATATACACAATGGAATACTACTCAGCCACCAGAAACAATGACTTAACCAAATTCCTAAGAAAATGGCTGCATCTAGAGAAGATCATCCTGAGTGAGATAACCCAGTCACAAAAGAACAGACATAATATGCAGTCACTGATACTGGGATGCTAACCCCAGAGGCTTGCACTCCCCCAGAAACAACTCACAGACTGTATGAAGTCCAAGAAATAAAGAAAACAAAAACTAAAAAAAAAAAAAAAAAAAAAACAATTCTAGGACAGAAAATAATAAAATAATGCATATTTTTTATTTAAAAAAAAAAAAAAAGAAATGTTGTTAACTAGATGATATGTCACCTGTCCACATTAGGTTGGTGCAATTATTCTCTACATGAAGTTTGTCTTAAATTCTAAAAAACTGATTAGGGTTGTACCCTGTATTACATGTACTGTCTGCTCATTGTTAAAAAAAAAATCTTTACACACCAAGAATACTTTGACTATTAACAGGTTGCATCTTGTTTTACATGTACTTTTTGCTCATTGTAACTGGTGGGATCTTGATCACACTATCAAACCTTTAAAAAAAATAATTACTATCAAAAATGTATTATGTACTTTTATGCAAAAAAATGCTTAAACTCTGTACATTTATCTTTGTTCTTTAAAATAAAGTTGTAAAAAAAAAAAAAAAAGAAAAAAAAAAAAAAAAAAAAAAAACAAAGAGCTATGCAGCTGGAGTCACATTTGAAAGACCTCCATCTGTTGACATGGTCCTGTGATTGACAGTGAGTGCTTTAAGCAGACAAGTCAAAGTGAGTCGAGGTTCTTGTAGAATAATGCAGTAGTCTTAGTGGTAATTGGTATACAACAGGTTTATAGGTTCATGGTTATTTTTATAGACAGCACTTCTGCATCATACAATTTGCGAATCCCTCAGGAAATGATGGTGATAGGTCTAGTTACCCTGAGAATATTTGTTCCTATTTAATGTTTTCCTATAGAAAACATGGGCACAAATTCTTCATTATTTCAGAGATGGTGAGTTTCTATATTATAGTGTATGTCACTTTAACATCATTTTATATAATTTAAATAAATGAACTATAGTACTGTAGAAATATGAATTTCATGAACATTCCTACCATCCATTAGATTAGTAAGAAATAATATCTCTAAGACAACATACAGATAAGCAAATCTGTCATTTATTTTAGAATAGAATGGGAAAGAGGAAATGGTCATCCATTGCTTGTTCACCAGTATGATAACTGACATATAGAAGCACAAATTCGACAGAATTTACATGTTTAACTGAAGGAACCTGTGGAACTAATAAGGGGTTAACATTTTAATATCTTCTTATGCTGACTAATAAAGAGATCATTTGAAGTGATTACAAAACTGTTTTAATATTTGAAAATTTTTTAAATGTATGTAGTGTTCACAAAATCCCAAAAAACTAAAGAAAATTATATTTCTTGGCCTGTGGACCATATAATCCATACTGTGATTTGTGTAGTTTCCCATTATATAGTAAGTATGTTTTATGCAGATGGATGGTGTGTGTAATTGTCAAAGCAGAGCAATAGTTTTATGTGAGGACAATTTATTGTAAGCACAGTATAATTAAACATTTATATCAGTATTAGCAAGGGAAAGTTTTATAAATGATAGTATTTTCTGATATATTGTTTCCTAACATTTGCATGTTCTAAAGAACTTTAATGACCATGGTACTGTTCCTTACAATGGTTTATAAATCTATGAGAGATTAATAAATATTAGAATAGTGACTATATTTTTCCAAGCAAAGATTTTGTGATACATTATAGTTTTTTTTTGTCACAGGCAACTTTATCTGCATAGAATATCCTGTTTCAAGTCTTGAGTTCTTTTACATATCATCTAAATATCCAAATGCTCATAAACATTCTTCTGTGTATATCTGTAAACACCAAAGAAAAGAACATTAATTTTCAATTATCCTTTGGTTCTTTTATGTTCATTTTTACATTTTAACATTTTTTAAAGGATAATTTGTACATCATAGGTTGGAAATAATTCTATTAGCATTCACAATACAGAACATAAGATCTTATCTACTTTTTATGTTAAATTGTTTTAGTAATTATATTATGATTATTTAAAACTCTAGTAAATTTTTCTAGAAATATTAATAATTATTTAGTAAATGATGTCTAAGTTAGATTTTGGTTAGAATTTTAATAAGAACTTCCAGAAAAGCTTTTATAAATAATTTTAAAATTGTGACTTTTGAATACAGCCCCATTTAGTGAAATACTTTACATTTGATATTATTCATATCATGTAATTCTGTCCTTTTTTTAAATATGTCATAAAATTTTTATATGTTTCTTTGTTTATGCAATAGCTTACCAGGCATTTCGTATTGCACTCCATCAACACCACAGAAATGAGAAAAATATATGTTTCTCTCTGTAAAATCATTACCAAAGTGCACATAATGAAAGAATGTCATGCCTGGGATGTGGAACCAGGAGCTTTAAATGAAAAGTAAATGTATTCAGCATCCTTTGTAAAGTGGAAATACCTGAACACCAGTGTCAGCAGCCATAAAGCAAAATCACTCAAGAATCAGGTATGCGAACCTTTTATTGATAGGATGAAATAGCAACAATAAACAAACTTTAATTACTGTTATGGGCTAGGTTTGATGCTGTGGGTGTATATTTATTTTCAGATAGACTGTTGTTCATAGGTCACTTGATTCTACTATACAATTCCTAAAACTAATCAGCAAACTATCAGTTATTTAACTCTTCACATTGTACGGGGTATATATATTTTCTAAGCATCAAATTACTCAATATAAATATTCCATTTTTCAAATTTTTATGCTTACGTGACTAAAAAATAGGCAGAATATATAAACTTTATTACTGAACCAAAGTACTCTATAAATATGTTATCTGCCATACACAATTGTTTTAAAATGAAAAACAGCTCATATTTTTACTTGAAACATTGGATTTGTATGTGTAGATTAAACATGAGTCATTCTTTTTCCACACACGTAGTTTTCTCTATGAAAACTCTCATTAGACTGAGGATAGTAATATAAAATTCTACTAGTTAGAGAGTTTATGGTTGCCAGTTTGACTAATGACTCAGTTTGAAATTTATGTGTTGTTCATGTTTCCCAGTTATTTTCGAGGAACTGAGTTCTGATTATCAGCACACCTGCCTTGTTATAATCTCATACTATAAATTATAATTATAATATATAAACTGTATTTTCTTCTTTAAAGATTTTGTGTTTTTAGAAATTCCCTATATATATATAGATCTAAATTGGGATTTATTATGGCCATTGGGAACACCACTGTTTACAATAAATATTGTATCACTGAAGTGGCAACTTACTCCAAAGAATTAACTGAGAAATTTTCAAATACCACACACCTGAATAGTTTATTTTAAAAGATTACTGAAAAGACGGGAACAGGTGAACAATAGCACAAATAAGAGACCATTTCACATAGTTGGCATGCTGAGTCTGACTAGCCAGCCTTATGAGATACTGAAACACTCCATAGTCATTTGGGAAGAGGGAACTGCAACTGAAAAAATGTCCCCAACAGACCAAAAAAGCCTGTTTCATTTCCATGACCGATAGGTGATATGGAAGGGTGGTCTTGGGAGCAGTCTGAGAAAGCGAAATGAACAAGTCAGCTAGTACACAGCACTTCTCCATGGCCTCTGCATCTGTCCCTGCTGCCAAGTTCCTTCTCCAACTTCCCACACAGGAGTCCCTCCCTGACAGCTCCCTTCACATTAGAAGCTCTAATGTGAAGCAAATCCTTTAGAGCATTTCTTTCCCATGTAACTTTTGGCCTTGGTGTTTTTTTCACAACAGAAAAATTAATTATGACACATACAAATGGTGTCTAAGATATGTTCATGAGATAAAATTTAAACTCATTAAAATATTTTTTTCAGGGGTTATACTGAAAATGTGCTTTCCTGTGAGTATAGAGCAATGAATATTTTCCATGTGTGTTATATGTGATAGTGGTTGTTTGTTTGTTTTTTTACTTTTATTTTCACTTATTTTATTTTATGTAGACTTACTAGAATTAAAAGAAAGAAATGAAGAACCAATCTGTGGAGATTGTATTCATTTTGCTTGGACTGACAAATGACCCTCAGCTACAAATTCTCGTTTTCCTGTTTCTTTTTTTGAATTACATCTTGAGCATGATGGGGAACTTAGTGATCATCTTCCTCACCCTGATGGATCCCCATCTCAAGACTCCAATGTATTTCTTCCTCCGGAACTTCTCCTTCTTGGAAATTGCATTCACAACCTCCTGTATTCCACGATTCTTAATGAGCATTCTCACTGGAAACAGAACAATTTCCTACAATGCTTGTGCAGCTCAATTGTTCTTCTTTTTTCTCTCACTAATCACAGAATTCTACCTACTAGCTGCCATGTCCTATGATCGCTATGTAGCCATCTGCAGGCCACTGCACTATCCCATCATCATGAACAGCAAAGTGTGCCACCTACTGGTCCTCAGCTCCTGGGTAACTGGGTTCTTAGTCATCTTCCCCCCTTTGCTCTTGGGACTCAAACTGGATTTCTGTGCCTCCAAAACAATAGACCACTTCCTGTGTGATACTTCTCCTGTCCTGCAGCTGTCTTGCACAGACACACATTTCATAGAATTGATGGCTTTTGCTTTAGCTGTCATGACACTTGTCATCACCTTGATCTTAGTGATTCTCTCTTACACCCTCATCATCAAAACCATCCTAAAGTTCCCTTCAGCTCAACAGAGAAATAAGGCCTTTTCCACCTGCTCCTCACACATGGTTGTTGTTTCCATTACTTATGGGAGTTGTATCTTCATGTACATGAAAACATCAGCCAAGGAGAGGGTGGCTTTAAATAAAGGCGTTGCTGTGCTCAACACTTCTGTGGCCCCTTTGCTAAACCCTTTCATTTACACCCTAAGGAACCAGCAGGTGAAGGATGCTTTCAAGCAGGTACTTCACAAAATGTGTTATTCTCAGAACAGTGAATTAAGATTTAGACCTAAATAGTTTGCTGCTGGAACATGGATTAAAGGGGGGGATATAATTTCCACGTATGTCAGCTATGATCTATGCTTTAAGTCTCATGTTCTCTATTACCCTTTATTTCCCAGCTCCCTTACAGCCCTCCTTCCTCACTCCAGTCATTTCTATGATACACCCTATATCAGAAACTAAATCAAATATTCTACAGGCGAATTTTCAGCTATGTTTAGAGTATTTTCTCTTCTGGAATTGGATTTATGGTTTATCCTTTTCTGAATAGAGAGCATCATATATGATGCTGATGTGTCAGCATACAGTTTAGTGCAGAGCCTATGAAAATCTCTCAGAAATTATATCCTATTGTCTTTACTCAGTGAGTGATGTCAGTGTTGGCATCTGCATCTTCCTGTACCATTTGCTTCTACTATGTATGATTATTAGAAATAACTCGACAACTATGAGTATTGAATCTGTAAGATTTGTTCATATTCCTTCAAACATATCTGATGCATTGGTTATAAACATGTCAATAGTCTGATAAAAAAATTAAGAAAAAAATAAACTTTAGCTTTTAATTTTCCTGAGTTCTATCTATCCCCCAGAGAGAGGAAATCCCACATTTGAGTTCGAGAAAATATTTCTTCTAATCAGCATATCTCAGACTCTATGTATTCTTATTTTTCAATCTATTAGAGAACCAAAAAGGTTTTTAAATCACAGATATTTACAAGATTTGACATAATACACAGTATCAGAGAAATTACATGTTTGTAGCTTCTTTTGTTACAGAATGTGGACAATACAAATAGAGTAACCCTGAAAGTATATATTTGGATATAAAATGTGTAATAGTGGGCTACAGATATAGCTCTCTCGGGGCATAAAATTGGTAATTGGGGCTCAAATTGCTTACTTCTGGCAATTTAATTATCTTGTACTTTTCAGAGCCAAAAACTGAAGACTTCTGGCAATTTTTCTCTTTCTTGCTATTTGGGCAGCCCAAATCCTGTTAGCTTCTGTTAATTAACTCCTGCTGATAGCAGTAGGGAAAAAAGAAGCTTAATTGTTTGGGTTTCTCTCTCTCTCTCTCTCTCTCTCTCTCTCTCTCTCTCTCTCTCTCTCTCTCACTCAGGGACCCTTGCTGGTCAGGGGAGAGGTTCAGAATTCCTACTGAGCCAGAGAGAAAAGCAAAGATAAGAGAGAAAGAATATCAGCTACAGAGACAACACACACATTGGATGAAGCTGAAAAAAGGAACCACCATATTTTATTGTAGTTCTGAGTTTTTATACCTTCTCAGGATAACTGATCACTTGGTTTTCTAAGAATCTTCACATTAAGTTCATAGTAAATTTAAGGCAATAGTTCATGTTATTGATCAAGAAGACTTAATGAGTTACATCATAATTGTTGACATGTCTTTCCATTAAGACTAGTACCTAAGTAAACATTCATTACCTGTTACTAGTTCCATAGTTCATTATAAGTTTAAAGTAATAAATATCATGTTATAAGTTGGGATGGTTTTATCAAGAGCCAACTATTTGCCTTGTATCTTATTTTGAAGTCTTGTATAGATAATATAGTCCATCATTTATTTTCTGTCCCTGCACTTATGATAAATTGCCCATTACCAGTTTGTAACCTTTAGTTACCAGATAGTGGCATCATTCCTAACCATGAAAAAATGTTTTCCTTGATCACAAATTTGTTCCATCTGGATAATAGTGTACACAATTTCATTTGAAAAATTGAGATAAAGTGAAGCCAACTTGCAAATATAATAACCATGACATTACTATTTACATTACTGTGTACTGTTGGCATTGTTGCATCCTATTATTTAGTTTTAAAAATATAAATAAATACTGAAGGAGCCGAAGGGGTTTGCAACCTCATAAGAAGAACAGTAATATCACCAACCAGACCACTCAAAGCTCCAAGGGACTAAACGACCAACCAAAGAGTTCACATGGGGGGTACCCATGGCTCCAGCAAGATTTGTAGCAGAGGATTGCCTTATCTGGGCATCAATGAGAGGGGAGACCTTTAGTCCTGTGGAGGCTCAATGACCCAGGGTAGGGGAATGCTAGGATGCTGAGGCAAGAGTTGGTGTACAGGTCAGGGAGCACCCTCATAGAGGTAGGGGGAGAAGGGAGGAGACAGAGAGTTTGTGGAGGGGAAACTGGAAAGGGAGATGACATTAGAAATATAAGTAAATAAAATAACCAATAAAATTATAAATAAATTTTAAAGCATTATACCTGTACTTTTAAGCCTAAAAACACAAAGCACTAGGTTTCTTTAGGATGTTTTTTTCCTGTTTGCACTTTTGATTCAAACCACCCAGGGTCTCTCCTATAGCTTCTTTCTCCACTTGTTCCTTTCCACTTTCATGTCATATGTATTCTATGTCCATACTCCATTCATTTAAAACCTCCTCTCTTATGGTACTATTTCTAGTTTCGTGGCCAAAACACACACCATAGCTGTGCATATATACATACATAGAACATAAAATCTAGGGTTCATTTATGAGAAAAAATGACATTTTTGACTTTTTAAGTTTTCTTGTTTGACATAAGAATTCCTAGATTCTTTCATTTTACTATAAATTTTATAATTTTTTTTCTGTTTAAATGAAATTCCATTGAGTGCATAAGGTATTCATTCATTCATATATTGAGGGATTGTAAGTTATTTCCATTTCCTTGACTATAAATTTTTTAAAAAATGGATGTAAAAACCATAGATATACCCCTTTCTGCTCTCCTTCCCTCTGCCTCATGTGATTTTTTTTATCCCTTCTGAGTGGGATTAAAACATCCTCACTTGGGTCCTTTGGCTTGTTAACCTTCTTGAGTTCTGTGGATTATTTCCTGGGTATTCTGTAATTTTTTTCTTGGTTAATATTCACTTATTAGTGAGAACATACCATTCATCTCCCTTTGGGTTTGAGTTACCTCAGAATATCATGGTGATATTTACTAGTTCCATCCATTTTCCTGCAAAACTCATGATGTCTTTTTTTTCTTATTAGACATTCTCTGTATTTACATTTTAAATGTTATCCCCCCACTCCCATTCCTCTTCTCCTTCTACTTGTTTCCATGAAGGTGCTCCCTCTCCCAAACTCCCTCTCCCACCTCAGTGCCTTGGCATTCTCCTACACTGGAAAAATGCACCTTCAGGGACCAAAGGCCTCTTCCCCCATTGATGCCAGACAATGCTATCCTCTGCTACATATGCAATTGGAGCTATGGGTCTCTCCATGTGTACTCACTGGTTGGTGTTTTAGTCCCTGGGAACTCTGGAGGGTTTGGTTGGTTGATAATGTTCTTCCCATAGGATTGGTTTCAAACCCTTTTAGCTCCTTCAGTTCTTTCTCTAACTCCTTCATTGGGATCCCAGTGTTCAGTCTGATGGTTAGCTGCAAGCATCCTATTCTGAATCAGTATGGCTCTGGCAGAGCCTCTAAGGAGGTGTCCATATCAGATTCCTGCCAGTAAGGACTCTTTGGCATCAGCAATAGTTTTTGGGTTTGTTAGCTACATATTGGGTGGATTCCCAGAACCATGCAGTGTCTTCAGCAGTAGGAATTACTTTCTAGTTTTGCAGTGAAACCAAGAATAATTAAAATACTTTGTGTTGTTTTGAGAGTTTCTAGGTCATGCTTGGCCAAAAGTTCATAGGGAGGTGTCTCACACCTGGCACTTGTGTCTTAATTTGAAGCACACTGCTTCTTTAAGCACTGTTGACCTCCTATGTAATATACTTTTATGTGTCAGGAGGTATTTCTTTTCTGGTCCAACCTATTTGGAGTTCTGAAGGCTTCTTTTATGCTCGTGGTCATCTCATTCTTGAGGGTAGGGAAGTTTCTTCTATGATTTTGTTGAAGATATTTACTGTGCCTCTTTGTTGATACTCTTCTCCCTCTTCTATTCCTATTATCCTTAGGTTCGGTCTTCTCATTGTGTCTTGTATTTCCTGGACATTTTGGGTTAGGAGCTTTTTGTTTTTTGCATCTTCTCTGGCTGTTTTGTCTATGTTTGCAATGTTGTCTTCTGCCCCCAAGATTCTCTTTTCGATCACTTGTAATCTGTTGGAAATGCTTGCTTCTGTGACTCCTGATTTCTTTTTTTGGTGTTCTGACTCTAGGGTTATCTCTTTCAGCATTTTCTTTATTGTGTCAATTTCTGTTTTAATTTCCCTCTTCCATTCCTTTATTTTTTTGGTTCTGTTTTCCTCTAGTTCTTTGAGTTCTTTGAGTGTTTTTCTTGTTTCTTCTTTAAAAGCTTCTGAATCTTTTTTGCTTTTCCTCCCTTTCTTGTTTAAGTATCTCTATCAGCATCTTGAGGTATGATTTCAGGTCTGTGTCTTCTTTTTCTGGAGTGTTTAGAATTCCAATGTTTGCTGTTATGGGAGAGCTGGGTTCTGGTGTTGCTAGATTGTCTTGGTTTCCTTGGGATATACTCTTTCTCTTTCCTCTTGTCATTTTGTTGTCTGTGATATGTTCTTGCCTTTCCCTTTTATCTGGTCTGTGTTCCTGGTTCTCCACTGGTCCAGATGTCAGATGGGCCGAGCCCTGTTTTATGCCTCAGAGTCGTCAGGTGTGAGCAGAAGTTCCAATGTTCTGTTTCTGCTTGCTGGATCAGGCACGGCAGGGCAGGGCAAGGCAGGGTGTGCACTTTCCATGTGCACTCCGCAGAGATCTCTCTGCTCCCCGGCAGCCCAGGTCTCCCACCCACCAGTTGCTCAGCCTCTATGCCTTTCCAGGTTTTAAGGAGAACCCAATCTTCTGGGTCCATATCCTTACTTGCCCCGGTCTCTGGACTGGACATATCCCGTTTCCCACTTTTATAGGGCTTCTTGACTTGCATTTATTATATACTGACTTATCTAATAGGTCCAAGAGTCTATGATGGAATCTACTAGTGTAAGAGTCTTCTGTAGAGTAACTTATAGCGAGTGAGCTTGGTGTTAGATTTTAGATGTGATTGGTAATTGTTCTTTATTTTTATCAGAGTTATCTTGAAAACATTTTCCTAGTATCTATTTAATAGTTTGGTTGTCTTTCCAATGTTGCCTAATGGTTGTCAAGTACAGTGTAGATAATATTTTATCAATAGGATCCTATAAACTAGATTGTCTGTAAAATTTAGGAAGGCCAATGATTATTCTTGATGAACGATGCCAAGCACTGATTTTATTAACCCAAGGCCTTTACTACTTCAGTGTTATTTTCAGTTATAGTGAGGAAATATTCTATCCAGCCAGTGAAGTTATATACAAACACCAAATACACTTGAAATTGGCACAGGAAGGAAGCATGTGAGTAAAGCTTAGTCGACAGTCCTCACTTGAATACTTTTCATTTTCCTGGATTGGTTCAATTAACAAAAAAGGATGAGGATGGCCAGAGTTCTTGTACAGAGTGATAGCCTGACATATATGTTTTACCATAAAGTCAATCACTGTCCTATGTATAGTAAGCTACCATTTACAAGTTGGCATCTCCACCCAAGTGGAATGAACCATATATGTCTTTCATATTTTTTTCTTGAGATGATAGTATCTTAATTCCAATTATCTTCCTTCTTTGCTACCTTGTTCTTCCTCTTCGTGAACATACTTTGATTTTATATTATCCATATATGGAAGAAAAAGTGATAAGTCTTGAGGAATCTCTAAGGCTGTCTTTTGGACTTCTGTCTGTCAGCCTTTTTTCTTAGAAACATAAGAGATGTTCTGGGGGCCCTTGAAATAGGTGACTGTCACTTGAAGAGTAGTTTCTAAAAGATATAAGATTTTATGTTGGTTGTCAATAGTGTTTTTATGTGACAAAACTTGCATGGATTACTATGAAATACTGTGCCCAACATAGTTTGGTTCTGAAAATCTGACTGATGTGATGAAGCAGGGAATAAAGGACAGACTCATATATACTCAGAACAGAAAATCTGAGATATGGGAGGCCTGTTTACTTATTTAAGAATGGCATCAGCTATACAACAACCCAAAACTTTGGTATATTTATTATATACAGCAGAAGAATGTGGTTATCTAGACAAGGTTGGTGGTCTCCTGTGGGGGAGCAGTCTTAGGTTTTAGTTATTGAAGGATGAAACTGCTCTTATTAATTTTTAAACATACAAGTCAATCATTCATAAACACTCATACCTGGGCCAGAAGCATAAGTAGCATCATAGCAGTAAACACTACTAATTCAGGCAAGCTTATTGAAGATAATAGAGCCAAGAATGCACATATTCTTTGTAGGAGATTCACAACCTGGAAAACATAACACATTAACAGATATACACATTGAGATTCAGTATTGGGCAGGAAGACTGCAAGGTCCTGTGGCAGCTGTACACATGAACTCATGCCAATTGTAGCAGTATGTTCAAATCCTGCTCAAAATCAAGCCAGACCAAATACCAGCTGGGAGGGGAGATGACTAGAAGTCCAATTCTAAGCAGAGGATCTTTTGGCAATTGATAGATTCTGATAGAAGAAACTTTCTCTAATAGGACTTCTCTTGGTAAGTCAACCATGTTGCAGTAAAAGGCCATGCATATATACAAGATTATATGGGTGACACAAATTAGATTTGGCGGGAGAAAAAAGAGAGTACAAAGTTAAGTAGATAGGGCAGAAAGGGTAGCTCTAGAAAGATTTGGAAAACAGGGTGAAAATGGTCAAAACATACTGTAAGATATTCTTAAACGTTAATAAAATCAGTATTTTGTATTCACTTGCTACAGTTATTTCCAAAAATGATAATGCCAAAAGGTAAAACATTTTTGCATGCAATATTATTATTTTCTTGATTTGTTTTCTCTTTTGTGTCACTGGACACTGTCCCTCAAGGCTCCTTATCTACTTTCAGCACTAGTGTCTGTTGTAGTTGATATTCCTTTGTGTTTTATGTACATTTCACTCTCAGCAATTATAATTCTCTGAATTAGTCCCTTGAGCTGGCTTCAGAGATTAGATGAAACATTTATTAACAGATGCAATCATTTTGATGGATCTCAAAGAAACAATAATTTTTTAACCTATGTTTCTTGATCCCTCCTCTTTGTAGTCAATAATATATATCCTACTCTTGATGAAATGGTTCAATTAAGACAGAAACATTTTCAGTGTACAAGTTAGTTCAGCAAAGAGAGAATGAAGTCTTTTTAAAACTGTGATTTCCCTGGACTATAGTACTAGCACTCACCTATGTCTTCAACACATTACAGGCATTACCATTGCCTGTGAAACTTTTTTGAGAATTAGAGGCAAGGTAAGCATAATGTGTATTTCATTAGATTTTACTATGGCAATTCTTGTCAAGTCTACTTCTCTTTTGCTTTGAATATCTTTGCCTGACTTTCACTCTAAGACAGTTTCTATTTTTGGTGGTTGAGGTATGTTTTTTGGAGACAGAAAATTGGTCCTGCTTTTTAAATCTAGACTACTAATATGTGTCTTTTGATTAGGGAGTTTATTGTTCAAAGTTTATTGAATTTTGTCAGAAAAATAGAAAATTTAATAAGCAGTAAAAGTTGAAAAGTACAGTATTATTAAAGGAAATATTAATCTGGCAAATAATATAACATTGTTAACAGAAAGCATGTAGGTAAGAAATAAAATAGAACTCTTCAAAGTCTCTTTATCAGTTTTCCAAAGAGCATCCTCTGAGACCTGAGCACAATTCAGACTTTAATAGATAAGAGTTTTGTTTCTCTTGAACACTTTTGGTTACCTGGAGGATTCCTTTAAGTACTTGCTTGGTGTCAGAGATTTAAAGAGGGAAAGATATGAGGCTGTTTCCAGTTAAATGCCCCCAAAAGTACTTTACAGTCATCACACTTAACAAATAATAATCAGTGTTATATTTTATTCCCATGGCAAAAACCTATCTCTATGGTTTTGGATAAAGGATCACAATAATTTTGATTAGAGGTATAGAAGGAAATGAAAGATCACCTATGCCAAGCTCTCTAAAGAGATAAAATAAGGATCTGAATTCATATAGATAAATCTCAGATGAAGAGATGGATGTATTAAAATATTCTTCATACTCTACAATTACACCTGTGTAGTAGTTGAAGACTTCAGGAATAATGTGTACTTTTATTTATATTGAAGTTAAATTGAAAACACTATGAATACCCATGATCCTCATTAAACTTATTGTATGTTAATATATGCATAATCTATTGATTTTTCATAAATATTAATACAGAAAAGCATAATTTGATATTTCTGGTTGTGGATAGTGGATCTCCTACTGTTAGAATATTTAATATGTACTTTTCTTCTGAAAGCAAACAAGACTTAACTAAACTATCTTTAATTGTACTAATTTACATGCCCACAAAAACCTCTTTTTCTCTCCACAGAACCTCGGAAGATTTTTGGTTTTGGTTTTGGTTTTTCACAATAGTCATTGTATTTTGGTTGAAATAATTTGTATCTCATATTGTCTTTAGCAATTAATTTTATTTAAAATTTTGCTTTCAATAAAGGTTTTCCCTACAAAATGAAAGGAAATAATGGACCATTGCTATTATTGTGTGTCTTCCAATGCTCCTGGATGTAGAGAAAGCTTATTCCTGAAAAATTCTGGCTCGGTACTGAGAAATTTATTACTGTGTACTGCAGATCTGTTAACTCTGTTGTTGTTAATATGTCTGGCTAAAGTTTTTTGTAAAGTGGGTTCTGAATGAGAAACCATACTGAAACCACAGAGTTTATTCTTCTGGGATTGTCAGATGACCCTAAGTTCCAGGTTCTGATCTTCGTGTTTCTATTCATCACCTATGCACTCAGCATCACTGGGAACCTGACCATCATCACTCTCACATTGCTGGATTCTCACCTCCAGACCCCCATGTATTTCTTCCTCAGAAATTTTGCAACATTAGAAATATCCTTCACAACTGTCTGTATTCCAAGGTTCTTGGGTACCATTATCTCAGGAGATAAAACCATTTCCTTCAACAACTGCATAGCTCAGTTATTTTTTCTTATTCTATTTGGAGTCACTGAATTTTACCTTCTAGCTGCCATGTCCTATGACCGTTACGTTGCCATCTGCAAGCCTCTGCATTACCTGACCATCATGAGTCAGAAGGTCTGCACAATGCTTGTATTTGCCTCCTGGCTAGTATCTTTCCTAATCATCTTCCCTGCACTCATGCTGGTTCTACAGCTTGATTACTGTGGATCAAATATCATTGATCACTATACCTGTGATTATTTTC
The DNA here is from genome assembly GCF_963924665.1 of Micromys minutus. NCBI lineage: Eukaryota > Metazoa > Chordata > Mammalia > Rodentia > Muridae > Micromys > Micromys minutus. The sequence continues at coordinate 5,251,322 of NC_137957.1, forward strand.
CCTTGCTTCAACTTTCCTGTTCAAACACAAAGTTTCTGGAGAAAATGGGGTTTTCCTGTGCTGTCTTTACCCTAATGTTAACTTTGGTATTAATATGTCTGTCCTACACATATATCATATCAACAATTGTGAAGATTCCTTCTGCTAGTCAGAGGTCAAAGGCATTTTCCACGTGTTCTTCCCACATGATTGTCATCTCCATCTCTTATGGCAGTTGCATTTTTATGTACATTAAACCTTCAGCAGCAGATAGAGCATCTTTGACCAAGGGAGTTGCCATATTAAATACCTCAGTAGCCCCCATGCTAAACCCCTTCATTTATAGCCTTAGGAATCAGCAAGTCAGGCAAGCTTTTATGAACATGGCAAGGAAGATGGTATTTTTCACAAGTACATGAAATAATGTGGACTCTGATTAAATTAAATTGATAAATTAATTGTGTCAGTGATGCATTTGGATCAATGTGTTGCTCCCGACCTTCCTTGATTTTTCTTTCATTTTTGTTAACAGCTTATTGGCCTCTCTCACTATTGAGTGTCTTATTCAACTATTAATTTCTTAGGTCTTTTTGATAAAACATTCTTCTGATATTTCATAATAGCAGCTTCTTAAGTTGTAATTATTATACACATAAAATTATAGTTTGAATTTTATCCTGAAATGTATCTCCAGAAATGGAAAAGTCACTTTGTGTGCATTCATATATTTTACACAAAATATAATGCAAATATATTTGACAATTTTTACATGAGCTGTGTGTTTAATAGACTTTTTATATACCAATAACATGGTCTTCATATATACATGGAGAGGATATATATATATATGACTGTATGAGAAAATAAACATAAATATTTTGAGACTATTTTGTACTTTGTAATTCCATTAAGAAAAACATCCTTTGTCAATATCAGTATCCAAATGGCATGTATTTAATGTGTACATTTATAGTTTGATGCATAATTTGTTTATATTTTTCCAAACCTTATATATACATGCATGTATAGTATACAGTCATATATGCATATATTCTTAGTATTTATGTGTTTACTACAAAGATTACTTCTTTTCACCTTTTGATATATTTTGAAACAAAAATATAATTTGATTTATTATATGGAAAGGATTAAAGAAGCTTAAAAAAAGAGCAACTCCAGGAAGAGTTCTTAACCAACCAAGGCCCCAGGGAGCTCCCAGGACCACATCATGAACCAAGAGCATACAGGCTGATCTAAGGCCCCCAGCACATATGTAGCAGAATTCTACCTGGTTGGCCTCAGTGTGAGAAGATGTGCTTAATTCTCAAGTGACTTGAGGCCCCCGGGAAGAGGAATGTCTGGTGCGTGTGAACACCTTCTTCAAGAGAGAGGAGGAATGGGATTAGGAACTGAGAGAGGGGAATGGGGAAGCAACAACTTAAATATAATAAATAAATAATTTTTATCAAATAAGAGTAATAGAATTTGAAGGGATTCAAATTTTAGAAGGAAATCAGTTATTTTTCCCTAAATTCCTACCTCCCCAAATGAATAATAAATTTATATTTAAAACAAGAATTGACAGAGCTGTGTTTTATCATCTTAAAGCATATATTGTCCCATTGCATAGAAGGAAAAATATCATATTAGTTAAGTCTAACTAACTGGTTTGAGGACAAAATCAGATCTGTATAGTATGTAAAACAATGGCCTATATTTATTATAATATTAACAATTATTACATTTTTTTAAATATGATGCATGTGCTCATAATTAAAATTGTTATTGAGGTGGCTCAAGATGGCTCAACAAATAAAGCTACCTGCCACCTAGACTGGCAGTCTGAGTTCGTTCCCCACACTCACATGGTGGGAAAAGAGCTGACTTCTAAAATCTGTCCTATATTTCCACCCAAAACATGGCACATATGCGACTGCACACACAATATACACATAGGCGCACAGTAAATACTAAAATTTCTATTTATTTTTACCATAAAGAGTCTACTGACAATCTGTCTCCCTGATGCCATGACATCAGAATGAAAGATTTGATACTAACTATCCAGATCCATTGCTTACCTGATTCCATCTAGATGTCCAGACTTGTTCTTAAAAACATCCTGGTTCTGCTGTTCTACTTTTCTTTTTAAACATATTTTTATTAAAATATAATTATATCATTTTCCTCTTTCTTTCCTTCCTCCAATACCTCTTATTCCTCCTTCCTTAAATACTTCCCATGTACTCCTCTCAAAATGATAAGCTACTTTACTTTGACTATTATTGTTACATATAGAGAGATGCATCAGTATATGACTACAACAACTGAGTTCATGTTTGTTCTTTGTGTACGTATCATTTCAGAGATAAGTATTTTATTGGATTGTCAGTTGGGGGACTCATCTCTAAAACATGCTAATTTACCTTCTCTCAACTATCAGTCTCTCAACAACCCAGTCTCAAAAAAATAAATTGCTGTGTTTCTTTTTCTTCCCCTCTCATTTTACCATGTCTATAGATACTATCATTCACCAAGTTTTGTTTAATGCAGCCATTTCTAGCAGACAGGGTGCCATAGCAGACACCCTGGTCCTTTGGCTCTTACACTTTTTTCTGCCACGTTTTCCATGATGCTCTCTGAGCCTTGGGTATAGGTGTTATGTTATAGGTATAGCCATTGTGGCAGGCTTCCCACAATCTTTTGACCACTGCGGTTGCAATTTTCTTCAATGGTCTCTATTTTCTGTAAGAGATGCTTCTCTTTGATGAGGAATGAGAGATACACTCATCTTTGGGTAAAAAGATAAGTTTTACAATGTAGTTAGAAATTACTTTGCTCTAATTTAGCAGTGGTTGGTTCTTCTCCAAGTTTCATGATTTAAGACCTTTGGATAAAGTCACAATGGCCTTATTTTATGGTTCTAAAGTAATTAAATGGAACATACCCAGAAAGCTATTTTTATATATCTTGAAAATTATTGAGAATAAATAACAAAGGCAAAGCATGAACTATTTATTGTATTATTAGCCCTGAAACAAAGAACAATATACTGTAAAATATAAACTACTGATTGATACAAACAGACTATAAACAAGTCTGCTCTTGACTTTTTCTGACTCTGTCTTGTTTCTATCTTCTATGTCTGTGATGTATAATTCAGTATTATCACTTTTCAAATACATCAATACCAAAACCAAGCAGTAATATTTATACATTTGTGCATACATATATGTGCATATAATAATACTATAAACAATAATAATCAAGGAAAAGGATGCTATCAATTTGAATAGGGGCATGGGAGGTTACCCAGGAGAGACTGGAGAGAAAAAAGGGAAAGAGATGTAATTCTGCTTTAACTTATACATTTATTAAAATCAAATCTTATTATCACATTTAATCATTCTATTCTGGTGTAATTACCACTCCTCTTTCTTTTGAATTTGGCATTATCTTTATTTCTTTGGGCCTTTATTGGCCAAACCTGTGCCTCTGGAGTTTAGACCTAAATCCTGTTTTATATATACCTATTTGTATATACCTAACACCCTACAGAACCAACTATCAGTCACAAAACATATTCAATACATTATAATTCTATTTAATATACCATCACAGACTATATATTACAAAGAATGTCTATTTCATATAAGATTGCTCATTCACCCTCATCTTTCAAGACTAACTTTAAAGTTTCTACATGTCAAAGTATTCTAAAATGGCATGTTTTTAAATATATTCACTCAATATTCCCAAGGATGCATGACATGTTCAATAAGAAAGACTGACACTGGTCTAGATATTAACAAATTTAAGTACTAGACATTATACATTTTTTCATGTCACAATGGAGTCAAACTAAAATCACTAATTCAAATATAAATCAAAAGTAGTATATTGGCCTCAGGACATATCTGTGGGGGGTTCTTTTGTTGAGGTGGGCAGACAATCCCACATCAGAGCAGAAGTTCCTGGACCATAGGAAGTAGTAAAACAGAGTTCATCACAATACTAGGTATTCATCTCTGTTTTCCTAATTGTTGATTTAATGTGACTTGCTGCTTCAAGTCTCTGATGCCTTCACTTCTACACAATGATTCATAGTATCTTGGACTATGAGCTAAAATAAAACTGTTACAAATTTTAAAAAAATCATGTGAGAATTAAACAATGTAATGGTTAATATCCAATGGATAAAAAAAGTAGAAGAAAAAAGTAAAAATATTTTATACTGTATAAAAATAGAAATGTGTCCAAAAATTGAAAGTTTAATAAACAAAACTTTATAGACTCTAAGTGGAAATAAATCTTTATAGGTATATCTGGAAAAATATAATTTACCCATAAGTGTGTATGATAAGTAATCACACTATATCTATACAAATTGATGTACATAAAATTAAATTATACAATTAACATCAATTCTATGATTTATATTTCAGAAAATTAAAGAAAGTCATTATTAAATTTAAGTCAAGTAGAAAACAAGGAATGATAAACACTATAGAAAATAGTTAAGCAACAGCTAAGAAAATTCAGTGAAACAAAATCTGTTTTAAAATGATCAGTTAAATTGATAAACCCCTACCAAATGTAACTGGGGCATTAGGAAAAGCAAACAAACTACTATTATGTTATTTGATAGTTAAGATTAATTTTTTAACAACTTTATTTTACAAAACAAAGATAAATGTACAGATTTTAAGCATTTTTTGCATAAAATTATACAAAACATTTTTGTCAGTACTTTTTTTCAGATTTTAAAATAATTTTTACATAAAACTATATAAATATATTTTTTAGTCAGTACTTGATTTTTAAAGGATTGATAGTATGCATTGAAAACTTAATAGTTACAATGAACATAAAGTACATGTAAAACAAAATGTAACATGTAAATAATCAAAGTTTTCTTGTTGTATAAAGATTGTTTTGTTTTCTTTTCTTTTCTTTTCTTTATTTCTTGGACTTCATACAGTCTGTGAGTTGTTTCTGGGGGAGTGCAAGCCTCTGGGGTTAGCATCCCACTATCAGTGACTGCATATTATGTCTGTTCTTTTGTGACTGGGTTATCTCACTCAGAATGATATTCTCTAGATGCAGCCATTTTCTTAAGAATTTGGTCAAGTCATTGTTTCTGGTGGCTGAGTAGTATTCCATTGTGTAAATGTACCACAATTTTGGTATCCATTCATCTTCTGAAGGACATCTGGGTTCTTTCCAGCTTCTGGCTATTATAAATAGAACTGCTATGAACATTGTGGTGCATATATCTTTGTTGTGTACTAAAGTGTCTCTGGGGTCTATGCCCAGAAGTGGAATAGCTGGGTCTTCAGGTAGTACTATGCCCAATTTTCTGAGGTATCACCAGACTGATTTCCAGAGTGGTTGTATTAGTTTGCAACCCCACCAACAGTGGAGAAGGGTTCCTCTTTCTCCGCAGCCTCGCCAGCATCTGTTGTCATCTGAGTTTTGGATCTTGGCCAGTCTGACTGGTGTGAGGTGGAATCTCAGGGTTGTTTTGATTGGCATTTCCCTGATGGCTAAGGATGTCGAACACTTCCTCAGATATTTCTCAAGTCATTCGATATTCCTCAACTGAGAACGTTTTGTTTAGCTCTGTATACCATTTTTTCATAGGGTTATATGATTCTCTGGTGTCTAGCTTTTTGAGTTCTTTGTATACCTTAGATATTAGGCCTCTATCTGATGTGGAGTTGGCAAAGATCTTCTCCCATTCTGTTGGCTGCCACTTTGTTTTCTTGACAATAAGATTAATTATTAACTGAATGAATTGAGGGGCACCTAAAGATTAATGAGGCTCTCTCTAGATGCTGAGTAAGCAGTTGACAAAATTCAACACCCCTTCATGTTAAAAATCTTGGAAAGGTCAGGTATCCAGGTGTATAACTTAAACATAGTTAAAGCAATATACAGCAAACCAGTAGCCAGCATCAAAGTAAATGGTGAGAAACTGAAAGCAATCTCATGAAAATCAGGGACTAGACAAGGCTGTTCACTCTCTACCTACCTATTCATATAGTACTTGAAATACTAGCCAGAGCAATAAAACAACAAAAAAAAATGTCAAAGGGATACAAATTGGAATGGAAGGAGACAAAATATCACTATTTGTAGATGATATGATAAGTAACCTTAAAAATTCCACCAGGGAACTTTTACTGGTGATAAACACCTTCAGTAAAGTGGCTCGATATAAAATTAATTCGAGCAAATCAGTAGCTTTCTCTACTCAAAGGACACACAGGCTGAGAAAGAAATTAGAGAATTGACACCCTTCACAATAGCCACAAAGAGTATAAAATACCCTGGTGTGACCCTAACCATGCAAGCGAAGGATGTGTATAACAAGAACCTTATGCCTCTGAAGAAGTAAATTGAAGAAGACCTCAGAAGATGGAAAAATTTCTCCTGGTCATGGATTGTAAATATCAACATTGTAAAAATGGCCACTTTGGCTAAGGTGATCTACAAATTCAATGCAATCCCCATTAAAATTCCAACTCAATCCTTCATAGAGTTAGAAAGAGCAATTTTCAAATACATTTGAAATAATAAAAAACCTAGGAAAGCAAAAAACATTCTCAACAATAAATCACTTCTAGGGCAGTCACCAACCCTAACCTCAAGATGTATTACAGATCAATTGTGATTAAAAAAAAAAAATGCTTGGTATTGGTACAGAGACAGGTAGGTAGACCAATGGAATAGAAAGGAAGATCCAGAAATGAACCCACACATCTATGGTCACTTAATCTTTGACAAAGGAGCTAAAAACATTCAATGGATAAAGGACAGCCTCTTCAACAAATGGTGCTGGTTCAACAGACAGACAGCATGCAGAAAAATGCAAATAAATCCCTTCTTATATCCTTCCATAAAGCTCAATTCCAAGTATATCAAAGACCTCCACATAAAACCAGGCACACTGAAACTAATAGAACAGAAAGTAGGGAAGAGCTTAGAACACATCAGCACAGGGGAAATTTTTTTGAACAAAATACCAATGGCTTATGCTCTAAGATCAAGAATTGACATGAAATTGCAAAGCTTCTGTACGGACAAGAACACTGTCAAAAAGACAAATCGGCAACCAACAGATTAGAAAACGACCTTTACCAATCCTACATCTGATAGAGGGCTATTAAAAACGAGTTTGTGAATTCCTAGGCAAATGGATGGAACTCGAAGCTATCACCCTGAGTGAGGTAGCCCAGTCACAAAAGAAAACTCATGGTATGTACTCACTTATCAGCAAATACTAGCCCCCACCAAAAAAAAAAAAAAAAAAAAAAAAAAAAAAGAGCTCAGAATACCCAATAAACCATTCAACAGAACTTAGGAAGCTCAAAAAGAAGGAAGACCAGAATGTGGATGTCTCAGTTCTTCTTAGAAGGGAGAACAAAACAGGGGAAGAAAATAAGGCCAAATAGAGGAGCAGGGATTCAGAAAAGTTCTACAGAGACTGCCTCACCTCAAGAACCACCCCATGTGCAGCCACTAAACCCAAGCACCATTGCTGATGCCAAGAAGTGTTTACTGGAAGGAATCAGACATGGATGCCTCCTCAGAGGCTCTCCCACAGTCATCCAGATACAGATGAGGGTGCTTGCACCTAAACATCAGACTGAACACAGGGACCCAAAGAAAAAGCTAGAGAAAGGACTGAAATAGCTGAAAGATTTGAACCCTCATGGGAAGAAGAACATCAGCAGCAGCCAAGGCACTGAGGGTGAGTGGGAGAGGGAGCACCTTTATGGAAACATGTTGAGGGGGAGTATGGAGGGGAGTACAAAGGAAAAATATAACATTTAAAATGTAAATACAGAGAGTATCTAATTAAATTTTTAAAATTCTATTGGAAGTAATATATAAAAAAGATTAATGAGGCACTGTAAAAGTAACTTTTATTCACCAGATTTAATTGTCATCATAAAGGCTTACTGTGGGATAAGCTTATTCTTTCTAGTTCTTTATGAACTTTGGCTGGCTAGTTCAATTGAGCTGCTTTCGCTCAAACTCTTCTGCAAACTGACCGACTCAATCTGGCTTCTTTCAACTTCTCATTGAATTTCCTTGCAATGCCTCAAACTAACTCTGGCAGTTTGTTCTAATCTTCTAACTCCTTATTCTCTGGCTTCAACTACCTCTGCTGATCTGCACTGAACTTCATGAACTCATAAATGTGACTCCCACTTAACTGAATAGAGCTGACTGATTCTCCCTGCACTGATCTTAAATAGTCTTTCTCCTGAGAGTTGGATCTATACTATCTCTGACTCTGCTGGAAGGGAGGAAGAAAGTCAGATCTCAAAGATGACACAGTAGCTGAAGACAAGTGTCTGAGTTGAAGATGAAAGCAGATACTACAGCAAGCACTACTATCCAACCTGACATTGCTTCTGCCTTTTTCTAAGCAGACTCACAGACTTCACAGGAGTAGTGCCAAGTATCTATCTGCTACACAGTGCTACCAGGATAGGTTTTTCAATGCATAGTGTGTGATCTAGTTACAGTGTAAAGAGATGAGTTACTGAGGGTGTGTTTATAGAAGACTAGGTCAGGGAGAACCTGCATCCCTGGTTAGAATGGTCTTGAAACCTCTAAGTCACATGGCTGATTCTCCCAATGTTTACCTGAGCCTGAAACACCTTAGTACTACAAAGAGCTACCTCAGTAGACTTTAGATTTGCTAGATATGTGAGAGATTACTGTCTTGAGGAAATTAAAGTTTCTGATTTATGGGATCAATGAAGTGATTCTATTTTAATCCAAATTAGTTCTTAAGTACAACTTTGAACATTTATACATCACCTTTAATTTAAACTATAGTATTTCCTGAACTTTTTATATTAAAAATACCTCAATTCTAATGTGCTGGGGAGAATTATTAAAAGAACACTTCTAGTTTTATATAAACTTGACACTAGTTAATCATTTGGGAAAAAGATAACCTTAACTAAGAGATTAACCCCACTCTATTGGCATATAGGCATCTTTGTGGGGCACTGCTTTCATTGATGATTGGTGTGAATGTGCCCAGCCTATAGTGCATGGGGCCACCTCAGGGCAAATGGTTCTGGATGCTATAAGAAAGAAGGCTGACTAAGCCATGAGGAACAAGCCAGTAAGCAGCACTCCTCCATGCCCTTTGCATCGGCATCTGCCTTCCTTCAATGATAACTATGATATGGAAGATATAAGATGAAATAAACCCTTTCCTGACCAAAAAAAAAAAAAAAAAAAAAAAAAAAAAAAAAAAAAAGATTCTGTCAAATGCTTCTCTGATTGGTCACTTTGCCCCTTAATTAGAAGTCACTTTTTTGAGGAGGATCAAAATCATGTACAAAATAGTTCCAGGCAGAGGGATTAAATGTGTGTACTAAGGGTATATCTGTGATCAGCCATATCACATAGACCTAGAAGGTCTTTGAAAGTAGGAGAGCAGCAATGTTGCTGGATTAAAATTCGTCTACACAGCATGGTTTTGTTTATGCTGTGAAGACATTTCTCAAGAGGATTAAGTAATATGGATGGTTCATCACCAATATTGGCTACAATGTTTATAAATAAATGAATATGGGATAAAATTGAAAAGGAGAAAATTATTTAGTGCAATACTATTTTCTCTCAAGTCACTAGGACACCATGATTTGAAATTGTTCTATACTACCACATAATCACTAACATAATCTATTGGAGGAAAATTAAATATCTATTGAAAATCTGTACTTACATTGTGCCAATAGTTGTAACATGTGTGCAAAAAGACAGAAGCACTGCAGAAATCATGACCACTGAGGTGAATTAGTAGTGGCCAAATCCCCAGTTCTCAATAAAAAATTAATGAATTGCATATAACTGTCCTTAACTTTCCCATATAACAGCTACACAAAGTTAAAGTTTGTCTAGATAAAGTGACAAGAATAATGTTCAGAGCTAACTGTGTAGTTAAAAGGAAGAATAAGAGAGTTATAGAATTTTTAATGTGACATGATTATATAACTACTGCCTTTGGGAAATTTGTAACATAGAGTAAGTAAAAGTAAATAAAATATTTGGTGTAATATTTTTCTGGTAAATTTGAAGTTTTAAGGGTAATGAAGACCTGGTAGTAAATACATTGATAGGTTTCTGTATAATGATACTAGATTCTCATATAATAATTATAAAATTCAAAATAAAATGCAGTAGAAGTACACTTCTATTTTTAAAAAATATTATTATAATCTTCATTACTCATTCTTGGTCTGGAGAGATTTACTAATGAATAAACTAGGTATCCTACATTCAAAGAAGAATCATTGTAGGATTGGATTTGGCAAATCCCAGAGGCTTTGAGAATATATTACCTACATTGTATAGACTGAGTCTATCTGCTTGTTGGGAATATTAAATTTGGCCAAAGGGAAGCAAGTTCAGATATTATTAACTGATTGGTACAGTTTTCTCATTGTGTCCATATATGGTGACATCACAGTGTCTTATGAACCTGCTTCTACTTGCATTCTTCTCATCAGCTCAGTCTCTCAGGATTTCTGCACCACCCAGAAAATCCTTAAGTTATTTTTGTGCAACACTGAAGATATGAAGATAACTTAACAACAGGGCTGTGTGTGAGCTTTATTTTAAATTTAAATTTCATATATATATATATATATATATATATATATATATATATATATATATATATATATATATATATTTGTGTGTGTGTGTGTGTGTGTGTGTGTGTGTGGTGTGTTTTAAGAATTTCTTCACATGAGCGTATCAATTAGATGACTGATTGGAGGATAGAGGCACTGAATGACGGTGAGGCATTTCTTATTTGATGCATACATTTTTCTTTTAATTTTCAGCACACATTTGTACATTTGAAAAAAACTGTTTTACCTTCTAGCTCCTAAAAGCAGTTTTACAGTTTCTCTGCTAAATTTCCTTGGAAGAAATCTTAGAATTACCATAACAAGTTTTGGAATTTGTGACTTAAGTCTTTCTGTGAAACAATGAAAAATATTAAAGATAAATATGCTTTATTTATGAAACTGCAAGAAATCTCAGAAGCAATCTAGTCCATGCTTTTCCTATGTGACAAGTTTTGTTAGTAGAGACAGGGTGAGAGGGATAACAAATACTTGTTCTAGAGAATATTATGAATGTATTTCAACTTGTTTTTTTTAAATAAATAAAAACTAATTTAGAGTTTCATGTTTGATGGTGTCATCAGAAATACCAAGAATATATTTCATAATTGTGAATAAATGCTTACTTTCTGACATCTAAAGGCTTATTTTGGAAAAATAAAACAATATTTGAATAATCCTTTATTACTACTGATTTTTACATTTTCAGTATTTTTTAATCATTGTTCAATCTACCATTTAATGTCTCTGCCATTTAATGTCTGCTATATGGCATATTTATAACGAACACACACACACACACACACACACACACACACACACAAAATCACACACACACACACACACACACACACACACACACACACACAGCTGAATACAGACAATTTGAAATCCAAACTATAAAATAGTGAGAAATAAATAATACCAATTATTAGCTTTAAAGTCTACCACATGATGTGTTGCCCTATAAAGAAAATGATAACGTGAATATAGATGAGAACATATTTCACAGACACTATGATGTTTGTTAAGTATAAGAAATGTCTGAAGTCAGAATGGTATAGTGTAGTGCTTTGTAGTTCACATATGGTAAATCCTATAGAAAATTTTATATGTTATGATCAGTCCTTAGCAAAACGTGCAATGGTTTACTTTAAGATCCAAAAAGTACTATAAACATTCTTTTTTTGCACTCAAAAAATTTAAAGAGATGACCCAAAGTGATCATAGTAAATAAATATAAAAGTGACATAAAAATATCAAACTATCATAGATCTATTACTGGTCGCTACACTGTAATCTCCTTATCTCCAATAGATTAAGCACTTGATAAGAACAGATGCTGCACTTTGTCCTAGACAAAACTTTTTTTTTTTTTTTTTTTTTTTTTTTTTTTTTTTTTTTTACAAGCAAAGATCATCTAGTCTTTATTTTTATTGTGGCAAATGTGTTTCTCCATGGTCATTTCAAACTGAAACCTATTAAAAATAAAAGTAATTGTAGAAAGCTCTGAACACCCCAGAAACAACTCACAGACTATATGAAGTTCAAGAAAAAAATGAAAAACCATTATGTTTTATCTTTACACACCAAGAAAACTTTGACTATTTCCAGGTTACATCTTGTTTTACAGGTAATTTATGCTCATTGTAACTAGTAAGATTTTAATGCATACTACCAAACCTTTAGAAAATCAACTACTGACAAAAATGTATTCGTATACTTTTATGCAAAAATTCTTATAATCTGTACATTTATCTTCATATTTTAGAATAAAGCTGTTCAATTTTTTAAAAAAGTGATTTTAACAGGAAAAGAGCTTGGTAGATGTTGTTATGTTAATTATTTTCTAGAATTAAATTATAGAAGTTTGGAAATGGCATTATGTTTTAAATTAACAGTTATATAGCAGCACAATTTAACAAAATATTAGAAATTGATAAAGTCTTAATATAAAATTACACATTCATTTTAATTTTATTGCAAGAATCAGTGATTTAAGGGTGTAGAGCAGTTATGACTAAACAGATATTCCATGTAAAATCATTGAAGCTGATTTTAAGCAAAATCATAAATTTTTAATTTAGAACATTATGTTTACATTGTATATATAGTAGTATGTATGAACATGTAATTATATAAATTATGTGTCTGATATATAAATTATATAAATAAGTATATAATTGTTTTATGTTTCTAGTAGGAGTGAAGACATTTGGTAAAAATCTTATAGGAAGATTACTATCAGATTATTGCATATTGTAATACTAATTTTAAACCTTGAAATTCTGCTGTATTAAATTTATGCTTTGATATTTTTTAATCAATAGACTCTGCTAACAGAAAATCAGTATGAAAAACCATTCTGTGATTACTGAGTTTGTGCTTTTGGGCATAACAGATGATCCAAAACTTCAGGTTGTGATTTTTATACTTTTATTCATTGCTTACATATTAAGTGTGTGTGGAAACCTAACCATCATCATCCTCACCTTGTTAGATTCCCAGTTAAAGACTCCTATGTATTTTTTTCTCCAGAATTTCTCCTTCATAGAAATTATATTCACCACTGTTTCCATCCCTAGATTTTTGGAGTCAATAATAACTAAAGTCAAGACAATTTCCTATAACAACTGTTTGGCTCAGTTATATTTCTTCATCTCTATGGGAGTATCTGAGTTCTTTCTTCTAACCGCTATGTCTTATGATCGGTATGTTGCTATATGCAAGCCACTGCACTACACCCTCATCATGAATCAAAAAGTCTGCACCATTCTTGTCCTCACTTCATGGCTGGCAGGATTCCTAACCATCTTCCCACCACTGATGTTGGTCCTCAAGTTGGACTTCTGTGCTTCCAATGTCATTGATCACTTCTCCTGTGACTACTTCCCCATTCTACAGCTCTCCTGCTCAGATACAAGGAGCTTAGAGATGATTGGCTTTTACTTTGCATTTGTCACCCTGCTGTTCACACTGGCTCTAGTGATCTTGTCCTACATCTGCATCATCAGCACCATTCTGAGGTTCCCATCTGCCACTCAGAGAAAAAAGGCTTTCTCCACCTGTTCCTCTCACATGATTGTCATCTCCATCTCTTATGGCAGCTGCATTTTCATGTATGTCAAACCTTCTGCAAATGAAAGGGCATCACTAACCAAAGGAGTGGCTGTTCTCAATACTTCAATTGCTCCCATGCTGAACCCTTTTATTTATACGTTGAGAAATGAACAAGTAAAAAAAGCCTTCAAGGATTTAATTCATAAAGTAGTGCTTTATAGAAGCAAATGAGGGTACATGTTAAGAGTATTGTAATAACATAAAGACGAAATAAAGTTTATTGTACTCTCCCATCTTATCTCTATTTCTACTCTCTATGCTGCTGAGCACTTTGGTCTTGGCTTACTATTAATTTGTAAGTAATAGTAATAGTACGACCAAGTCATACTACAGAAATATTGCTTTTAGATGTGTGTATGTTAAGTGCAAGCAATGTCGAACAATTCTGGTAATTGCTCACTCTTTTCGCGATTTGCTTGTTTGTTAGGTTCATTTTTGACATAACAGTCTGGTGAATAACCCCAAATGGTTTGAAACAACTATTTCGCTTGGATTCTTCAGAGCAACTAGAATTCACAAGTCTAAGATTTTGATTTGAGAATACTTTGCAATTTTGATTAGAAAACCATTTGCTGAAGAATACATATCAATGAGTTTATTCTTAATAAAAATTTTTACACTTTTGAAATGTAAGATTTAACACTATTTTGATAATCTTACACTGAATTTTTCTGTGATGCTAATATAAATATATAGTAATATTTTAAAAATAAATATTTTAAAGTATATATTTACACTTATATTATGCATTTATTTTCTACTTAGAAATAATTTGAAGTTCATGATATTGCCTGTTTGGTAGATATTTTAAAGTATATATTGCAACCAATGTTTTATGTTGTCTTTGTTGATCTGTATTTGATTTTAGAATATATAAAAGGGTTAATCATAATTATTCTGACAAAACCCAAAAGTCTGAGGAGAATTTCTTTCAAAGTACCAGTGGTTTTATAAAGCACTTATTTTATGTCATCTCTTGCCTGAGTTATTTTATTCCATAACTTATTTAATCTTCATGGCTTCGTGAGAAAATTTTTATGGTGAGTTCATATATATATATATACATACTCATGAAGTTTGAGTGCAAGGCTTATAAATGTAAATCAATGATTACATTTTATCCTGGTTTAAAGGAAGACACAACATAATTTTAGAGAAATGCTATTCATTTTGATAATGCAATTTTAAATGAAACAAATTTATTGTTTTCTCTATTTTTATTTGTCATAGATTTTATTAAGTCTTTGCACTATTTTTAGCAGCTACCTTTTTTGAGTGTGTCTATATATAATTATGTTCTCTTAAACATCTCTCTCATATTGCTCTACTCACATAAGTCACAATCAATCAACACCAAGGATTCATACTCTGTCATGGCTGTGGAGTAACAGGTTGGGCAGGAAAACATAAAACATAGGTGGTAGAGAAAAACCTTTTTAAAGGAAGAAAATGTGAAAGGACTGGAGGTGCCAATTTTTAAGCCTTGGGTATTGGTTCAGATTATGGATTTTTCCTATCTCTGTCTTTAGTCAAATATGTCCAACTCAATAAACTAAGAAAACCAATACAGAAATATTTATAATAAGAAAACTAGTTCAGAGAAAGTGAGAATAGATTTTTTTTTAGAAATGTTTTTTTCCTTTTAATTGAGTAACTGCAGAGAAACTGAACCTTAAGGACATTTAGACATTTGTCCACCATCACAAGTCTCTTTAATGCCTGTTTGTGCTTTTCTCTAGCTCTATCTGATGGCAAGGCCCATATTTATTTTGTAAACTCAAATTCATCTTCTAACATCCTAAAGAGCAATAAACAGTGTTTCAATATAACATGTTTGTTGTTATTACTTTTTTTATTTTGGTTTTTGTTGTTGTTGTTGCTGTTTTTAGGCTCCACTTTGTCCCCTTAATTTTTGAATATTTTGGTTTGTAGTTGTAGGTAATAGAGCTGTTCATTCTTTTCCTCTTTAAATTATTTGATACACTATCTTTACCTCCCCCATTCTCCAGCACGCTTTAGCTTTATGGCACACAGAAATCCAAACATAAAGCTTGTTCAAAAGATCTGTCAATCTATTGCTTACATTTAGGTACTATTT
Organism: Micromys minutus; assembly: GCF_963924665.1. Taxonomy (NCBI): domain Eukaryota; kingdom Metazoa; phylum Chordata; class Mammalia; order Rodentia; family Muridae; genus Micromys; species Micromys minutus. The sequence goes on from NC_137957.1 coordinate 5,267,186, forward strand.
GTGCATACAAGGATGAAAAGAAAAGTTTGGATGTTGTCACTGTACTCTCAAGTAACAATATTAGAATTATTCATGGTGAAGAATTGAGAGGTAGGCAACTTATTGTTGGGACTATCTACTACATATTTGTTCTGCTTTTACAGTGTGGACTGCTGGACCTCCATTGATCCACAACCTTCAGGTTCTTGTAAATGTGGCTGTTTTGATTCTTTTTTTTTTTTTTTTTTTTTTGTTATTGGGAATTCTCTGCATTTATATTTCAGATGTTATTCCTTTCCCACAATCCCATCCCCTTCCTCCTTCCAATGCCTCCTGAGGTGCTCCCTCTCCCAACCACCCACTCCAACCTTAGCACCTTGACATTCCCCTACACTTGCAAAAGGAGCCTTTGCTGGACCAGAGGCCTCTCTTCCCATTGATGTCAGAAAATCCTATCCTCTGCTACATATGTACCTTGGGCCATAGGTCTTTCCATGTGACTTCAGCTCTGTTTAATTATAGATGCTAGTTAATGAATTGAAAGTATGAGGTTTAGAATAAACGTTTGTCATAAACCATTACAGTAATGATTGGTACTATTTATTAATTTGTTATTAAATGGATGTAATGATCTCTGTCTTTCTTTGATTTATTTCTATTCACACTAGAATCAATACTAATCAAAATTAAATGCCCTCATTACAGAAATCAATAATGTAAGACTAATATTTTTCTAGTAAAGTTTTGTAAAATAATTGTGGAAATAGTAAAAGAAAATCTATTAAAGTAGCACTCAGTGGCCTCTCATAAGGAGTTTTTGTCTTATTCCGTTCAATAGAAATTAACCCTAAAGAATTCTTGTGTCATGACCCAGATCCTGCAATACTTGAATACTGATAAGCATGTTTCAATATAATTATGAGTAGAGATGTTTCCCACACCCTGAGTTAAATAATCATTGATGCTACATATGTTTTACTACGAACTTTGAATTCTGCTTCATATGTATAAGAAAGAGAAATAAAACATGAAAAAAATATTTTTAGATAAGCTTTAAAATTTTCCCAATTAATTTTAATGATGTTTAATTGAATAAAAGTCAAGAAAATATAGAAAAAGTTGAAAATACTATTCTTACAAAGTTATAGTGGTTCTAAGGAATTCTTCGATCATAGTCAGCAAAAATTATTAATGAAAACTTAGCACAGATATAGGAAATAAATGTAATCATTTAAAATTTTTGTCTCTGTCTTTAATAGGAACATCCTATGATCTTTTAAGCCTTATCTTTGGCCATTAAATAAATTTTACAAATCTTAACCTAGTTTACTTGAATGATTGTTATTGATGCTTCTTTGATTTTGGAAAAGCAAGGCATGAGGATGTTTTCAGAACGAAGGTCATAAAAGTGTTATATAAACATTTAATTTAAAAGTATAAAATCACTGCTTACTTTCATTTTTCAGGGATTCAATATTAGACAGTTGATTTGGAGGTTAAGGTAGAAATAATTTGGATGATGTCATTGAAAACAAATCATCATGAGAGCCAAACCAAGTTCTTCCAGAAAAAAAAAATATGGATCTTTGCTAAGGAAGCAAATCTAAAATATTATGTCAGTGCCTTAGGATAACCTGTACAAAGACATCTTTGGAGTAGTTTGAGACTCCAGAAATCATGGGCACTTCAAATAATATTGAAGTTCAACTTTCCTAAAACTAATAATGCATAATTATGAAGCTTATTTTATATGAATATACAAATCACAAAGATGAGATTTTTCAAAATACCAGCATAGTATATCATTCCTAGTTTCTATATTGGATCTTTGTACTGTCTTATCTGGTGTCAACTTGACACAGGCTGCAGTTAATCACAGAGAAAGGACCCTCAGTTGAGGAAATACCTCCATGAGATCTAGCTATTAGGCATTTTCTCAACTAGTGACCAAGTGGGAGGGCCCAGCCCATTGTGGGTAGTGCCATCCCTGGGCTGGTAGACCTGGGTTCTTTAAAAAAGCAGGCTGAGCAAGCCTGGAAAAGCAAGCCAGTAAGCAACATCCCTCTGTGGCCTCTGCATCAGCTCCTACTTCCTGATTTGCTGGAGTTCCAGTTCTGACTTCCTTTGGTGATGAACAGCAATGTGGAAGTGTAAGTTGAATAAACCCTTTCCTCCCCAACTTGCTTCTTGGTCATGATGTTCGTGCAGGAAAAGAAACCCCAAGACAATCTTTTATTTGATTTTATTAAGTATTTGTTACTTTTCAAAAGTTTCTCCCTTCTGGTTCTCCCCTCCATGAGTTCTTTAGCCCATCTCCCTCTAAATTGCTTCTGAGAAGGTGATCCTCCTCCACCCACTAGTGTCCCCCTACCCTGGAACATCAAATATATAAGGGACTGAATGCATTCTTTCGTACTGAGGCCAGGTGAGGCAATTCTCTGCTACATATGTGGGGGGAGGGGGGCATGATCCAGCCCATGTATGCTCTTTGGTTGGGGTTTAGCCTCTGGGAACTATAAGGGTTTAGTTGATATTGTTGTTCTTTCTATGGGATAGCAATCCTCTTCAGATCCTTCCTTAGATTTATAAATCTAAGTTTAGAAAGATAAAATTTTTAGAAATGGGTTCTTTCCTCTTTAGTAGGCCACAAGAAAAATATAAAATGCAACCCACTCTTCATGCCAGATTTATCATATGTCTGTGTACAACAAATATGAAATTGTGATATACAAATGTCACAAGCCATTCTAAAGTGGAGATGTTTATATAAGTTATATCTGAACCATTTCCATCAAAGACTAATATTGTATAAAGCAAATAGAAGCTATATGTACATATGATTACAATGAGATAAGAAGATATCCAATTAGAAATTTGAGGAGAAGGCAGGAACTGGGACAAGAACAACAAAAAACAAACCAATGACAGCTGGTGTGTTTATATTATCACTGTTTTGCACCATGTGATGAAGTCATATTTAAATCACAGGGTTATAATGACCATGAGTATATTTTCTAAACATTTATCTCTGCTTTAATATTAATGTTCACTTTCTGATCTTTTCCTATTTTTTTGAAAAGGATATTTATTAGATTGGTTTATACAGTGTAGTCTCTATGCGCCAACAATGACTGTCTTCACATGAAAAACTGAGAATGGTAGCTGCTCAACATTCAGAGCTAGGCACTCAGGGCATCACCAGCAGCAGAAGAGCTATTGTCTTCAGTCCATGGTGAAAGGCCAAAGGGGCCGATTCTAATGTCATCAAAGGAAGATGGAGGCACCAGCAGCAGAAGTAGAAATAAGGTAGATGAAATTGACAGCAACATGTGAAGGCAAAAGGCAGGGATCAAAATATACTCAGTTGGGTCTGCATGTTTAGTTATATGTATATGGATATAAATGAATACAGTGTATTTGCATTTTGATAAACACAAATGAAATAAAAAGTAGAGATTTATTATCTAGACTCTTTTTGAACACTAAAACAAACAAAACCTAAAATAAGCTTCTAAATCTAAAGCTAACTGACTGAAAAGGAAAAGGGCACAGTTTGAGGCACTAGTATAAACTTTCCTCCTGTGGTTAAAATAAAAATAACATTTTTCCTACTTCCAAAGACTTAAGTAAATAAAGATATCTCAATTCCTGTGATGTAGAACTACACTTGCAAAGATGTTTCATTTCTTCATACTCTGTCACTCTAAAGAAATTTTCAAGTTTGCATCTCACCCATAATATACTTCTGTATGAATAACTATTATTATTATTATTATTGTACACACACAGTATGTATCAAACTATCATGTTATATAACTTAAGTGCATTCAGATTTTGTTACTCATATTTCAGCAAGCTAGGCAATTTAGAATAACTTTTATTATATAATCCAATCTCATTTTTATATTAAATAAATGGTTAGTTGCTTAACAAATTGCAGAAAACCTATTTTCATTAATATTAATTTTGCTAAATTGTATAGTATTATTTTGAAAGGCAGTCAGGATAGGCCCCTTTTTTTGGTGAGCACTGAAAACCTCAATAATAGTGTCAGGCCTTGGGGTCTCCTTTGATCTAGATCCAACTTTAACTTTGGGCCTGTTAAGTCTCCTTTTCTTCAGGCTCTTCTCCATTTTTTTGGTTTTTTTATTTTGTTTTGTTTTTTGTTTGTTTTTTATGTGTTCCTTGTAGTAGCAATCTTTTTGTTTGAAATATATTTGTTTATTTTCTCAGTAATGTGATCATAGAATAATTAACATAACAAGTTGATTTTATGAAAGCAACAACCACAACACAGCCTAACCCATTGAAGAATGGATTAACTGTTTAGATATTTCTTAAGAGAATTGGTTTCTAATAAGTTTCACATCCTCCTTGTATTTTTGTGGAGTGCCTAGTCAGATACTCCTCATGAACTGAAAACACAGTACTATAACTTCGGCAACAAAATAGTAGCAGGAACATGAACTAGATCTCAGCTCTTCAGAAACATTGAATATGGCAGTGCAGGGTGGTACTTATGTGCAAAAATCACTAAAGAAATATGATGGTTCACAAAATATTTTTGAGGTAGAGATAAGCAGTTTTGTGATATAGAGCAGAAGTCATTGTTCCCATATTTGTGGTTAAGTGGCAATACCAAGGGTATAGCTATTCAATCATAATGTAAGTTTTATTCCAAGAGCATGGCTAAGATATTGTGCCAGTATATAGGGGACCATGCACATGCTCTTCTCCATGTTGATTTCCTTCGGATAGGAAAACTTATGAGTCAGAGTTTTTGACTGCGAGATGGCAACCCTATCCCTCACTTGAAGTTCTGTCTTTCTGCTGAAGATGGATTCTATAGGTTCCCTCTCCCAACGATAGTGTATTTAATCTAAGGTTCTTCCCTTTGAGTCCTAAAGTCTAACACCTCCCAGGTCTTTTGTACATTCTGGATGGATCTATTGATATGAATATTAAAACTAAATATGAGATATTAATTATATGAAAATGTCATTTTATTTCATTGTGAGCACAATGTGTTTTAATTGTTAATATTTTTTATTATTTATATAGACATGTTTTTTGAGTACATAGGTGCTTTTCAAACTAAGATAAGCTACACCCTGACAAACATATCATAAATGTAAAACTATACTTATCTTACTGAACACAAAAGTTCAGCAACAGAGTCAGTGTAGAAGAATATCAGGTGCCCAATCCGGGTTTGCTGGGATACCTGGGTGTGGCAGCTTGTGCAAGTCTTTAGTGTCATGATAGTGTTGTGATTCACACCATTAGCCAAGGAGAAGATCAAGATTAAGAACAAGAAGTACAGTTTCTGCTGAACATAAATCATTTTGCAACATCGTCAAGGCCACCATAGGATCATAGTCAGTTGGGGACAACCTATATAAGTAACTGTGCAGTTGCCAGATCACAGGAGACCTTTTTGTTTAAATTTCTTTCTGAAATAACATTATATTTCTAAAAGCAATATCAGAAGGTCTCATTTATTTTTTCCAAATCCCAGGCAACACTTTTTTGTCTCTTTAATTTCGTCATCCTGGAAGTGACATCTCATTGAGCACTTCATTTGCATTTTCCTACTGACTGATGAACAGTGCTCAGCATTTTCCCCTATGCTTCTGATTGCTTGTGTTCCCCATTCAGAGAAAGTTTAGGTCACATGCTGAAGTTAGGTTTTAGGACCAGGAAATGTCCTCTCCAGCAGCTAGCTTTCATGGTGTCAGAGGTGTTATGCAGACTTCCAGGGGAGAAAAGAGAGCAGTAGTCAGTCTTATTTATATCCAGTGCTAGATCCTGACCTATAGGCAGGATATGCCCACAGGGCGGTAGTGTCAGGGCCATTATGGAGTAACTAATCTCATTTAGATTGAGTTTAACAAGCTCCAGAGGAGGGAATTTTATGCCCAGCCTTATAATTCTGATAAAAGCCCACGGCCTGGAAAGTCATAGCCCCTGGGATAGAAGCTTTTGTTATAAATTTTAGCAATTAATGGTTAATATTTAACATAGCATTATAACATTTTATCTTTGATACCCTGGCACCTGAGTAAGCCACCAACATATAGAAACATTACATTTGAAAAATATAATAAAATGTCAATCTTTTAGGGACTCAAGGTTTTCAAGAAAGCACATTTCATAGTTATTTTTATCACTGATAAAATACTAGATGAGAATAAATGTAAAGTAACTGTAAGTAGTGGCAGTAGGTATTTAGTTGATGAACAACAATACATGCTCTCTGGGATAGGATGATTAACATTTTCTCAAGAGAGATCCACTGGTGAGCAGGGTTAGAGGTTACTGAAATATTGAAGGATGGGTTCTAGAAATCTCCCATTGCCTAGGGTTTGTTTTGTTTTCAAGTACCCAAGGCTTTTGAAGTAAAAACAGATACATTTAGAGATGTCAGAAGTGTTTATAGTTATAATAGCAGAGTTGTTCCATTCTTCAGTTTGTTCTTTAAATAAAACTTCTTGAAATGCTACTTAAAACTACAGAACGCTGGAGTATATTTCCATATCTCTGAAGAATTTTACTAATCTATTTTTATTTCAAGACTGTATGGTCATCATAAATTTTTAAAAAGTCTGATTAATATGAGTGTTTAAAATGTCCAGCAGAGAAGCCACTCTTACACTTTGATCCTCAGAGCAATAATATACCCTTATAAAATGAAGAGGCAAAAATTTATAGTATTTAACAGACAATAAACTAAAGAATATAATATCATCTAGTGTTGTGTTTGAATAGCTGATAATTAACTAAATAGGTGAAAATAAATGGGAACAGTTTTCATGTACATTAGGGTATCCCTGTGGATGAATAGACCTATACAAAGATTGATCTTATGTGGATTAAGAAAGTTGGGAAATAGATTATCTATCCTTGAAGACTAGAAAATAAGCAAAAATACGATCAAATGGAAAACATACTACAGGACAATTCAAGACACAGAGCTACTAAACCTAAGGCAAGTAACACATTTTTCCATTTTTATTTTAGAGAAAAATGAAAGCAAATAGTATATATCTTTTTAATCTCAAATAGAAATATTTCTTCTATACTAAATGCATTTCTAACTTTGTAAACAGAATCAAGTGTTACATATGTTGATTGAATTATAAGTCAACATCTAAAGTACATATTCTCTATTTCTTAAATAAGATAATTAAACACCATCTTAATTGTATAATATGCATAACATTTTCTCTTGTTCTTAACTGTTTCCCACAATATTTCTGTTAAAATATATTCAATTATTTAAATGTAGATAACATTTTAAATACTTTAATTGCAAGAAGAATTATTGGATGAATTCTCACATGTAAAAACGTAAGGAGTTCTCATTACTTTTCAACAGCAATAGAGACATATTTGTGTTTCTAAGAGGAAGTCTATGCTAATGCATACATTAACTTAAAAAAAAAATTCAAGTTTCATATTGCTTAACAAATGTTAAAATGCTTTGTCCTAATTATATATGAAGTAAAAATTACTGACTTTATATTCTATCTTCTTAAAATTAGTGTATATTCTAACTTTTAATGATATGACTTACAATACAAAAATTTCCTACATGTTATACTTGAGGCCATTAAATAAGCTGAAGTCCAAGTCTAAATAAATATACACCAAAACTACTCAATAATAATAGTTTATATCTAATTGTCATGAAGTGTAGAAAATAATTTAGAACTGCATTAGTTAGAATGATATTACTCATGAGCCATATCTTTCAATTCCTTTAAAAGACTTTTTTACCCTAAATATCTTAAAAGAGGAAATAGAAGTGGAGGCAGCATCAGAAGGGGAGAAGAGAGGACATGAATCACACAGAGATTACAGAATTCATCCTCTTAGGCCTTTCTGATGACCCTAACCTTCAGATTGTGATTTTCCTCTTTTTATTAATCACATATATATTAAGTGTCACTGGAAACCTGACAATCATTGCTTTGACCTTCATAGACTCCCATCTACAGACACCAATGTATTTCTTCCTCCGGAATTTTGCTTTCTTGGAAGTCTCATTTACAAGTGTATGTATTCCTAGATTTCTGGGGTCAATTGTCACTCGGAATAAGACCATTTCCTATAACAATTGTGCTGCCCAGCTTTTTTTCTTTATCTTTATGGGAGTGTGTGAATTTTACATTCTAACTGCCATGTCCTATGATCACTACGTTGCCATCTGCAAGCCCCTTTACTACACAACCATCATGAACAGGAAACTCTGCACCTTGTTTGTGTTGTGTGCCTGCCTGGCTGGTTTTCTGACTGTGTTCCCACCCCTTATGCTTTTGCTACAGCAGGATTACTGTGCTTCTAATGTCATTGATCATTTTGCATGTGACTTTTTCCCCATCTTGCAACTGTCTTGCTCAGATACATGGTTTCTAGAAGTGATTGGTTTCTATGTTGCTCTGGTTTCTCTGTTGTTCACTTTGGCATTAGTGATTTTATCTTACATGTACATTATCAGGACTATTTTAAGAATTCCTTCTGCCAGCCAGAGGAAAAAGGCTTTTTCTACCTGTTCCTCTCACATGATTGTCATCTCCCTCTCTTATGGAAGCTGCATCTTCATGTATGTCAAACCTTCTGCAAATGAAAGAGCATCACTGACTAAAGGTGTGGCTCTTCTCAATACCTCTGTTGTCCCCATGTTAAACCCCTTCATTTATACCCTAAGGAACCAGCAAGTAAAGCAAGCATTCAAAGGTTTAGTTCACAAACTAGTATTTTCTGTAAGCAAATGAAATTAAAAGTACTTCAAAAATAAAGAACTCTACTAAGATACAATAACATAATCTTGAAATTATTAAGTATTTTGTTCTCTGATAGTTTCTTTGTTACTTTTAAAGTTTTACAGTTTGTTTACAATCAAGTATATTCAATACATTGTTGGTTTGAAATCTTGAATAAATGTTAACAACACTGGAAAATCCAAACCCAGATCAAATCCCAGTTCTGAGGCACAAAGTAACACTCCTACCTATAAGCTCTTAGCAATTCTAAAATGCTATGGAAAAAAAAAAAAAAAACGTGTTTTTTTTTTTTTGTTGTTGTTGTTGTTTGTTGGGTTTTCAAGGGTTTTTTTTAGGGTATAAACCTGAATAAATTGTTCACTCTCCATTGGAAGGCCACACAAATTGGCCATGGATGACATTGTTATCCTTTCTTACTCAGAAATTGTAAGTATCCATGACAAAGAAATGCGGTGATAAAATATACATGTCAAAGTCTCAGATGAAAAGACACATTTGCAATTAACAGTCACCTCTTAATATCTAAAATCATCTAAGATATACGGCAGAGTGAAGCTTATGAGATATAGAAAAATATTGTTTTTCTGTCACTCAACAACTTATCAGTATTATGTAACACAAGTAAAACCACATTTTTCTTTGCTTTTGAAGCTGATATGCTATGTAAACACAACTGCTATTTTAACCATTCACCTCAATTTTCCCCTCTGGTATAATATTTGTTCTATGAAACTCCCATAAAAGGGGTAAGAAGCTTTTGATGTTTATAAGTGCATTTAATGTCTATTCAAATGTTGTCCATTTATGGATTCATTTTATAGTTGGAAAACATATTATCGTCAAGGTAATTTATCTTTGGCTAAATGGGTAAAACATTATTAGTTTAATTTTAAAAAATATTTTGCTATGGTGTTATGATAGGACTATACCATTTCTCCTTCTCTCTCTAAATTTCACATTTTACCTTTAATTACAGAATTACACACACACACACACACACACACACACACACACACACACACACACACACACACATATTCAAATCAAAACCAGAAGAAAATACCTTCCTATTTCAGAAATAATAGATATTAGAAAAACTGTTTTAAATGAAATGCTGAAGATTGTTTTAAATGAACCTTCAAAATCCTTTTATATTGTTGGTAGAAATATAAAACTGTGTATTCATTCTTCATGGATTTTTCCTAAAAATATTAAATATAGAAATCCAGTCACAAAAGAACAGACATAGTATGCAGTCACTGATAATTGGATACTAACCCGAGAAAGCTCTGAACAACCCAGAAACAACTCACAGACTGTGTGAAGTTCAAGAAAAAAAAAAGTAAAAAACATTATGTTTACTCCTTACACACCAAGAAAACCTTGACTAATTCCAGGTTACATCCTCTTTTACATGTACTTTATGCTCATTGTAACTAGTAAGATCTTAATGCACACTATCAAAAAAAGCCAAGCACTAACAAAAATGTATTCGTATACTTTTATGCAAAAAAATGCTTAAAATGTTTACATTTATCTATGTTTTTTAAAATTAAGTTCTTCAATTAAAAATATAATAAAAAAATAAACACTGAAAAAAATGTCATCTGATGCTGCAATTAGGTAAATGTGAAGTAAAATCAACGTGCAGATTAGCTAATTTAATGGAAAGAATCTCACTGCCCACCAGAAATAAAACTAAGAAAATTTGACATTTATATGGAATATTAATGTCATAAAAATGAACATTGCCTTATGTATTAACATGGAAGGAAATGAAAATCATGTTAAATAAAATAAAGCAAGCATAGAAAGTCAATTATTCGTTGTACTCTCATATGTACGTGAATTCATAGAAGTAAAAAGGAAGAAAATCAACCAGGTAAGATTGATTAGTAAATATTAAATTCCAGTTAAAAAAGCAAGAAATTCTGGTAGATAATGTACTGTATACTTCAAAAACTTAGAAGAAAATATTTTAAAATGACATTTTAACTAAAAGACATATTAAATAGGTATTGATCAGAAATCTATATCTCATTCTTCAAGACTGTTATAGTTGATTTAATCATTTGACATCTTGCTATAAATCATTCTTTTATTAATATAATTAAAATATGAAATGAGAAGTCAGTATCAAATTTTAAATGATAGATTCTTCAAAGCAAGACATGGAAGTATCTGGATTTCTGTGAATAAAGAAATTATTACTATCATCACATTTCAATAGAATGGAAATCAAAACAATATTTATATCAATTTTAGAAAAGCATGCCACTTGTTTTTTATTAATTCTCTATGATTCTATACATCCTGTTTTGACCATATTGAACCCCTTTCTCCAACTCATTCCAGATATATCCCCATTTCACAATTTTATGTTCCATTTTTTATTTTAAATACACTGTATCCACTTAAAATCCATTATATCTGAATATCCTGGGTAGAAGGATATCTCCTGGATTGCAGTCAACCTACCAGGGATCACACCCTTAAAGTTTACACTTTCTCTCCCAATCATTACCAATGGTCAGTGTCTTCTCAGCTAAGTGTGGTGTGAAACATTGTGTCAGTCTCTTCAAACTAAGCTGGGATTTTGTCTGGCTTGGCATTCCAGTGCTCTTCAGAATGTTGTTTCTGCCACTGTGAGTCCATATGTGCAACATTCATGTTGTATCTTGAAAACAATGTTTTATTATAGTAATCTACCAAGTTTAGCTCTTAAAGTTTTTCTGTTCCCTTTCCACAGTGACCCCTGTGCCTTTGGAGGTCAGACTGTGATGTAGATATTGTATTTAGGCCTGAGAAATCTGATGGCTTCTACAGTCTGCAGAATGATCAGTTTTGGGTTTTCATATTAACTGCCATCTACTGCAAGAATAAAATTACCCCATAAGTGCTGAGAGGCATACAAATTTATAGGTAGAGAATTAGAGTCATTATAAATCATTTTATTTATATCTATTCATCTGAATGATAGTAGTAGGGATTTCCCTAAGGCTTATGACTTTTCTATGGCAGACTTTTGGCCCTAGTAATAGTGTCATAGGTTTAGTCTATTGTAGGAGCAGACCTTAAATCTAACAAAAAGTGAATGGTTTCACTCTTATTCCTGTGGGTATATCTTGCTGAGCTCATCCTTTTTTATTTCTTACAGGGTTCAGAGCTGAGTAAACTGATGGTTACTATCCTCCTCCAAAAGCATTAACAACGCATTTAGCACTAGAAACCTAGCCTGCCTGAGAACCAACTTCATTTCCCTATGTTGTAATTCTAGTGTGTGATGGTTTCGGGGATGGTGTCTTACCACCAAATCCTGAGGTTAACCAAGAGCAGTAGCAATAACCTAATTAATCTTATTTGTGTATGTATATGAGTATGCTCTTGGAATAGATATATGTATTCAGATCTTTTCATGTTTGTGTGAACACATGTACATACATGTCATCCCTCTGGGTGGATGTAGGAGAATCTCTGTTGTGCATTGTTAGGACAGGTATTTTGTTTTCCTGGTTAGGCAGCCTGAGAGCTCCTTGGGATTGTCCAGACTTCACTGCCCATCTGGGATTGCAAATGCATGCTACTTGCTATTTTTTACATGGTTTCTGTCACAAAAACTTTTATTCATCGATCTTTCTCTTCAGTCTCCAAGATTTTTTTAATAAGAATAATATTTATTATGTTAACAATGAATCAAAATAGGTAGAAAATATGTAGCTGGTACACAGGTAATCTAATATATAATTTTACATGGGACTCACAGACACTAAATATGAAGTTTATGTTTTACAAATTGTATTGATTTCTAAATATCTTACCCCTCCAATCTGCAATGCCAGTCTTTCTGACTTCCAATAATATTGTAAGAGATTGAAGAAATTCACAGGTTTAAAATGCCAATAAATTGCTAAATACAATGAAATATTGGTTTTAAAAGTTTCTAATTTTATAATACTCAATATAATTAAACTTTACAAGAAAAATCTACATATAAATTGGAGTAAAAATAGTTATAACACTGTTATTACTTGGATGATGTCATTATATTTTAGTTTAGAAGATTCCAAAAAGGCATGTGTCTCACAGTTAAAGTTAAATATCTGGATTAATCAAAGGCCAGTTACAAGCCACTCCCTGTCTGTTTTTACTATCTACACAACTACTCTTTCTTCTACTTTATATAGAATCTATTGCCAATCATTAAAGTTTTTTTCAACACAATCTGAAAATTTTACTTAATTCACTCATATATAATTTTACACATAAATGTCTTAGTTTAAGTATCCTTCAACAAACTTAAAGTTTTTCATACAACCAAAGAATGATGAGAAGTGGAGAAATGTTTTCCCCAGGGAAGAACACACAAATTAGTTATCTAATACTAAATGACCAACCCAGAAAATATAAGAAATACCACTGCACAGACTGAGCAAATTATATTTATGTGTCTAGGAATATATATGTATATACACATACAAGTATGAAAAATTTAATGAACTATTGAGCCATAAATATAAAAGGGAGAAAGAAGAGATATATGGGAAGGTTTAGAGAAAAGAAACAGAGGGAATAATGTTTGTTAATTATATTATAATTTCAAAAGATAAAAATTATGTGTGTAAAGAAAGAGAACATTTAAATAAAATGATAAAATGAAGTTATGCAGAAGTAAAAAGAAAACGTGTGAGTAATGGAAGCACAAAAACGGTAAAATTCAGAACATAAACCAAGAATGTCTGTTATATAAAAAAATTAATCACATATACTGGTGGTAATATAAAACTTAATCCCGGTGAACTATCTACCACCAAGAACAGCAGAGATCCAGGGAAACAGGCCTGGTGAGAAGGCATTCTAAGTAGCTGAGGAGCAGAGAGATCTCTGCCTAGCATGCTGAAAGTAAGCCCCCCGTCCCCCTGCTTGGTTCAGGGAACCAGGAACCCAGCATTGGGCTGTCTGTTCCCAGCTGGTGGCCTTTGGGTGCAGAACAAGCACTCAGACCATCCCTCACAAGGAGCAGCAGAGGTCCAGGGACTCAGAACTGGTGAGAAAGCATTCTGAGTAACTAGGGAACAGAGAGGTGTTTGCCTAGCACCCTGAATGTGCGCCACAACCTGTTTGGTTGAGGGAACCAGGAACTTGGCATTGGGCAGTCTGTTTCCAGTCAGTGTCCTTTGGGTGCAGAACAGGCACTCAGACCATCCACCACCAGGAATAGTGGAGATCCAAGGACACAGGCCAGGTACAAGGGAGAGGCGAGAACCAATCACTGACAACAAGATGGCAAGAGGGAAGCAAATGAACAGACCCCAGGGAAACCAAAACAACCTGGCAACAGCAGAACCCAGCTCCTCCATCACAGCAAACAGCGGAATGCCAAACATTCCAGAAAAAGAAGACCCATATCTGAAATCATACCTCAAGATGATGATAGAGATCCTTATACAAGAATTGGAGGGAAAGCATAAAGAATTAGAAGCTTTTAAAGAGGAAACAAGAAAAACCCTCAAAGAACACAGAGAACTAGAGAAAAAACAAAGCCAAAAAGATGAAGAAATGGAAGAAAAAATTTAAAACGGAAATGGACACAATAAAGAAAAAACTAAAAGAGACAACCCTAGCAGTAGAAAACCTAAAAAAGTAATCAGGAGTCACAGATGCAAGCATTTCTAACAGTCTACAAAAGACGGAAGAGAGAATCTCGGGGGGCAAAGACAACATTGAAAAGACAAATAAAACAGTCAGAGAAGATGCAAAAACTAAAAAGCTTCTAACATAAAATACCCAGGAGATCCAGGACACAATGAGAAGACAAAACCTAAGAATAATAGGAATAGAAGAGGGTATAGAATATCAACTAAGAGGCACAGTAAATATCTTTAACAAAACTGTAGAGGAAAACTTAACTACCTTTAAGAATGAGATGACCACGAGAATAAAACAAGCCAACAGAACTCCAATTAGGTTGAACCACAAAAGAAAACCCTCCCAACATATAATACCCAAAACGCCAGGTGCCCAAAGGAAAGAAAGAATACTAAAAGCAGTAAGGGAAATAGGTCATGTAACATAAAAAGACAGAATAATCAGAATCACACCCGATTTCTCAACAGAGACTATGAAAGCTAGAAAAGCCTGGACAGACAACATGCAGACTCTAAGATAGCACAAGTGTCAGCACAAGCTGCTATACCCAGCAAAACTCTCAATCACCATAGATGGAGAGACTAAGATATTCTAATACAAAACAAAATTTACACAATATCTGAACACAAACCAAGCTCTACAACGAATTATAGGTGGAAAACCTAATACAACGAGGGCAACTACATCCTAATAAAAAGAAGAAAACCCCTAAGTAAGAACACAAAAGAAGAAAGACACTGACACAATTCAACCTCCAAAAGAAAAAAAATAGCAGGAAACAGCAACCACTATTCCTTGATATCTCTTAACATGAATAGACTCGATTCCCCAATAAAAAGACATAGGCTATCAGAAAAAGAAAAAAACTTCCAAGCAAATGGCCCCAAAAAGCAAGCTGGAGTGTCCATTCTAATATCGAATAAAGAAGATTTTCAACCAAAAATTATCCAAAAACAGAAGGAAAGACTCTTTTTACTCATTACAGGGAAAATTTGGAAGGAGGAACTCTCAATCCTTAACATATATGCTCCAAATATAAAAGCACGAATATTCATTAAAAAAATCACTACTAAAGCTCAAAAAATACATTGTGCCCCACACAATAATAGTGGGAGACTGCAATACCCCACTCTCACCAATGGACAGATCATAGAAACAGAAAATGAACAAGGACACTGTAAAACTAGCAGAGGTTATGAACCAACAGCAATTAAGAGATATCTACAGAACATATCACCATAAAAAAAATACACCTTCTTATCGGCACCTCACAGCACTTAATTCAAAATTGACCATATAATTGGTCATAAATAAGCCTCAATAGATAAAAGAAGATTGAAATACTCCCATGCATCCTTTCAGACCACCATGGTCTAAGGCTGGTCTTTAATAACAACAAAGACAAAAAAAAGCTCATATAAGCATGGAACCTAAACAATGCTCTATTAAACGATGGCAGGGTCAAAGAAGAAATAAAGAAATAAATTAAAGATTTTCTAGAATTTAATGAAAATACCCAAACATACCCAAACCTAAGGGATGCAATGAAAGCAGCACTGAGATGAAAACTCATAGCTCTGAGTGCTTCCAAAAAGAAACTGGAGAGAACATACACTAGCAACTTGACAGCACAGTTGAAAGCTCTAGAACAAAAGGAAGCAGATACACCCAAGAGAAGTAGAAGGGAAGAAATAATCAAACTAAGGGCAGAAACAGACAAATAGAAACAAAAAAGAACCATTCAAAGCATCAATAAAACAAAGAGCTGGTTCTTTGAGAAAATTAACAAGGTTGATAAACACTTAGCCAGACTAATTAGAGGTCAAAGAAAGAGTATCCAATTTAACAAAATCAGAAAGGAAAGTGGAGAAATAACAACTGAAACTGAGAAAATTTAAGAAATCATCAGATCTTACTACAAAAGCCTATCCTCAACAAAGCTCCAAAATGTGGAGGAAATGGATAAATTCCTAGACAGATACAATATACCAAAGTTAAACCAGGACCAGGTAAACCATCTAAATAATCCCATAACACCTAAAGAAATAGAAGCAGTTATCTAAAGCCTCCCAACCAAAAAAAGTCCAGGTACAGATGGATTCAGTGCAGAGTTTTATCAGATATTTATTGATGACATAATACCAATACTCTCCAAACTATTCCACAAAATAGAATCAGATGGAACACGACCTAACTCATTTTTTTGAGGCTACAATAACCCTCGTTCGAAAACCAAATGATGACCCCAAGGAAAGAGAACTTCAGACCAATCTCACTTATGAACATTGATGCAAAAATACTCAACAAAATCCTTGCAAACCCATTCCAAGAATACATCAAAATGATCATTCACCATGATCAAGTAGACTTCATTCCTGTGATGTAGGGATGGTTTAATATAAGGAAATTCAACAATGTAATCCACCATATAAAAAAAATCAAAGAAAAAAAACCACATGGTCATCTCAATAGATGCTGAGAAAGCATTTGACAAAATCCATCACCCCTTCATTTTAAAAGTCTTGGAAAGAACAGGAATCCAAGGACATACCTAAACATAATAAAAGCAATATACAGCAAACCAATAGCCAACATCAAACTTAATGGGAAACTTGAAGCAATCCCACTAAAATCAGGAACTCGACAAGGCTGCCCACTCTCCCCCTGCTTATTCAACATAGTACTGGAAGTCCTGGCCAGAGCATTTAGACAGCAAAAGGAAATCAAAGGGATACAAATTGGAAAGGAAGAAGTAAAAACATCACTATTTGCAGATGACATGAGAGTGTACGTAAGTGACCCCAGAAATTCACTAGAGAACTCCAACATCTGATTAACAAGTTCAGCAAAGTGACTAAATATAAAATTAACTCAAACAAATCAGTAGCATTCCCCTACTCGAAGGACAAATATGTGGAGAAGGAAATTCGTGAAAAGATATCTTTCACAATAGTCACAAACAATATAAAAATTCTTGGTGTGACTCTAACTAAGCAAGTGAAGGACCTGGATCACTAGAACTTCAAACCTCTAAAGGAGGAAATTGAAGATCTTTGAAAATGAAAATATCTCCCATGCTCATGGATTGCAAGGATCAACATTGTAAAAATGGCCATCTTAACAAAAGCAATTTACAGATTCAATGTTGTCCCCATCAACATTCCAACCCAATTCTTCATTCAGTTGAAAAGAGCAATGTGCAATTTCATCTGGAATAACAAAAGACCTAGAGTAGCAAAATCTGTCCTCAACAAGAAAACATCTGTGGGAATCACTATCCCTATCCTCAAGGTATATTACAAGACAATTGTTCTAAAAACTGCATTGTAATGGGTAAGAGATAGGAATGTGGATCAATGGAATAGAATAGAAGATCTAGAAATGAGCCCTCACATATATGGTAACCTGAATTTTGACAAATGAACTGTAAACATTCAATTGAAAAAGGACAGCCTATTCAACAAATGGTGTTGTTCCAACTGGCACTTAGCATGGCAGAAGAATGAAATAGACCCTTTCTTATCTCCTTGTACAAAGCTCAAGTGCAAGTGGATCAAAGATCTCCACATTAAACCAGGTACTCTGAAACTATTAGATGAATAAGTAGGGAAAACTGTAGAACACACAGGCACAAGAGAAAATTTCCTGAATGGAACACCAATGGCTCATGCTCTAAGGTTGAAGATTGACAAATGGGACTTAATGATATTGCAAAGTTTTTGAAGGCTAAGGACACTGTCAAGAAAATAAAATGGCAGCCAACAAAGTGGGAAAAGATCTTTATCAACCACACATTAGATAGAGGCCTAATATCCAAGCTATACAAAGAACTCAAGAAGCAAGTCACCAGAGAATCAAACAACCCTATTAGCAAATGGGGTACAGAGCCAAACCAAAAGTTCTTAATTGAGTAATATCGAATGTCTGAGAGGCATCTAAGAAAGTGCTGGATATAATTAGCCACCAGGGAAAGGCAAATAAAAACAACCCTTCGATTCCACCTTATACCAGTCAGATTGCCCTAGATCAAAAATTCAGATGACAGCAGACACTGGCGAGGATGTGCAGAAAAAGGAACACTTCTCCACTGTTGGCATGGTTGTAAACTGGTACAACCACTCTGGAAATCAGTCTGGCGATTGATTACTCAGAAAATTGGACATAGTACTACCTGAAGATCCAGCTATTCCACTTCTGGGCATTTACCCCAGAGATACTCCAATATACAGCAAAGACACATGTACCACAATGTTCAAAGCAGCTCTATTAATAATAGCCAGAAGCTAGAAAGAACCCAGATGTTCTTCAGTAGATGATTGGATACAAAAGTTGTGGTACATTTACACAATGGAGTACTACTTAGCTATTAGACATAATGACTTTATGAAATTCTTAACAAAATAGATGCGTCTAGAGAATATCATCCTGAGTGTGATAACCTAGTCACAAAAAACATACATGGCATGCAGTCACTTATAATTGGATTCTAACCCCAGAAAGCTCTGAACACCCCAGAAACAACTCATAGACTGTGTGAAGTTCAAGAAAAAAAAAGAAAAAGATAAAACCATTATGCTTAATCCTTACACACTAAGAAAACTTTGACTAATTCTGGGTTACATACTATTTTACATGTTCTTTATGCTCATTGCAACTAGTAAGATCTTAATGCACACTATCAAACCTTAAAAAAAAGCCAAGCACTGACAAAAATGTATTTGTATACTTTTATGCCAAAAATGCTTAAAATCTGTACATTTATCTTTGTTTTTTAAAATAAAGTTGTTCAATAAAAAAACTTAATCCACTAGGTATATATACATTTTCTTATTCATATCTCTGTTCTTGTACACCTATAGAGATTTCAAAATGTATCTATTAGATTACTACTTTGATAAACCTTGAAATGCAAGTGTCTTGACATATTGTCATAGAGTACTCTGGGTAAATACCCAGAAGTGTTATAGCTAGGTCACATGAAAGATTAACTTTCTTTTTTGAGAGTTCAACATCTTGTTCTGAAGGCAAACAGGAGAAGACTGGCACCCAAGCACCTAGCAAGAGGGTATTAAAGTCCACAGTCACAGTGACATATTTCCTCTAACGAGACCACACCTATTCCAAAAACACCATATCTCCTAGTAGTGCCACTTCCTGGGCCAGGCATATTCAAACCACCACAGTAATCTATATTAAATTATCAACATATGATAAAAATTTATATTACAAGTGAATGTATAGAAGAATAAAATTTTTAGAAATGGGTTAATTCATTTTAGAAGGACACAATAAAATATATTATGCAACCCACTCTTCATGCCAGATTTATCATATGTAAATGTACAAAAAGTACAAAGTTGTGATATACAAAAATGTCACGAGTCATTCTAAAATGGAGATGTTCATATTAGTTACATCTGAACTATTTCCATCAAACTAATGTTGTATAAAGTAAATGAAAACTATAAGTACATGTGTTGGCATTGTGATAAAAAGTACTGAATATTCAGTTTTCAATTTGATAAGATTATTTGATTCTCTGGAGTATAAATTCTTGAATTCTTTGTATATATTGCATATTAGCCCTCTATCAGATGTGGGATTGGTAATCTGTTAGCTACTGTTTTGACCTCTTGATAATGTCCTTAACCTTATAGAAGCTTTGCAATCACAAAAGAACACACATGATATGCACTCACTTATACGTGGATATTAGCCCAAAACCTTGGATTACCCTACATAAATTTCACTGACCACATGCACCTCTAGAACTAGGAAGAACACAGTGTGGATGCTTCAGTCCTTCTTTGCTGGGAAAATAAAAATATTTTCAGGAGGAAATATGGAGACATAATTTGAAGCAGAGACTGAAGGGAAGACCATCCAGAGACAACCCTAACTAGAAATATATCCCATATACAGCCATTAAACCCAGACAATATTGCAGTTGCTAAGAAGTGCAAGTTATGAAAGGAGCCTGATTGTATTCTGAGAGGCTCTGCTACAGCCTGACAAATAGAGCACCAAATGCTCGCACCCAACTATTGAACTGAGAATGGGGTCCCCAGTGGAGGAGTTATAAAAAGGACTGAGGACCTGAATAAGAAGAACAATATTAACCAACCAAAGTTCTCAGGGACTAAACCACTATCCAAAGTGTACACATGGATATACCCATGGCTCCAGCTGCATATGTAGCAAAGGATGACCTTGTTGGGCATCAATGGAAGAAAAGACCTTGGTCCTGCCAAGGCGCAAATCTAAAAAGTAGGGAAATGTCAGGGTGAAGAGGCGACAGTGTGTGTGTGAGGGATGTGGGTGAGTGGGTGGAGGAACTCCCTTATAGTAGCAGTAGAAGGAGAAATAGAATAGGGGGATTCTGGAGGGGATATCAGGAAAGGGTATACCATTTAAATGTAAATAAAAAATCCAATAAAAATGAATGCTGCACTTGATATATACTTTTTATTCTTCACATTTTTGAGGTTGGTGATGTGATAGATGACTTAAAATAATTTGCAAATTGTTTAGCGTAGTTAAGACTAAATATCTATAAGCATAGATGTCTAATTTAGGTACTGTTTAACTTGATTTATTAATATTGTGTTGAAAAACTTTTATCACATTGTTTCCTAGATAACTGAGAATGACTTTTATCTTCTGATTCTTCTATCTCTGTTCTTAAGTAATTGGATTTCAGATGTGAACCCCAATGCACTGGAACTCAAGACTTCCTGAATGCTATACAGATACTTTAACTTTCCCAATTCCCTCCTCTTCCTTTACTTGTAAAAAAAAAAAAAAACATTGAGAAGTTTGTTCAATGTTTGGATCATATTCATCCTTTCCTGCATTTCCCAGATCCACCACTTCTTACCCTCCTATCCAGCTTTGCAAATTTTTTACTTATTAAAGTCAATATATGTATGCTAAGCACATATTTGTGGGTGAGTAAGATCCTCACACACCATAGAGACTTTTAGGGCCCACACTTTTATAAAAAGTTGATCATGTCTCTCCTAGCAGTTTTCAACTTTTAGTAGACCCTCTCTCTATGTACTGGGATATGGTCTGTGTTAGAGGTGAACAGGTCTTGTATGTGGTCTCACACTCCTGTGTAGTGTCCCTAATGTGTTCAGAAGACAGTGTTTCCTTATAGAAATCTACCACCTCAGGATCTTAGATCTTTTCTGTCCCAGGTTTGTATTGTATGTTCCACATTGGACTGTATCTCCCTTAATTATAAACTAATTGTGTTTTTATATTTAAATTAAGTTTTTGATAATATGGGTTTTTAATTTCCTTTTAATCTCAGTCTTTTCATTGATACAGCCAAATTATTCACATTTAAGTAAAGTATATTTTATATAAATATTTTATATTGTCAGATATTGCCTCCTGTATTTGTAATTTTTATACTTATTTTGTATACTTATTTTACAATCTTAATAAATTTATTTGCTTTCTTTGATAACTCATACTAATATATCATATACATTTTGCTTTATAAATAGTTATTCATGAGTTCCAATCTCGGTCAACTTCAAACTATATTCTATCATCTACTTGTATAAAATGGCATCTTACAACAATATGCTCTGACTTCTATGACAATGATGTTATACATTTTGTGTAGTCATATATTAGTTTTTAATAAGCTATTACTATTATATATTTGAACAAGTATTTGTTTTTCTGGCTCATTAAAAGTACTTGACTGAAGACATGACTCAGTCGTTAAGAACACTTATTGCAGAGGACCACAGTTGGAGCTCCATGGGGGTTCACAACCATATAACTACAGTTCTAGGGTACCTGATGTCCTCCTTTGACCTTCATAGGCCTCAGATATATATGTGTACATACATACACGCAGGCAAAACCTTCACACATAAAGTGGATATATAGTATAAATATTTCAAAGAACATATTTATTTAAATAATCTTGATCATTATTCAGTTGCCTCTCTTTAGAATGAAGTCTCTGACCTATATAATTTTCCTTCTGATCGAAGAACTACTTATGGAACTTTTACTACTTCAGGTGCATTAATTATTA
Source organism: Micromys minutus (assembly GCF_963924665.1). Classification (NCBI taxonomy): domain Eukaryota; kingdom Metazoa; phylum Chordata; class Mammalia; order Rodentia; family Muridae; genus Micromys; species Micromys minutus. The sequence continues at coordinate 5,289,656 of NC_137957.1, forward strand.
ATCTATCCATGTTTTGTTTGTTTGAGAAAGTCTGTATTTCTCCATTCTTTGGAAGAATAAACAGAAAAGATAAAACTTACTGGCCTTTCTTTTTCAACTTTACATTTTCTTTCCTATGTATTTTCTCATTAAAATGTGGTTTGAATTTACCTTATTTTAAACCTGTCATTCTTGTACCTAGATTTTAATTTTTATAACTGTGAGTTTTCCCATGCATGCATAAGTTCCCTGAAATGACAGCTCTGAGACTTCTATTTATTAATGCATGTTGGCACCAATAGCTTTGTCTCTGTTACCCATCTAGGACACATCTCAATTAGCTTAATTAATTAAATACCTTAATTAATAAAATAAAAATTATTTCATTCTATGTTCTGCTATGTGGCTGATTTCTGGTCTTCAGTTTAATAGGACCATCATATTCTCTGTCCTGTTGTGAATATCCTGTTTCTCTATTTCCCAGAAGTCTCTCTGTCTCTGCCAGATATCTCAAATCCTAATTGCTGCCTCAGCTCATTGGCCGTAAGTGTTTTTATCGACAGGTGATGCTTACAAGAGATTCTCTCTGTTAATTTTATATATTTTATCTTTTTCTGATTTTGAATATGAAACTCACTATTGTAATTAAAATATAACCAGTTGTGAGTGTGCTGTACTCTAAGTTTCTTGAATCCATGTTTCAATTTTTGTCATAAATTAAAATTTTTTGATTGGCATTATTTGCAAATTGTTCCCCTAATTGAAACATTTGAAATCCTTTAATATTTTTACTAGTATGATAATTTAATTACTTATATACATATGGCACATGTCATACTGAAAAGAAGATCCATAATTCTGTCCTTAGAAAGAATTTTACGTGAGAAAATAAATGCCAAATAATTGCAAAACTGTCAACAATGCTGCAGAACTTGTTGTGGACAATCTCTGTCTCATCTCTCCTCCAAAGTCATACTGGAGACCTAATACCTGAGACTTTAGCATGAGATGGAAAATCATTTAATATTTGGAAGCTCTAATTTATTAATTAAGCATGACTTTTTTGTTTTAAAATGTTGTTTGGTAGAGCTCTCCTCCTAGCCCCACCTGGTGCATACCATTACACTCTGCATTTTACACAGATGTATGGATCCAAGCCTAACTCTTCACTTCTGAATGAAAAACAGTTTACAAAATAAAGGCCTTACTGATATGTAATTTCATTTGTTGTATAAATTATACATGGTGAAAATTAGATAAAGTAAAAAGTAAAAGATCACTTTTAGTACAGCAATAAATTATTGGAATAGTCTACTACTTGTGGAGGAACAAATAGACTTCTTAGGGATATTTGTCAATGCTTGTGCATACTGAAGTAGCAACAGGACAGAAATTACTACACAATCACAGAATTGACTATAATCAACTTTATTCATCTTTCTGTTTTCTTGGATTTTCCTTCTCTTTGAATGGAGCCACATGTACCCTCTGAGTGCATGTACACATACACTTTAATAACTTTATGTGTAACTTTAAATAATTATTATATTTGTATTTGATGCAGAAAGTGATTAAAGAGACATCCAAATATATTTGTGAATATGCAAAATTATATTTCTTGGGATCATATCAACAGGGCATTAGGCTGGAAAAAAGTTATAATCAGTAAGACCTAACAGATAATGGAATATAAATAAAAATCACACAAGCAATCTTACTCAAAATTTTATCAGTATCTCCAATACAAGCATATTATCTGAAATGTGTCTTTTTCAAATTGTTATAAATATGTAAACAGAAATTAATAGGAAAAAATAAAATACTTCTGTGTAAATGAGCCCAGGCAGTTTGAAATCATGTAGAACAATAGTTTGTCTGTTTTTTTTTTTTTTCCATTTTCTTAAATTGGAGTTGAAATCTTCAGATAAGCTTTGCTAATCAAGAGGATAAATTTCCTTTAGACTCTTAGACTCTTACTTTTACATTACCTTTACGGTTTGCATATAGTTTATATTCACTTACTTAATCTTTACAGTTTTTTTCTCAGTTTGAATTTTCATTATATATTTCTGGTTACTTTCTTTATCTTACAAATTCAACATACATAGTTTCTTTTTTATCCGTTGACTCAAAAAAGAATTTATAATTAAATAAGATATCACATAACTTCGGTTTTAGAACAACACTAGTTTTTATATAGTTGAATATAAAGATAAATAAAATAAACTTGAATGATGTGCATATCACTTAATGTGAGCACAGTGAAAATAATCAGAGCTTCAGATTTTTTTTTGTTTGTAAAATAATTATTTCTTTAACTCACATAGGAAATACATGGAGATCATCACATTTATTGACCTGTGATTCAGATCAAGCTGAAAACCAAAAAGCTAAAAATCGAATCCCTTATTCAGTATCTAGTCAGACTCATATCTTCTCTCCCAAGACAATTAATCTTAATGAAATACAGGAGTTGAGGGACTCATTAATACAGGACCAACTTGGAACAGTGTTCTCATTTTCTTGGCTACTTCCAAAAGTCATTATCATTTCTACAAGTGTGGGAAAGGAAACTTCTGTCAAGGAGACAATGGAAAGATGAAAGTCAGCAATGCATGTCGAATAACAGAAAATGTTAAAGACATTCGTAACTAGCATTCAAGCCTCAGGATGATTAGTAGAAAGTCAGCTTCCATCATTCTTCTCATGTCAACACTTTCTGTTCATTTGGTAGCATGTCAGCAGAAATTACAGTTATACTAGCACAAATAATCTGAACCTAAAATCAGGACAAGGGACCCTTAGAGTTATGATTTTATACTTAAAATATGATTAGTAGAAATAGAGGCATGTTCATTTAAATAATCTGTTGTTTAAGAAATAGTACAAAGAATAAATTAAATTTCATACTTTTATTTATATTTTTCTTAGAAAAATAACTTTAGAAGTTTTAATATATTTCACCTTACATTTCTATTTATGCCCTTTTGTTCTGTCTTATCGGTAAATATAAAACATTTTAATATATATTTGGAAATAGTCTATACAGAGAAAGGCAGAGGTTTTCATTCAGCTGTCTTCAGAGGTCTACTTTCTTTGATCATGTAAATTTCTTTGAAGAAAAGTGGATCCTCTGGATCATAGTTTTGAAGGCTTGCTTGACTTGCTGGTTCCTCAGTGTATAGATGAAGGGGTTCAGGAGAGGAGCCACTGAAGTGTTGAGCACAGCTACTCCTTTGCTTAAAGTCACCCTCTCCCTTGCGGAAGGCTTAATGTACATGAAAATGCAGCTACCATAAGAGAGGGAGACAACTATCATATGGGAGGAACAGGTTGAAAAGGCCTTTTTTCTTTGATTTGTAGAAGGGATTCTCAGTATTGTCCTTATAATATTTGAGTAGGAAAGAATAATTAGTGTCAAGGTGACCATGAGTGTTACCACAGCTAACAAAAATGCCATGAGTTCTAGAAAGTGAGTGTTTGAACAAGAGAGCTGCAAAATTGGAGAAGAGTCACAGATAAAGTGGTCAATTATATTGGAGGAACAGAAGTCTAACTGTAACAGAAGGATAATTGGTGGAAATATAATCAAGAATCCTGCAAACCATGAGCTAAATACAAGAAGAATGCACACACGGTTGCTCATGATTGTTGTGTAGTGTAGAGGTTTGCAGATGGCCACATAACGATCATAGGACATGGCAGCCAGAAGGTAAAATTCTGTCACTCCCAAGAAAATGAAAAAGAATAACTGAGTCACACAACCATTGTAGGAAATAGCTCTGTCCCCTGTCACAATAGTGACAAGAAATCTAGGAATGCAGACAGATGTGAATGATATTTCTAGGAGTGAGAAATTGCGAAGGAAGAAATACATGGGTGTCATCAGATGGGCATCTGAGAGGGTGAGGATGATAATGATGAGGTTCCCAGTCACACTTAGCATGTAGGTAACAAGAAGAAATGTGAAAACCACAAGCTGCCAATGTGGATCATCTGTCAGTCCAAGAAGAATAAAATCTGTCACTGCTGTGGAATTTCTCATAATAGTCTCTGCTTCTAAAGACATCTCCTAGATAGATAAAGAAATAAGAAACCAACTTTGCTAATAAAGAAATGAATAAAAATAGCAATGCATATCACTTTATATTTAAAACATAGTCATGTAATCCTAATATTTTCAAAGAGTATAAATTTGTAGTGATAAAGGATAAATAAATCTATTCATGGGTAACCAATGGGTAGTGTGTATATTAACTTATGCATAATTAACACTGTTGTAGCGTTTACTAAAATTTAATTTTGGAAGAGATGTTATAAACTCTTGCAGCAAAAGGAAAAACAATAACTAGATGGCTAAAATGATTTTCTTTGTTGTTGGAATTATTTACTACATATATGTATCAAGATATACCTGTATACATTTTGTATCTAATAAATAAAATACCTGGTTAAACTTATATACTTAAAAGTTATTGTTACCATCATTATTTAAAATTGATTTTGTGGTAGATCAAATAAAATACTTTAAAACAATCTGTTCTTGCTCATTTTATAATCACAACTTTGTTTTCTTCACCATGTTTTTATATATTTAGTCACAAGCCAATGTTCATGGAAAAATAGTTTCTGAAGCAAGAAAATACCCAAGAACTTATTTTCAGTATAGTACATAGTTCTGTAAAAGATTTTTGCTTACAGTACTTACCTCTACATTTTAAATTCTCTGTCTTATCGATCTTTTTCTCTTTTCAAAACTTTATTCTTGTTGGAGATAACTTTGTGGTTTGGAGAAATATGTTCCTAGTATGCATACATGAACATATCTGATAGATGAAAGACACTCAAGTCTAATTTCAAAGTTTACATTGTAAAACATTTTTTCTGCTATAATTATTGTTTGTGGGAATCTAACTACTCAATTATTGGATTTGTTTACAAATAAACATAGGCTAAATGACAAATATATGACATATAAAGCAATACTTACAAAAATGACCTTATCTTATTTGTTAGTGAGACAAGTCTTGTTAGGTTGCCATTCTGGCTTTGAATTTAAAATCTCATGTCTCAGCACTAAAAACTCTGAGACCACAGATGTTTTCTGCTTCTCCAGACTCTAATTTTATTTTTGGGAACTGTAAGTGTTCTTACCTATTCTCTTTTCAATGCTGTAAAGTACTTTTATGCAACACTGCTTTTTTTAAAATAATAAATTGCACAGATCAATATTCAAGGTAAACTTTTCAGGAGAGAAAGATTATTTCCTTACTTATGTATTGTGAATTCATCATAACTTTTTATACCATACGAATGATTTTATTTTTTAACCTGTTCATTCATGAATAAAGTTATTCCAAATTTTAGTTTTGCCCCTATGTCTGGAAAACTTGCCCCAGTCCCCTCTTTTCTCTGCAACAAGTGTTTGCTGTGAACAAACTGCTGTGAAGCAGAATAGTATTTTCTCAACATTAGTTGATTCGTTGCAAAAGTCAATGAATTTACCTCAAATTTTTACCTATACATTTTCTTGCAAATGACCTGGTCTCACTTTCTGTCATGTGCTCTTTGTGGTTACATAGAGCAGATCTACAGCTTCTTGTCTTCCCATGTTATATGTTGGATCCTAATCTTTGCAATCCATGTCATAAAATCCATGTGCACAGTGCTAAAATATACACACAGCATAGCAAATAACTGTTTTCACTTTTGTACAAACTGATCTCATGGTTTCCATGAAATAATAGTATTGGAAGCTAGTAAGGTGATAAGAACATGGAAAAGTATCTAATCCTATGATTTATGATATAGTTTTGCTACAATGTGAACATTTCATTGCAGTGCAGATTTTTTCTTTTATTTATATATGCAATTGAGATTGTATTGTTTAATTATATATAGCTTATACAGAACACAAATGCATGCTTGAAAAGCAATAATTTATATTCCCGAAAAAAACATACTTACTTTTTGCCTAAGAATTCGAAAATTGTCACTGCCATTTCTAATAGCATGTTAGTTTGTTTTAGTAACTTTTAGTAATTTAGAAAGATTTTTGTAGGTGTTTTATACTCTGTTATCTTGTGCATATAATAAAATCTCTAAAATATCAATAATAAGATGAATAAATAAATAAAATCCTAGGAATTCTTTTTTTAAAAGACACATATCAATTCATTTTTTCTCATGAATCCAAGAACAACTATGAACCTATAGTCCAGATTATTGTATCTTTGTACCTAAAGAAATAATACCTTGATAGTTAAGAATAAATTATCATTAAAAAGATTAATACAGTTTGTTTACTAGCTTGAAGAGTGAGATGATAGATTGAAGACAGAGCAATGATACTCAGGCTATTCCTAATTTTATCTGTTCTATTTAGCTTAGACCCAAGGGGATAGATGAATGAGAAAACAGAAGACACCATGGAGAATAGATCCCCAGAATACTTAGGAGTAACATGTCCAAGTTAATGTATAATTTAAAACAGAATAGATATAAATGATATGAAAGAAAAATTTAAAAAATGATTTATATTTGTAATTAACTATAACATTATAAAAAGATAAAAATAGAGATTAGAGTCTGGAGTGATGGCTTATCAGGTAAAAATATTCAATGGTCTTAAGGAAAAACAGCAATTGGGCAATTGGTTTTCAGTAACTCATAAGTGGTTTACAACATATGCCATTCTAATACTAGGAAATCTGACACCCCTCCTCTGACTTCTATTGTCACTAGGAACATATGTGGTATACATACATACATGCATGTAAAACACACACACACACACACACACACACACACACACACACACACATATATATATATATATATATAAAGTAAGCAATAAACATAGAGTTTAGAAGCTTCTAAGTAACAACATACTAAACTGTGAATGAGTAAGATTTTTCTATTTTAGAAGAAAATGAGAGCTAATTATTGAATTTTAGAATGATTTGAGGTGCTCATTATCCTGCATGGTAAAAAATATCAGACTCTTCTTTACTGTTTTATATCTTTCAACAAGTTGTGATTATAATCACTACCATTTGTTGATTCAATAATTATTTTTTAAAAGCCACCCTGATTTGAGTTTACATGACTTAGAGTTTTTTATGCCTTTGATTCTATGTGCCTTAGATTCAAAGCATACAGAAATAATAAAGGAAGCACTCATTTGGATTTTGCTTTCACAAAGCAGAGTGTTTATTAGACATAATTTTGCAATCTGGCTCTTATTCAAGTCCAATGTCAATAACATTCTTCCTGAACACAATTTTCTATTTTAATTTTTTGATATTATAACATAATTTTAAATGTTCCCTTCTCTTTCCTCTCTCTAAACCATTCCATATACTCCCCTTCACTTTCCATCAAATCTCTGGCCTCTCCTCTCTGCATTTTGGATTTTCGTATATTAAACCATCCCTGCATCCCGGGCATGAAGCCTATTTGATCATGGTGAATGATCTTTTTGATGTGTTCTTGGATTCGGTTTGCAAGAATTTTGTTGATTATTTTGGCATCAATGTTTATAAGTGAGATTGGTCTAAATTTCTCTTTTCTTGTAGGGTCTCTGTGTGGTTTAGGAACAAAGGTTATTGTTGCCTCAAAGAATGAGTTTGGTAGTATTCCATCTGACTCTATTTTGTGGAATACTTTGGACAGTATTGGTATTAGGTCATCAATAAATGTCTGATAAAATTCTGCACTGAACCCATCTGGACATGAGCTTTTTCTGGGTGGGAGGCTTTTGATGATTGCTTCTATTACTTTAGGTGTTATAGGATTATTTAGATGGTTTACCTGGTCCTGGTTTAATTTTAGTATCTGGTATCTATCTAGGAATTCATCCATTTCTTCGAGATTTTTCCAGCTTTGTTGAGTATAGGCTTTTATAGTAGAATCTGATGAATTCTTGAATTCCCTCAGTTTCAGTTATTATGTCTCCACTTTCATTTCTTATTTTGTTAATTTGATACTCCCTCTTTGCCCTATAGTTAGTCTGGCTAAGGGTTTATCAATCTTGTTAATTTTCTCAAAGAACTAGCTCTTGGTTTTGTTGATTCTTTCAATGGTTCTTTTTGTTTCTATTTGGTCTATTTCTGCCTTAATTTTGATTATTGTTTGATGTCTACTCCTCTTGGGTGTATCTGCTTCCTTTTGTTCCAGAGCTTTCAACTGTTCTGTCAAGTTAATAGTGTATGCTCTCTCCAGTTTCTTTTTGGAAGCACTCAGAGGTATGAGTTTTCCTCTTAGTACTGCTTTTATTGCATCCCATAGGTTTGGGTATGTTGTGTTTTCATTTTCATTGAATTATAGAAAATCCTTAATTTCTTTCTTTATTTCTTCTTTGACCCTGCTATCATTTAATAGAGCATTGCTTAGTTCCCATGTGCATATGTGCTTTTTTGTAGTCTTTGTTGTTATTAAAGACCAGCCTTAGAGCATGGTAATCTTAAAGGATGTATGGGAGTATTTCAATATTCTTATATCTATTGAGGCTTGTGTTGTGACCAATTATGTGGTCAATTTTCAAGAAGGAGCCATGAGGTGATGAGAAGAAGGTGTATTCTTTTGTTTTAGGATGATATGTTCTATAGATATCTATTAATTTTAGGTGGTTCATAACCTCTGCTAGTTTTACTCTGCCCTTGTTCAGTTTCTATTTCCATAACCATTCCATTCATGAGAATGAGGTATTGAGTTCTCCCACTATTATAGTGTGGGGTGCAATGTATTTTTTGAGCTCTAGTAGAGTTTCTTTTATTAATATGGTTGTTTTGTATTTGGAGCATATATGTTAAGGACTGAGAGTTCCTCCTGACTAATTTCCCCTGTAATGAGTAAAAAGTGTCTTTCCTTGTCTTTTTTGATAACTTTGGTTGAAAATCTACTTTATTCGATATCAGAATGGCCACTCCAGATTGCTTCTTGAGACAATTTGCTTGGAAAGTTTTTTCCCCACCTTTTACTCTAAGATAGTGTCTGTCTTTGTCTCTGAGATGAGTTTCCTGTATGCAGCAAAATGCTAAATTCTGTTTATGTATCCCATCTGATAGCCTAAATCTTTTTATTGAGGAATTGAGTCCATTTATGTTAACAGATATTAAGGAATAGTGGTTGCTATCAAACTATTTTTGCTTTTGGAGGTAGAATTGTGCCTGTGTGTCTTTCTTCCTTTGCTTTTCTTGCTTAGGAGTTTTTGTTTTTATGAAGATGTAGTTCCTCTCGTTGTATTGGGTTTTTCACCTATAATTCATTGTAGTGCTGGGTTTGTGGTCAGATATTGTGTAAATTTAGTTTTGTCTTAGAACATCTTAGTCTCTCCATCTATGGTATAGCAGATTGGGCTGACACTTGTACTCTCTTAGGGTCTGCATGATGTCTGTTCAGGATCTTCTAGCTTTCATAGTCTATGTTGAGAAATCGGGTGTGATTCTGATTGTTCTGCCTTTATATGTTACATGATCATTTTTTCTTACAGCTTTTATTATTCTCTCTTTGCTTTGAGCACTTGGCATTTTGACTATTATGTGTCAGGAGGAATTTCTTTTCTGGTCCAACCTATTTGGAGCTCTGTAGTCTTGTTTTATGCTCATGTTCATCTCATTCTTTTTTTTTTTTTTTTTTTTTTTTTTTACTTTTTTTTTTCATCTCATTCTTAAATGTAGGGAAGTTTTCTTCTATGATTTTGTTGAAGATATTTACTGTGCCTCTTAGTTAATATTATTTTCCCTCTTCTATTTCTATTATCTGAAGGTTTGGTCTTCCCATTGTGTCCTGATCTCCTGGACATTATATGTTAGGAGTTTTTTGGTTTGTGCATCTTCTCTCAGTGTTTATACACTTGTTGTGAGTGATTGGTTCTTGCCTCTCCCTTCCTTGTACCTGGCCCATGTACCTGGATCTCTGCGTGTTCCTGGTGGCAGATGGCCTGAGTATCTATTCTGTACACATAGGCTGCTAGTTGATAACAGATAGCCAAGAGCAGGTTTCCTACTTCTGTGAATCAAGCAGGGGGGGTAATGGGCGCATTTTCCGCGTGCTTAGCACAGACCTCTGTTCCCTGGCTATTTGGCTACTCGGAGCACTGTTTCACTAGGCCTGTGTCCCTGGATCTCTGCTGTTCCTGGTGGCAGATGGCCTGGAAACACGCAACTCCAAAGCAGGGTTCCTGCTCTACTTAATCAGTCAGGGGGGTACACTTTCCCTGTGCTCTGCAGAGATCTCTCTGCTCCCCAGCTACTTTGAACATCTTCTCACCAGGCCTGTGTCCCTGGATCTCTGCTGTTGCTGGTCGATTTTATGAAATTCTTAAGAAAATAAATACATCTAGAAAATATCATCCTGAGTGAGATAACCCAGTCAAAAAGAGCAGACATAATATGAAGTCACTGATAATTGGATACTAACCCTAGAAAGCTCTGAACACCCCAGAAACAACTCACAGACTATATGAAGTTCAAGAAAAAACGAAGGCCAAAAAACAAAAAAGAAAATGAAAAAGCATTACGCTTAATCTTACACGCCAAGAAAACGTTGATTATTTCCAGGTTACGTCTTGTTTTACATGTACTTTAAGGTCATTGTAACCAGTAAGATTTTAATGTATACTATCAAACTTTTAAAAAATCAAGTGCTGACAAATATGTATTCATATACTTTTATGCAAAATGCTTAAAATCTGTATATTTATCTTTTTTTAATAAAGTTGTTCAATTTATAAAAAAGAAATGAGCTGGATGTACAGAACATAATGCTTATTCTAAACATAGAATATCAATAAATATCAAAATGCCAACTCTATGCCCAATCATGCTTTATCTCTGTTACCTATGAATTTGGAAATAAGAACTTGTTCCTTTAACATCACAAATGTTTTTCTTTGCCAGATTTTCTCACTAATTTCTGGATGATGTCCTTAAAGGCTTGCATCACTTGCTGGTTGCTCAGGGTATAGATAAATAGATTCATCATAGGGCAACAGAAATATTGAGAGTTGCTACTCCTTTGGTCAGTGATGCTCTTCCTTTGGCAGAAGGGTTAGCATACATGAATATACAGCTGCCATATGAGATAAAAATGACAATCATGTGGGAGGAGCATGTAGAGAAAGCCTTTTTCCTCTGACTGAAAGATGGAAGTTTCAAAATCATCTTGACAATGAACATGTAGGAAAGAATGATCAATGCTAAAGTGAAAAGGGGGAAGTAGTCAAAATCAAAGTGATCAATGACATTGGAGGTGCAGTAATCTAAATGAAGAAAGAGAATGACAATTGGAAAGATGTTGAGGAACCCTGCCAGCCAGGCAGAAAAACCAGCAATACTCAAACTCTTCTGTTCATAATGGTTGTGTAGTACAGAGGTTTGCAGATGGCCACATAGCGATCATAAGACATAGCAGTTAGCAGGTAAAATTCGGTGATACCCATGAAGATGAAGAAAAACAACTGAGCTGTGCAATTGTTGTAGGAAATAGTTTGGTCTCTGGTAACAATTGTGCTCAGAAATCTTGGGATACAGACAGTTGTAAAGGTTATTTCTAAAACAGAGAAGTTCCTGAGGAAGAAATACATGGGTGTCTGTAGATGAGGGTCTACCAAGGTGAGGGTGATTATGGTCAGGTTTCCAGTAATTCTTAGTATGTACATGAGAATTAAAAAGAGAAATATCACAATCTGGAGAACAGGGTCATCTGACAGTCCTAATATAATGAATTCTTTGGGCACTGTGTGGTTTTTCATTGTGAATCTTCTTCTCTTCAAATATAGAAAATATAATCCTCCATCACACAAAATATATACAAAAACATTAAAGGTACAACATGGTGTCTAGGAAACATTTGTAAAGATGAATAGTTTTATGAAAGAAAAATATCTGCCCTTCCTTACTTTCCTTTCAAATGGCAAATAGTATCTCTTGTTCAATTGTGGACAGAAAAATATATTAGAGCTATAAATGTGGATTAAAAATTCTAATGGCAAACACACAGGACTGACAAGAACAGGGTGAGAACGAGTTCCGACTAACCTGGGGGAAGAGAGATCTCAGTGGACCAATCGAAAAGTGCCTGCCTGCCCAGCTTGATCCAGGGACCCAGGGACCCAGGAACCCAGCATCAGACCCTCTGTTCCCATCTCACAGCTTCTGGGGTGCACAACAATTGCTGGGACCATCCAGCATCAGAAAGAGTAGAGACCAAGAGACAGAGGAGAGGTGAGAATGGGGTGAGAACGGGTTCTGACTAGCCAGGGGTCAGAGGGATCTCTGTGGAGCACACAGAAAGTGCCTGCCTGCCCAGTTTGATCCAGGGAACCAGGAACCTGGCATTGGGCCCTCTGTTCCCAGCTGGCGGCTTTAGGGGTGCACAACAGACGGTCGGACCATCCACCACCAGGAACAGCGGAGATCCAGGGACACAGACTAGGTACAAGAGAAAGGCAAAAACATATCACTGACAACAAGATGGCAAAAGAAAAGCAAAATAACAGACCCGAGGGAAACCAAGACAACCTGGCAACACTAGAACCCAGATCTCCTATCACAACAAACAGCAGAATGCCAAACACTCCAGAAAATAAAGACTCAGACCCGAAATCATACCTCAAGATGATGATAGAGATAATTAAACAAGAACGGGAGGAAAAGTATAAAGAATTAGAAGTTTTTGACAGAGCCGGCCCATCTGCCACCCGGACTGGCAGCTACTAAAGGTTGAAAAACTGGTAAGTAGGAGATCTAGGCAGCCAGGGAGCAGAGAGATCTCTGCAGAGTGCGCACAGAAAGCGCACCCCCTGCCCTGCCCTACCTGATCTAGGGACCAGGAACAGAACTTTGAAACTTCTGTTTCCACCCGGCAGCGACTTAAGGGTGCAGAACAGAGCCCGGCCCATCTGCCACCCAGACCAGCAGCTCCTAAAGGTTGAAAAACTGGTGAGTAGGAGATCTAGGCAGCCAGGGAGCAGAGATATCTCTGCACAGTACACACAAGAAGCACACCCCCCGCCCTGCCCTGCCTAATCCAGGTACAAGGAACACAACGTTGGAACTTCTGTTCCCACCCTGCGACTCTGAGGCATAGAACAGGGCTCGGCCCATCTGCCACCTGGACCAGTGGAGATCCAGGGACACAGACCAGATACAAGGGAAAGGCGAGAACATATCACTGACAACAAAATGGCAAGAGAAAAGCGAAAGAGTATATCCCATGAAAACCAAGACAACCTGGCAACACCAGAACCCAGTTCTCCCATAAAAGCAAACATTGGAATGCCAAACATTCCAGAAAAAGAAGATAAAGACCTGAAATCATACCTCAAGATGCTAATAGAGATACTTAAACAAGAACAGAAGGAAAAGCAAAAAGATTCAGAAGCTTTTAAAGAGGAAACAAGAAAAACACTCAAAGAACTAGAGGAAAACAGAACGAAAGAGATTAAGGAATGGAAGAGGGAATTTAAAACGGAAATTGACACAATAAAGGAAACACTAAAAGAGATAACCCTAGAGGTAGAACACCTAAAAAAGAAATCAGGAGTCACAGAAGCAAGAATTTTCAATAGATTACAAGAGATCGAAAATAGAATCCCGGGGGCAGAAGACAACATTGTAAACATAGACAAAACAGCCAGAGAAGATGCAAAAAACAAAAAGCTCCTAACCCAAAATGTCCAGGAAATCCAGGACACAATGAGAAGATCGAACCTAAGGATAATAGGAATAGAAGAGGGAGAAAAGTATCAACTAAGAGGCACAGTAATTATCTTCATCAAAATCGTAGAAGAAAACTTCCCTACTCTCAAGAATGAGATGACCAAAAGCATAAAAGAAGCCTTCAGAACTCCAAAGAGGTTGGACCAGAAAAGAAATACCTCCCGACACATAATAGTAAAAACATCAAGTGCACAAAGCAAAGAAAGAATACTAAAAGCAGTAAAGGAAAATGGTCAGGTAACATATAAAGGCAGGCCAATCAGAATCACACCCGATTTTTCAACAGAGACTATGAAAGCTAGATGAGCCTGGACAGACATCATGCACACCCTAAGAGAGCACAAGTGCCAGCCTAAGCTGCTATACCCAGCAAAATTATCAATCACCATAGATGGTGAGATGAAGATATTTCGAGACAAATCAAAATTTACACAATATCTGACCACAAACCCAGCACTACAACAAATTATAGGTGGAAAACCCAATACAAATAGGGAAAATACAGCCTACTAAAAACAAGAAAACTCCTAAACAAGAAAACCAAAAGAAGAAAAAGACACAGACACAACTCAACCCACAAAAGAAATAATAGCAGGAAACAGAAACAACTATTCCTTGATATCTATTAACATAAATGGACTCAACTCCCCAATAAAGAGACATAGGCTATCAGACTGGATACATAAACAAAATCCAGCCATTTGCTGCATACAGGAAACTCTTCACAGAGACAAAGACAGACACTATCTCAGAGTAAAGGGGTGGGAAAAAAACTTCCAAGCAAACAGCCCAAAGAAGCAAGCTGGAGTGGCTATTCTAATATCGAATAAAGTAAATTTCCAACCGAAAGTTATCAAAAAAGATAAGGAAAGACACTTTTTACTCATTACAAGGGAAATCTGTCAGGAGAAACTCTCAATCTTTAACGTATATGCTCCAAATAAAAAAGCACCCACATTCATAAAAGAAACCCTACCAAAGCTCAAAAAATACATTTCACCCGACACAATAATAGTGGGAGACTTTAATACCCTACTCTCACCAATGGACGGATCATGGAAACAGAAACTGAACAAGGACACTGCAAAACTAGCAGAGACTTTGAACCAACTAGAATTAATAGATATATACAGAACATATCATCCTAAAGTAAAAGACTACACCTTCTTCTCACCACCCCATGGCACGGTCTCGAAAATTGACCACATAATTGAACACAGAACGAGCCTCAATCAATATAAGAAGATTGAAATACTCCCATGTATCCTCTAAGATCACCATGGTCTATGGCTGGTCTTTAACAAAAACAAAGACAACATAAAGCCCACATACAAATGGAAATTAAACAATGCGCTTTTAATCGATAGCAGGGTCAAAGAAGAAATAAAGAAAGAAATTAAGGATTTTCTAGAATTCAACGAAAACAAAAACACAACATACTCAAACCTATGGGATGCAATGAAAGCAGTACTGAGAGGAAAACTCATAGCCCTACGTGCTTCCAAAAAGAAACTGGAGAGAGCTCACATCAGCAACCTGACAGCACAGCTAAAGCCCTAGAACAAAAGGAAGCAGATATACCCAAGAAGAGTAGATGACAATAAATAATCAAAATTAGGGCAGAAATAAACCAAATAAAAGCAAAAAGAACCATTGAAAAAATCAACAAAACTTAGAGTTGGTTCTTTGAGAAAATCAATAAGATTGATAAACCCCTGGCCAGACTAACTAGAGGGCAAAGAGAGAGTATACAAATTAACAAAATCAGAAAGGAAAGTGGAGACATAACAACTGAAACTGAGGAAATTCAAGAAATCATCAGATCCTACTACAAAAACTTATACTCCACAAAATTGGAAAATCTGGATGAAATGGACGAATTCCTAGACAGATACAAGATACTAAAGTTAAACCAGGACCAAGTAAACCATCTAAATAACCCTATAACACCTAAAGAAATAGAAGAAGTCATCAAAAGTCTCCCAACCAAAAAAAGCCCAGGTCCAGACGGGTTCAGTGCAGAATTTATCAGACATTTATTGCGGATATAACACCAATACTCTCCACACTATTTCAAAAGTTAGAATCAGATGGAATACTACCTAACTCATTTTTTGAGGCTACAATAACCCTTGTTCCTAAACGACACAAAGATCCAACAATGAAAGAGAACTTCAGACCAATCTCACTTATGAACATTAATGCAAAAATACTCATGAAAATCCTTGCTAACTGAATCCAAGAACACATCAAAACGATCATTTATTATGGCCAAGTAGGCTTCATCCCTGGGATTCAGAGATGGTTTAATATAAGGAAATCTATCAATGTAATCCACCATATAAACAAACTAAAAGAACAAAATCACATGTTAATCTCACTAGATGCTGAGAAAGCATTTGACAAAATTCAACACCCCTTCATGTTAAAAGTCCTGGAAAGAACAGGAATCCAAGGTCCATACCTAAACATAATAAAAGCAATATACAGCAAACTAACAGCCAACATCAAACTTAATGGCGAGAAACTTGAAGCAATCCCACTAAAATCAGGGACTTGACAAGGCTGCCCACTCTCCCCCTACCTATTCAACATAGTAATGGAAGTCCTGGCAAGAGCAATTACACAGCAAAAGGAGATCAAGGGATACAAATTGGAAAGGAAGAGATAAAAACATCACTCTTTCGATGACATGATAGTGTACTTGAGTGACCCCAAAAATTCCACCAGAGAACTCCTACAGCTGATAAACAAGTTCAGCAAAGTGGCTGGATACAAAATTAACTCGAACAAATCAGTAGCCTTTCTATACTCACAGGACAAACATGTGGAGAAAGAAATTATGGAAAAGGTACCCTTCACAATCGTCACAAAAACTATGAAATACCTTGGTGTGACTCTAACTAAGCAAGTGAAGGACCTGTACGACAAGAACTTCAAACCTCTAAAGAAAAAAATTGAGGAGGATCTCAGAAAATGGAAAGATCTCCCATGCTCATGGATTGGAAAGATAAACATCTTAAAAATGGCCATCCTACAAAAAGCAATCTACAGATTCAATGCAATCCCCATCAAAATTCAAACCCAGTTCTTCATGGAATTGGAAAGATCAATGTGCAATTTCATATGGAATAACAAAAGACCTCGAATAGCGAAATCCATTCTCCACAACAAGAAAACATCTGCAAGAATCACTATCCCTGACCTTAAGCTATCTTACAAGGCAATTGTGCTGAAAACTGCATGGTACTGGTATAGAAATAGGCATATGGATCTATGGAATAGAATAGGAGATCCAGAAATGAGACCTCATGCATATGGTCACCTGATTTTTGACAAAAGAGCAGTAAACATTCAATGGAAAAAGGACAGCCTATTCAACAAATGGTGCTGGTCCAACTGGCACTCAGCATGCAAAAGAATGAAAATAGACCCTTTCTTATCTCCTTGTACAAAGCTCAAGTGTAAGTGGATCAAAGATCTCCACATTAAACCAGATACACTGAAACTATTAGATGAGAAACTAGGGAAAACCTTAGAACACATAAATACAGGAGAAAATTTTCTGAACAAAACACCAATGGTTCAAGCTCTAAGGTCAAAGATTAACAAATAGGACTTAATGAGATTGCAAAGTTTCTGTAAGGCTAAGGACATTTTCAAGAAAACAAAACAACAACCAACAGAATGTGAAAAGATCTTTACCAACTCCACATCAGATAGAGGCCTAATATCCAAGGTATACAAGGAACTCAAAAAGCTAGACATCAGAGAATCAAATAACCCTATTAAAAAATGGGGTACAGAGCTAAACAAAACGTTCTCATTTGAGAAATATCGAATGGCTGAGAAATATCTGAGGAAGTGCTCAACATCCTTAGGCATCAGGGAAATGCAAATCAAAACAGCCCTGAGATTCCACCTCAATACAGTCAGATTGGCCAAGATCCAAAACTCAGATGACAACAGATGCTGGCGAGGTTGTGGAGAAAGAGGAACACTTCTACACATTTTGTGGGGTTGCAAACTAATACAACCACTCTGGAAATCAGTCTGGCGATACCTCAGAAAATTGGACATAATACTACCTGAAGACCCAGCTATTCCACTTCTGGGCATATACCCCAGAGACACCTTAGTACACAACAAAGATATATGCACCACAATGTTCATAGAAGCTCTATTTATAATAGCCAGAAGCTGGAAAGAACCCAGATATCCTTCAGAAGATGAATGGATACAAAAATTGTGGTACATTTACACAATGGAATACTACTCAGCCACCAGAAACAATGACTTAACCAAATTTTTAAGAAAATGGCTGCATCTAGAGAATATCATACTGAGTGAGATAACCCAGTCACAAAGAACAGACATAATATGCAGTCACTGATAGTGGGATGCTAAACCCAGAGGCTCTCACTGCCCCAGAAACAACTCACAGACTGTATGAAGTCCAAGAAATAAAGAAAACAAAACAAAACAAAAAAAAAATAGTCATGGTCAATCCTTATCCACCAAGAACACATTGACAAATTCCGGGTTGTACCCTGTATTACATGTACCGTCTGCTCATTATAAAAAAAAAAAAAAAAAAAAAAAAAAAAAAAAATCTTTACACAACGAGAAATCTTTGACTATTCCCAGGGTGCATCTTGTTTTACATGTACTTTAAGTTCATTGTTACTGGTGGGATCTTTATCACACTATCAAACCTTTAAAAAAAATACTGACAAAAATGTATTGTATAATTTCATGCAAAAAAATGCTTAAAATCTGTACATTTATCTTTGTTTTGTAAAATAAAGTTGTTAAAATAAATAAATAAATAAATAAATAATGAAGGAATAAAAGGTAAGAAGAATCAAAAAAAAAGAATTAGAAGTTTTCAAAGAAGAAAGAAGAAAAACACTCAAAGAACTCAAAAAAACTAGAAGAAAACAGAACCAAAGAGATGAAGGAATGGAAGAAGAAATTTAAAATGGAAATGAAGACAATAAAGAAAACACTAAAAGAGACAACCCTAGAGGTAGAAATCCTACAAAAGAAATCAGGAGTCACAGATGCAAGCATTTCCAACAGACTACAAGAGATGGAAGAGAGAATTTTGGGGGCCGAAGCAACATTGAAAACATAGACAAAACAGTCAGAGAAGATGCAAAAACCAAAAATCTCCTAACCCAAAATGTCCAGGAGATCCAGTACACAATGAGAAGACCAAAACTAAGGATAATAGGAATAGAAGAGGGAGAAGAATATCAACTGAGAGGTACAGTAAATATCTTCTAGAAAATCCTAGAAAAAAGGTGCCTACCCTTACAAATGAAATGACCATAAACAAAAAAAGAAGCCTACAGAACTACAGATAGGTTGGACCAGAAAAAAAATTCCTCCCAAAACATAATATTCAAAACACCAAGTGCCCAATGCAAACAAAGAATACCAAAAGCAGTAAGGGAAAAAGGTCATGTAAAATATAAAAGCAAACCAATCAGAATCACACCGGATTACTCAACAGAGACTAAGAAAGCTAGAAGAGCCTGGACAGACATCATGCAGACCCTAAGAGAGCACAAATGTCAGCCCAAGCTGCTATGCCCAGCAAAACTCAATCACCATAGATGGTGAGACTAAGATATTCCAAGACAAAACTAAATTCACATATCTGACCACAAATTCAGCACTACAATGAAGTATAGGTGGAAAACCCAATACAGTGAAGGGAACCACCTCATAGTAAAAACAAGAAACTTTAAGCAAGAAAACCAAAAGAAGAAAGACACACAGGCACAATTCAACCTCCAAAATCAAAAATAGCAGAAAACCGCAACCATTATTCCTTGATATCTAAAAACATAAATGAACTCAATTTTATAATAAAAAGATATAGGCTATCAGACTTGATACATAATGAAAACCCATCATTTTCCTGCATACAGAAAACTCATTTCAGAGACAAACACAGACACTGTCTCAGAGTAAAAGGTTGGGAAAAAAACCTTCCAAGCAAATGGCTCCAAGAAGCAAGCTGGAGTGGCTATTCTAATATCAAATAAAGTAGATTTTCAACCAAAAGTTATCAAAAGAGATAAGGAAGGACATTTTTACTCATTACAGGGGAAATCTGTCAGGAGGAACTCTCAATCCTTAACATATATGCTGCAAACACAAAATTCATAAAAGAAACCCTACTAAAGCTCAAAAAACACATTTTACCCCACACAATAATAGTGGGAGACTTTACTGCCCCACTCTCACCAATGGACAGATCATGAAAACAGAAACTGAACAAGGACAATGTAAAACTAGCAAAGACTATGAACCAATTGGAATTAACAGATATCTACAGAACATATCATCCTAAAACAAAAGAAAACATCTTTTTCTCAGCACCCCACAGCACTTTCTCAAAAACTTACCACATAATTGAACACAGATCGAGCCTCAATTGATATAAAAAGATCGAAATACTCCCTTGCATCCTTTCAGATCACCATGGTTTAAGGCTGGTCTTTAATAACAACGAAGACAACAAAAAGAACATATTAGCATGGAAACTAAACAATGCTCTATTAAACGATAGGAGGGTCAAAGAAGAAATAAAGAAAGAAATTAATGATTTTCTAGAATTCAATGAAAATGAAAACACAACATACCCAAACTTATGGGATGCAATGAAAGCAGTACTAAGAGGAAAACTCATACTTCTGAGTGCTTCCAAAAAGAAACTGGAGAGAGCATACATTAGCAGCCTGACAGCACAGTTGAAAGCTCTAGAACAAAAGAAAACAGATACACCCAAGAGGAGTAGAAGAGAATAAATAATCAAACTTAGGGCAGATATAGACCAAAAAGTAACAAAAAGAACCATTGAAAGAATCACCAAAACCAAGAGCTGGTTCTTTGAGAACATTAACAATATTGATAAACCAATAGCCAGACTAAATAGAGGGCAAACAGAGAGTATCCAATTTAACAAAATCAGAAAGGAAAGTGGAGAAATAACAACTGAAATTGAGAAAATTTAAGAAATCATCAGATCTTACTACAAAAGCCTAATCTCAACAAAGCTCCAAAAGGTGGAGGAAATAAATAAATTCCTAGACAGATACAATATACCAAAGTAAACCAGGACCGGGTAAACCATATAAATAATCCCATAAAACCTAAAGAAATAGAAGCAGTTATCTAAACCCTCTAATCAAAAAAAGTCCAGGTACAGATGGAATCAGTGCAGGGGTTTTTTTGTTTGTTTGTTTGTTTGTTTGTTTTTTTAAACAACTTTATTTTACAAAACAAAGATAAATGTACAGATTTTAAACATTTTTTGCTTAAAATTATACATTTTTGTCAGTACTTTTTTTCAGATTTTAACATTATTTTTACATAAAACTATATGAATATATTTTTTAGTCAGTACTTGATTTTTTTCAAGGTTTGATAGTATGACTTGAAAACTTAATAGTTACAATGAGCTAAAGTACATGTAAAACAAAATGTAACATAGACACATATTGATGACATAATACCCATACTCTCCAAACTATTCCACAAAATAGAATCAGATGGAACACGACCTAACTCATTTTTTTGAGGCTACAATAACCCTCATTCTAAAACCATATGACAACCCCAAGGAAGGAGAACTTCAGACCAATCTCACTTATGAATATTGATGCAAAAATACTCAACAAAATCCTTGCAAACCAATTCCAAGAACACATCAAAATGATCATTCACCATGATCAAGTAGACTTCATTCCTGTGATGTAGGGATGGTTTAATATAAAGAAATCCATCAATGTAATCCACCATATAAACAAAATCAAAGAAAAAACCACATGGTCATCTCACTAGATGCTGAGAAAGCATTGGACAAAATCCAACACCCCTTCATGTTAAAAGTCTTGGAAAGAACAGGAATCCAAGGACATACCTAAACATAATAAAAGCAATATACAGCAAACAAACACCCAACATCAAACTTAATGGTGGGAAACTTGTAGCAATCCCATTAAAATCAAGGACTCAACAAGGCTGCCCACTCTCCCTCTACCTATTCAAAATAGTACTGAAAATCCTGGGCAGAGCAATTAGACACCAAAAGGAAATCAAAGAAATACAAATTGAAAAGATAGGATTAAAAACATCACTATTGGCAAATGACATGATAGTGTACTTAAGCTACCCCACAAATTCCACCAGAGAACTCCAACAGCTGATAAAAAAAAGTTCAGCCAAGTGGCTGGATATAAAATTAACTCAAACAAATCAGTACCCTTCCTATATTCAAAGGACAATATGTGGAGAAGGAAATTAGGGAAAAGATACCATTCACAATAGTCACAAATCTATGAAATATTTGGTGTGACTCTAACTAAGCAAGTGAAGTACTCTATGACAAGAACTTCAAACCTCTATAGAAGGAAATTTAGGAAGATCTCAGAAAATGGTAATATCTCCCATGCTCATGGTTTGGAAGGACAAACATTTTTAAAATGGCCATCTTACCAAAAGCAATCTACAAACTCAACACAATCCCCATCAAAATTCTAAACCAATTCTTCAATGAGTTGAAAAGATCAATGTGCAATTTCAACTGGAATAACAAAAGACCTAGAATAGCGAAATCCATCTTCAACAACAAGAAAACATCTGTGGGAATTACTATCCCTGACCTCTAGCTATATTAGGAGGCAATTGTGCTGAAAAATGCATGGTACTGGTACTAAGATAGGCACGTGTATGAATGGAATAGAATGGAAGATACTGAAAGGGCCCTCACATATATGGTCACCTGATTTTTGACAAAAGTGCTGTAAACATTCAATAGAAAAAGGATGCCTATTCAATAAATGGTGCTGGTCCAACTGGCACTCAGCATGCAGAAGAATGAAAGCAAACTCTTTATTATCTCCTTGTACAAAGCTCAAGTGTAAGTAGATTAAAGATCTCCACACTAAACCAGGTACACTGAAACTATTAGATGAGAAAGGAGGGAAAACCTTAGAACCCATAGGCAAAGGAGAAAATTTCCTGAAAAGAACACCCATGGCTCAAGCTCTAAGGTCAAAGATTGACAAATGGGACTTAATGAGATTGCAAAGTTTCTGTAATGCTAAAGACACTGTCAAGAAAACAAAACAGCAGCCATCAGAGTGGGAAAAGATCTTTACCAACTCCACATCAGATAGAGTCCTAATATCCAAGGTATACAAAGAACTCAAAAAGATAGACACCAGAGAATCAAACAACCCTATTAAAAAATAGGGTACAGAGCTAAACAAAACTTTCTCAGTTGAGCAATATGGAATGGCTGAGAAACAGCTAAGGAAGTGCTCGACATCATTAGCAATCAGGGAAATGCAAAATAAAACAACTCTTTGATTCCACCTCACACCAGTCAGATTGGCCAAGATCCAAAACTCAGATGACAGCAGATGCTGGCAAGGTTGCAGAGAAAGAGGAACACTTCTCCACTGTTGGTGGGGTTGTAAACTGATACAACCAATCTGAAAATCAGTCTGGCGGTTCCTCAGAAAATTGGACATAGTACTATGTGAAGATCCAGCTATTCCACTTCTGGGCATATACCCCAGAGACACTTCCATATACAACAAAGATACATGCACCACAATGTTCATAGCAGCTCTATTTATAATAGCCAGAAGCTGAAAAGAACCCAGATGTCCTTCAGTAGATGTATGGATACAAAAATTGTGGTACATTTACACAATGGAGTACTACTCAGCTATCAGAAACAATGACTTAACCAAATTCTTAAGAAAATGGTTGCATCTAAAGAATATCAACCTGAGTGAGATAACCCAGTCACAAAAGAACAGAAATAATATGCAGTCACTGATATTGGGATGCTAAACTCAGAGGCTGGGACTGTCCCGGAAACAACTCATAGACTGTGTGTATTTAAGAAAAA
Organism: Micromys minutus; assembly: GCF_963924665.1. Lineage (NCBI taxonomy): Eukaryota > Metazoa > Chordata > Mammalia > Rodentia > Muridae > Micromys > Micromys minutus. The sequence goes on from NC_137957.1 coordinate 5,313,296, forward strand.
AAGAAAAAAAAAAAAACATTATGCTCAATCCTTACACACCAAGAAAGCGTTGACTAATTCCGGGTTACATCCTGTTTTACATGTACTTTCTGCTCATTGTAACTAGTAAGACCTTAATGCAGAGTATCAAACCCTAAAAAAAAGAAAATAAAAAGCCAAGCACTGACAAAAATGTATTTGTATACATTTATGCAAAAAATGTTTAAATTTTTTTCTTTTATCTTTGTTTTTTAAAATAAAGTTTAAAAAAATAAAATAAAATGTATATTTAATTTTCAATACGACAGTGCTACACAAATAAACAAATAGATGGTCAAAGTAACATTTACAGGGCAGTACCTACCCTTTCAAATAACTGAAAATTCTTTTTAATGGTTCTCTTTTTATTACAGTATAACATTAAACATAGGGTACGAGAACAATCCAATACTTATTATTGGCTTTCTGTTTTGAGGATGTAGTGAATAGTGTTCCGTGATGACATCTGTTCTATTTCTAATTAAAAAATCTATAAATCCCCTATGATGCATTTAAATATTTTTACTTGGCATACAGCATAATGTGTTCTATTCTGAGATTGTCATGCCTATATATCATTATATCTCGCATCATACATAGAACAAGAGAAAGATCCTGCTTCATTATCTTTCTCTTTCCTTCCTCTTGGTCTCCCTCTTGGTCTCCTTCCTACTCCCTCTTTGCTTCTCTCTCTCTCTCTCTGTCTCTCTCTCTCTCTCTTCTCTCTCTCTCTCTCTCTCTCTCTCTCTCTCTCTCTCTCTCTCTCTCTCTCTCTCTCTCACACACACACACACACACACACACACACACACACACAAACACACATAAACCTAGATTTTGATGTAATATTTAGTTTTTTTTCTTCATCACACTATCTCCTTCCTTCCTTTATATTTCTCATAAGACCTTCAATTTTCACATTCTGTAAGTTATGTGTATATAACATTGTAAATGCTTAGTTAAATTAGATTATTTTTTAATATACGAATATAACAAACTTACTTATGGATTGAGCTTGAAAATGAAGTCTGAAAACCTTTCTTTTTTTAATTGAACAACTTTATTTTAAAAAATATAAATATACAGATTTTAAGCATTTTGCATAAAAGTGTATGAATACATTTTTGTCAGTACTTGATTGTTTTTAAAGGATTATAGTATGCATTAAAATCTTACTAGTTACAACGAGCATAAAGTACATGTAAAACAAGATGTAACCTGAAATCCTTTCTTAAATAGTTGTTATTTCAGAGTTGGCAAGTTGGCTCAGTAACATTTGATTTCATATTTCCTGACATAAACAAGGTGATTTTATTTTTTGCTGTCTCTCTAGATTATATTTCTTTTCCTTGCAGATTAGTAGTATTTAACTCATGGTATGCTTATTTTAGTTACTCTAAGATCTGGGATATGATTTGTCAGATTGCAATCAAGCCTTCATTTTCTGTTCTTCCATTAACACCTATGCAAATACCTGTGCTGATTGAGTCCTCTTCCATTAGGTTCTTCACACTGAACAATGAACTTTCTAAAGAATTTTCCTCTGCCTTTACATGGGTATTTTAGGTGAAATATTTGCAGGAATGGAATTTATACCCTCAAAGTAAGAAATATTTTCTTATTAGGCTTAAGAGTTTCTCTTGTTGCTGTATTGCAAATGATGGCTTGAATAATCATAAATAAGGAAGATTTCTATCTTGTTTTCTTTCAAAATGGACCTGGACTTGGACTTACTTTATCTGTATCTTTCTGTTATCCCATGGGATTTTATAAACAAAGCATGTCAGGGAAAGACATCATTAAGATACAGATGAATCATTGATATGTTCTTTTTTGTTAATATTAACAGTTTGCAAAAATTTCACATCAAATTATTCAAACATATTAACAATATGCAATATAATTTAACTTTCAATATAAGTATTTTATTTTATTTTTAATAATGTGAATATCTGATTTGTGTATGTGTATGTGAGTGTGTGTGCCTATAGAGACTAGAGGAATTGGATTTCTAGGAAGTGGATATATAGGTGGGCAGCCTTCAGGTGCAAATATTAAGAACTAAGCTCAGATCCAATGGAAGAGCAGGATATGGCCTTTACTGCCAAATAGTCAATTTACTCAACCCTGAAGTTTATTTGTTATTTTTTATATTTATTAATTTATATATTTTATAAAATATTATTATAGTTCACAAAATTTGTTACATAATAATATATGATGAATACACATTTTTTTCTTTTATTTTCTAAGAAAGACTGAGGCTTTCACATTTTGGTCTTCCTTCTTTTAGCTTCATAAGGTCTTTGAGTTGTTTCTTAGGTATTAAGAGCTTTCTGGGGCAAGTATCCAATTATCAGTGACTGCATACCACATGTGTTCTTTTGTGACTGGGTTACTTCACTCAGGATGATATTCTCTAGTTTTATCCATTTGCCTAGGAATTTCCTAAACTCATTCTTTCTAAAAGCTGAGTAGTACTCCATTGTGTACATGTATGATATTTTCTGTATGCATTCCTCTGTTGAAAACATTTAGGCTCTTTCCAGCTTCTGGCTATTATATATGAACATGGTGGAGCATGTGTCCTTATTATATATTGGAGGTTCTTTGTGTTATATGCCCAGAAGTGTAATAGCTGGATCTTCAGGTAGTACTATGTCCAATTTTCTGAGGAACTGTTAAACTGATTACCAGAGTGGTTCTATCAGCCTACAACCCAACCAAGAGTAGAGGAGTGTTCCTCTTTCTCAGTATCTTAGCCAGCATCTGCTGTTATCTGAGTTTTTGATCCTTGCCTTTCTGACTGGTGTGAGAAGGAATCTCAGAGTTGTTTTGATTTGCATTTCCGTGATGACTAAGGATGTTGAGCATTTCTTTAGGTGCTTCTCAGCCATTCCATATTCCCCAGCTGAGAATTTTTTTTTAGCTCTGTACCCCATCTTTTAATAGGATTGTTTGATTCTCTTGAGTTTTTTTTTTTTTTTTTTTTTTTTTTTTGTATATATCGTATATTAGACCTCTATGAAATGTGGATTAGGTAAAGATACTTTCCCAGTCTGTTGACTGTCATTTTGGTTTCTTGACAATATCCTTAGCCTTACAGAAACTTTGCAATTTTATGAGGTTTCATTTATTAATTCTTGATCTTAGAGCATAGGCCATTGGTGTTCTGTTCAGAAAATTTTTTCTTGTTCCTATGTGTTCTAAGCTTTTCCCCACTTTCTCATCTAATAGTTTCAGTGTGCCTAGTGTTATGTTGAGTACTTTGATCCTCTTGCACTTGAGTTTTGTACAAAGAGATAAGAAAGGATCTATTTACATTCTTCTGCATGCTGACTTCCCGTAATATATTGAATAGGTAAGGGAGAGTAAGCAGCTTTGTCTAGTACCTGATTTTAGTGGGATTGCTTCAAGTTTCTCACCATTTAGTTTCATATTTGCTACTGGTTTGCTGTGTATTACTTTTAGATTCAGATAATCCTATTAAAAATTGGATACATAGCTATACATAGAACTCTAAACTAAGGAATACTGAATGGCTGAGAAGCACCTAAAGAAATGTTCAACATCCCTAGTCATCAGGGAAGTACAAATCAAAACAACCCCATGATTCCACCTCACACCAGTAAAAATGTCTAAGATTAAAAAAAAATATATCAGGTAAGAGCAGATGCTGGTGAGATTGTGGAGAAAGAGGAACACTTATCCATTGTTTGTAGGACTGCAAGCTGTTACAACCACTCTAAAAATCAGTCTGGCAGATCCACACAAAATTGGACATAGTACTACCTGAACACCCAGCTATTTTACTCCTGGTCGTATATCTAAAATACACTCCAACATGTAACAAGGATACATGTTACACCATGTTCATAATAGCCTTATTTATAATAGCCAGAAGCTGGAAACAAACCAGATGTCCTTCAACATAAGAATGGATACAGAAAGTGTGGTACAATTGATTACTACTCATTTATTAGAAACAATAACTTTATGAAATTCCTGGCAAATGGATGGTACTAGAAGCTGTCATTCTGAATGAGGTAACCCAGTCACAAAAGAACACACATGGTATTCACTCACTGAAAATCTGAGTACCCAAAAAAAAAACAATTCACAGATTTATAAAGTTCAAAAAGAAGAAAGGCAAGAATCTAGATGCCTTAGTCCTTCTTAAAGAGAGAACAAAAACACTCATGGAAGGAAATAAAAGGTCAAATAGAGGAACAGGGATTAATGAAAAGATCATTCAGAAAATTCCTCACCAGAGGACCCACCCCATATGTAGCATCAAACCCAAGCACCATTGCTGATGCCAACAGGTGCTTACTGGCAGGAGCCAGATATGGATGCCTCTTCACAGGCTTTGCTAAAATCATACAAATAGAGTTTAGGATTCTTGCAGCTAACCATTGGACTAAACACTGGGATCCCAATAAATGAGTTAGAGAAAGGACCAAAGGGACTGAAAATTTTTGCAGCACCATGGGAAGAACATTATCAACCAACCAAACCCCCTAGAATTCCCAGGGACTAAAACAGCAACCAAAGAGTACACATAAAGAGACCAATGGTCCAGTTGCATATGTAGCAGAGGATAGCATTCTCTGGCATCAGTGGGAAAAGTGGCCTTTAGTTCATTAAGGGTGCATTTTCCCAGTGTAGGGGAATGCCAATGCAATGACATGGAGAGGGAGGTTGAGAGATAGAGCATCTTCATGGAAACAATTAGAGGGGATGGGGGATGAGAGTGTGTCGAGGAGGGGATAACATTCGAAATGTAAATACAGAGAATACCCAATAAAACTTTAATTAGCAGTCTAAGAAAAATAAAAGAAATTTGAGTATAAGGCTGGAACTGGCACAACAAATAAGCCAATGGCAATCTGTACTTTTGTATTATTACTGTTTTTTACTATGTGATGAAGTCATAGATAAATCACTGGTTTTTAATGACAATGGATATATTGTTTAAACATTTATTTTTATTTGAATGTTAATATTCACCTTCTTAATTACTCTGTTTTTTTAATTGAAAATAAGATTTAGTTTGGCTTATACAATATAGTCTCCATGCCCTAACAATAGTTGTCTTCACCTGGAATACTGAAAATGGTAGCTGCTCAGAGCTGGACACTCAGGGCACCACCCACAGCAGAAGAGCCATTGTCTTCAGTCCATGGTGAAAGGCCAAAGGGGCTGATCTGATGTCATCAAAGAAGATGGAGGCATCAGCAGAAGAAGGAGAAATAAGGTAGATGAAATTGACAGCAACATGTGAAGGCAAAAAGGCAGGGATCAAAATATACTCAGCTGGGTCTGCCATGTTTAGTTATGTGTATATGAATCATTACATGAATGAATACAATGAATTTTCACAAATGATAAACACAAATGAAATAAAAAATGGAGAATTATCATCTAATCCCTTCTTGAAAATTAAAACAAGCAAAACCTGAAATGAGCCTCTAAATATAAAGCTAACCTACCAAGAAGGAAAGGGGCACAGTTTGAGGCACTAATATAGATTATCCTGTCTTGATTTGTGATAAAATTTGTTTTTTTATTAATTTGTATTTTGTGACTAAAATAAGCAACAGCATTTTTACTACTTCCAAATATTAAGTAAATAATCATTGTCAATCCTTTTGATATGATCAGCACTTGCCATGTTGCTTCACTACCTTGTACTCTGTCACACTAAAGGAAATTTCCAGTTTGTACTTCACACAAAATATACTTCTCTATGATTAACTGTTATTATCTCATGCACATAGATATCCATATCAAAGTACCATATTATATACTGTAAATGTATTCATATGTTGTCACTCATATTTGAATGAGCTGGAAAATATAAAATAAATTTTTATTACATATTGCATCTCATTTTTACATTACATAAATATTAATTGCTTTATCAAAATGCTCACCAGATATTTTTCTTTTATTAATATTAATTTTATTAAACTATACAGTATTCATTTTAATTATTAAATAACATATGTGTTATATCTTCATTTTTGACTACACATATTTTATTATCAAATACTTAAAAAACTCATAGAAAATGATAATAAATATAGTTGATTAACCAGAAATTTACATGAATAAAATCTTAGTGTTCTTCAACATTTCTTATTACATTTTAATATATTGTTTAAGATATTATAAAACTTAACATGCAAAATAAATATGAATATTGAAATTAGATATTAGAATTAAATTATATTTTAAAATGTTATTTTATTGCATTGTGAGCACAGTGTGTATTAAATGTTAATATTTAACCCAGCATTATAATCCTTTAAGTTTGTGGTACCCTGACACTAAACAAAACTAAGAGTAAGACACCAAATCTCTAAAAATAATTACATTTGAAAAATATAATACAATCTTTTAAGGACTCAAGGTTTTCAAGAAAGCACATTTCATAGTTATTTTTATTGTTCATGAATTACTAGATGTGAAAACATATAAAGTAATTGTAAGTAATGGCAATAGGTATTTAGTAGATGTCAACAATACATGCTCTCTGGGATACAATGATTAACATATCCTCAGGAGAGATCCACTGGTGAGCAGGGTTAGATGTTACTGAAATATTGAAGGATGGGTTCTAGAAAGCCTCCACAGTCTATAAGTCAGCAGATCTATGTCCTGGGCTTTGTAATGTTCACAAGGGCCCAAGACTTTTGAAGTAAAACCAGATACTATTAGAGCATTTACAAAATGTCAGAAGCTTTTGTAGTAACAATAGCAGAGCTGTCCCATCCTTCTATTCTCTCTTTAAATAGCACTTCCTGAATTACTACTTAAAATTATAGAAGGCTGGAGTATATTTCCATATCACTGAAGAATTTTACTAATCTAATTTGTTTCAAGAATTTCTATTCAGACATCATAAAATTAAAAAGTCTGATTAATATGAATGCTACCAATGTCCAGCAGAGCAGCAACACCTTATATTCTCTTCCTTAGAGCAATAACCTACCCTTATAAAATAAAGAGGCAATTTTTTTTATTATTTAACAGACAACAATCTAAAGAATATCATATCCTCTAGTGTTGTATTTGAATAGCTGATAATTAACTAAATAGGTGAAAATGAATGAGAACAATTTTCATGTACATCAGGGTATCCCTGTGGATGAATGGACCTATACAAAGATTGATCTTATGTGGATTAAGAAAGTTGGGAAATAAATTATTTATCCATGAAACCTCAAAAATAGGCAAATATATGGTCAAATAGAAAACATACTATAGGACATTGCAAGAGAAAGACCTACTTACACATAAGGCAAGTAACACCTTTTTCCATTTTTATTTTAGAAAAACAATGAAAGCAAATAGTTTATGTCTCTTGAATCTCAAATAGAATTTTTCCTTGTATACTATAAGTATTTCTAACTCTGTAAACAGAATCAAGTGTTACAGGGGTTGAATAAGGTATAATTCAGTATCTAAAGAATGTATTCCCTATTTTTAATAAGATAATAAAAAACACTATCTTAATTGTATAATACGTATATTATTTCATCTTTTCCTTAATATTTATTCTACAATATTGCTATTAAAATAAATTTAATTACATAAATGTAGATAAAACTTTTAAATATTTGCTAAGAAAAATTATCGGCGGATTTCTCACATATAAAAGATTAAGGAGCTCTCATTACCTTTCAAGAGCACTAGAGAAATCTTTGTGTTTTTAAGAGAAAGTCCACTCTGATGTATACATTATCTTTAAAAGGAAAATTTGTGTTTTGTATTGCTTAAACAAATGTTAACAAAGCTTTTTTCTAATTATACTTGAAGCAAAAATTACTGACTTTATAATACATCTTCTAAAGATATGACTTACAATACAAAAATTTTCCTGCATAATATACTTAAGAGGCCATTAAACAAGCTGCATTCCAAATTAAAATACAACAAAACTACGCAATAATAATCGTTTATATCTAATTGTCATGAAGTGTAGAAAATAATTTAGAACTGCATTAGTTAGAAAGATGTTAATTGTGAGTCATATCTTTCAATTCCTTTAAAAGACTTTTTTACCCTAAATATCTTAAAAGAGGAAATAGAAGAGGAGGCAGCATCAGAAGGGGAGAAGAGAGGACATGAATCACACAGAGATTACAGAATTCATCCTCTTAGGCCTTTCTGATGACCCTAACCTTCAGATTGTGATTTTCCTCTTTTTATTAATCACATATATATTAAGTGTCACTGGAAACCTGACAATCATTGCTTTGACCTTCATAGACTCCCATCTACAGACACCAATGTATTTCTTCCTCCGGAATTTTGCTTTCTTGGAAGTCTCATTTACAAGTGTATGTATTCCTAGATTTCTGGGGTCAATTGTCACTCGGAATAAGACCATTTCCTATAACAATTGTGCTGCCCAGCTTTTTTTCTTTATCTTTATGGGAGTTTGTGAATTTTACATTCTAACTGCCATGTCCTATGATCGCTACGTTGCCATCTGCAAGCCCCTTCACTACACCACCATCATGAACAGGAAACTCTGCACCTTGTTTGTGTTGTGTGCCTGGCTGGCTGGTTTTCTGACTGTTTTCCCACCCCTTATGCTTTTGCTACAGCAGGATTACTGTGCTTCTAATGTCATTGATCATTTTGCATGTGACTTTTTCCCCATCTTGCAACTGTCTTGCTCAGATACATGGTTTCTAGAAGTGATTGGTTTCTATGTTGCTCTGGTTGCTCTGTTGTTCACTTTGGCATTGGTGATTTTATCTTACATGTACATTATCAGGACTATTTTAAGAATTCCTTCTGCCAGCCAGAGGAAAAAGGCTTTTTCTACCTGTTCCTCTCACATGATTGTCATCTCCCTCTCTTATGGAAGCTGCATCTTCATGTATGCCAATCCCTCTGCAAAAGAAAAGGCCTCGTTGACTAAAGGCGTGGCAATTCTCAATACTTCTGTTGTCCCCATGTTAAACCCCTTCATTTATACCCTAAGGAACCAGCAAGTAAAGCAAGCACTCAAAGGTGTAGTTCACAAAGTAATATTTTCTGTAAGCAAATGAAATAAAAACTACCTTAAGGATAAAGAACTTTTGTAAGAAATAATGACTTATAATCTTCAAAAATATTAAGTATCCTTGGTCTCTGACAGTTTCTTTGTGTCTTACATTGTAGTAATGTTTATAGTTTCACTGTTTCTCTTATCTTTACAATCAATAATATATAATACATTGTTGTTTTAAAATCTTGAATAAATGTTGGCAAGCAGTGGAAAATCCAAAGTCAAACCAGGACCAAGAGAAACCTTAGGCACAAAATAACATCCCTACTATAAGAGCTTTTGGCAATTCTTATATGCCAAAAAAAGGGGGGGGTTAGTTTCTTTGCAAGGTATATTCATGAATAAATTGTTTACATTCCAATGGAAACCCACTCACTTGAGAATATTTGGGCTGCACACATTGGCCTTGGTGGTCAATAAAGAATAAAGACACAAAGTTGATTGAGAAAGAAGTGAACAGTTCTGGAAAGAATTGTGCAAAGCTGAATGTGACCAAACTATGTTGTATAAAATTCCCAAATAACTTTTAAAAATAATAAAATGTACTTTTTCACAGATTCTTTGGAAATGTTATATATTTTAAAGAAATATTCTATGGGAGGATATCTAATAACAGTTTTATTATATTTATATGTCTATAATCTACATATATTCTGTCATCAAATTCATCAGGAATAAAGTTATAAAGGCTATTTTCCATATTTTCTAGATTAATTGACATTTTTGATAGCATTTAAGATTATCTATGTTCTGTATACTCATTCTTTCTGAACAATAGGCTCTATTTCAATGCATCTTAAATGCAATTTGTACATTTTAAATTGTGCCACACTTGCTCTCTGTGTAAATTAAGAAGGTTGTTTCTTTAAAACATAATAGGTAATTTGGAAGTGAACTAATTTTTTCAACCTTGTGGGTATCAATTCAATAACTTTTCTTCTCCTTTGAGTTGTTTGTTACTGATTAATATTTATACTGTGTGAGAGTTCATTCATTATTTTCTTTTTTCTTTTCCCAACTAGTGTAGATTAGAAAATGCTATGTCTCCTGTAATTTATTTCTGTGTGTAGAACACCATAACATACAAACTAAAATGAAAAATGAATTAAAGTCTTTCATACCAATTTAATACGTTTGGAAATGAATTTTTAAATTTTAAATCTTAACTATCTGCCAAGATCCTAAAGCCCAAGCATTCCACTGTGAGAAAATGACATATCTCAGGGGAATCTAATGTTTCAGAGTCATTTTAATACTCTTTAAGTATTGGTATGTGCTTTCTAATTAAGTATTTTCAAATGCCTTTTATTAATTCATTTATTCAAAGATGTGCATACTAAATAAAGAAGTAAGTCAGTGAAAAAAAGATTTATCTTGTACCAATATAGTTATAAAAGACAAAAAAAGCAAGTCTATAAAATATATGCGACCACAGGTAATTTTATAAATGTTAGTACAATATGTTGTATAATTTACAGATGATATTGAAACATAAACAATAAACAAGGTAATACTATCAACAATGTATTCGTAATACCACGGAGAAAATGAAGTTGCCGTTGTTCTGTTTTTGTTTTGTTTTGTTTTGTTTTGTTTTCTTAACTCAAGAATAGCAAGTAGCCTTGAGAGAAAAATGCAGTGAGAAAATTCACATATCAAAAGTCTCAGACAAATAGGCATATCTGCAAAACAGCAAACTCTTAATATCTAAACTCCTGTAAAACATGCTGCAGAGTGAGGCTACTGAGATATACAACAATATTTTTTTCTGTTACTCAACAACTTATCAAGACAATGTAACACAAGCAATATGACAGTTTTTTTGTTATTTTGTTTTGTGCTTTTAAAGTTGAACTGCTATGTAAACACAACTGCCCTTCTAACATTTAACCTGAAATTTTCCCTGGTATATTTGTTCTATGCAACTCTTTAAAAAAAGGGAAAAGATCCTTTTACTGTTTGTATAAATGTATTTGATGTCTATTTAAATATTGTCCATTTATGAATTAATTTTTATAGTTAGAAAACAAATTATTATCTAGGTGATATTTTTTGGTGAAATGGGTAAAGCACTCTTGGTTTAATTTTAAAAATATTTTCTTATGATGTTATGATGTGATTATACCATTTCCCCTTCCCTTTCCACTTCCTGTCCTTTTTATGCACTTCCCTTTCTCTCTGTCTCTGTCTCTGTTTCTGTCTTTCTCTCTGTCTCTGTCTCACTCTCTCTGTCTCTCTCTCAAATTCACATTTTTATCTTTAATTATATGTGTGTGTGTGTGTGTGTGTGTGTGTGTGTGTGTGTGTGTGTGTGTAAATAATTGTGGGGCTGTGGGCCTTGAAAGGTATTCTGGTTCCTGGTCAAGAAAGGTTGAAGCCCTGGTGACCCCAGGGGTCAGTAGGTGCTTCCCTAAAACTTCCTGTCACTAGCCACACCCTTCATAGATTCTTGGTTATCAGTCATGTTGGGCAAAGTTCCAAGCCCCTCCTCTAAAGGTGAAGACTTGACCATAGGTCAAGACATCTTCATTACAATGAGATACCAAAAGGCATGAAGGCTTAGCCAATTAGCCTTTATTTTCCCCAGACACTCCTCCCTGCAAAAGGTATTTAATCTGAAACTCACCTTGAGAAGTCAGGGTATGGTTTTATTAATGCACTTTTTGCATTGACAATAAATGTCTTAAAACCATGGTCTGTCTCCTTTCCATCTAGACCCTCCATCTGGAGCTGTAAAGAAGCTTTTCACCTACAGAGTTGCTGCCTCATCTCCCTTAGAAGGCCTCTTTGTTTTCCCAGCCAGAGCCACCAAGCTCGTTGCTACAGCTCACCACTAACAAGACAAGGACTCCCACCAACTGACCAGCTGTAGCTCCCCGCTTTCTCCTTTATCCCTGGCTAGACACAGCCCATGGGCCCCCAGTCCATTCTCAGTTTTTCCAGAGCATCCCAGCAGTGCCTGGATGCCCAAAAGCCTGAGAACCAGAAGGCGCTGTGCCTTGTCACAGGCATGGGGATCCCCAAGCAAGCTCTGGCTGTCAGTTCTGCCTCTCAGATTATGTTTCCCCACCCACACAGAGGTGTCCAAAGGCTTTCAACAAACTGACACTTGCCCAGCAGTTGTTTGGGGTAAGTACAATCAAATTCCCAGCATCTTTTGTCCCCCAGCAGACCAAGTCCTGTGGCGGGCCTCCTCAACCATATATCCAACATATAATCTACTCAGTCTTAATAAAGTTCTGTGTGTCTGAGACCTAAATTAAAACATATCCTAAGTAAATTTTAAGAAATTTTAGACACTACCTTTCCAAGGCTAATAAAAAATTTTGTTTTGAGGGTCATTTTTTTCATTTTATTAGATATTTTTTTGATTTTTACATTTCAGATGTTATCCCCTTCCCCCAATACCATCTCCCCTCCCCCTCGTTGGTTGGTGTTTTAGACCCTGGGAGCTGTGATGGGTTTGGTTAGTTGATAATTTTGTTCTTCTTATGGGGTTGCAAACCTTCTCAGCTCCTTCACTCCTTTCCCTAGCTCCTTCATTGGGCCCCCCATGTTTAGTCTGTTGGTTAGCTTCAACTATCCTCTTCTGTATCAATATGGTTCTGGCATAGCCTGAGGAGGCATCCATATTAGACTCCTACCAGTAAGCACTACTTGGCATCAGCAATGGTGCTTTAGTTTAGTACCTGCATATGGGGTAGATCCCCTGGTAAGGCAGTCTCTGGATGATCTTTTCTCCGATCCCTGCTCCTCTATTTGTCCCTTTATTTTTTCCTATGATTGTTTTATTCTCTCTTCTAAGAGAGACTGAGGCATCCACCTTCTGGCCTTCCTTCTCTTTGAGCTTCCTAAGTTGTGTGAGTTGTTTCTTGGGTATTCAAGCTTTTTGGGTTAGTATCCACTTATATGTGCATTCCATGAGTGTTCTTTTGAGACTAGGTTAACTCACTCAGGATGATATATTCTAGTTCCATTCATTTGCCTGAGAATTTAATGAACTCATTGTTTTTAATAGCTGAATAGTACTCTATTATGAACACGTACCACAATTTCTATATTTATTCTTCAGTTGAAGGACATCAGGGTTCTTTCTAGATTCTGGCTATTATAAATAAGGCTGCTATGAACATGGTGGAGCAGGTATAATTATTAGATGTTGAAGCTTCTTTTGGGTATATGTCAAAGAGGATAGCTGGCTCCTATTTTCTAATTTTTTTCAATTTTCCAAAATTGCTATGTTCAATTTTCCGTGGAACCACCAGACTGATTCTAGAGTGATTGTATCAGTTCACAATCCCACCAACAATGGAGGAGTGTTCCTCTATTTCTGCATCCTTGCCAGAATCTGCTGGTCACCTGAGTTTTTGATCTCTGCCATTCTGACTGGTGTGAGGTGGAAACTCAGGTTTGTTTTGGTTTACATTTCCATGATGACTAGTAATGTTGAGCATTTCTTTAGGTGCTGCTCAGCCATTCAATATTCTTTAGTTGAGAATTCTTTGTTTAGCTCTGTACCCCATTTTTAATAGGATTATTTGATTTTCTGAAGTCTAACTTCTTGAGTGCTTTGTATATATTGGATATCAGAATTCTATTGAATGAAAGATTGGTAATAATCATTTTTCAATCTGTTGGTTGTCTGTTTGTCCTCTTGATAATATCCTTTGCCTTACAGAAGCTTGGTAATTTCATGAGGTCCTATTTGTCAATTCGTGATTTTAGAGCATAAGCCATTGGTGTTCTCTTCAGGATATTTTCTTCTGTGCCAATGAGTTCTAAGCTCTTCCCCACTTTCTGTTCTATTAGTTTTAGTGTACCTGGTTTTATGTGAAGGAATTTGATCCACTTGGACTTGAGCTTTGTACAGTAAGTAGATAAGAAAGGATTGATTTGCACTCTTCTGCATGCTGACTGTCAGTTGAACCAGCACCATTTGTTGAAAACGCTGTCCTTTTTCCATTAAATGTTTTTAGCTTTTTTGTCAAAGACTAAGTGACCTTACCTGTGTGGGTTTAATTCTGTGTATTCCATTCTATTTTATTGATCTACCTGCTTGTCTTTGTACCAATACCATGCAGTGAGCTTAACAACAGAGAAATGCAAATCAAAGCCACAAGAAAATATCTTCCTATTTCAAAATCAATAGGTATTGGGAAAAATTGTTTGAAATGAAATGCTGAAGAACATTTTTAAAAAGGAACACTAAAAATCCTTACATATTTTTGTTAGAAATATAAAATTGTATAACCCTTCTGTATTGATTTTCATAAAAATATTAAATATACAAATGTTATATAAATCAACTATTAGGTAAATATGAAGTGAACAATATGCAGAATAGCCAATAAAATAGAAATTATCTCACTAACCTCCTGAAAGAAAACTAAAAATTATATGGAATATTTTTGAGCCATAGAAAAGAATGAATATTACCTCATGTAACAACAAGGAAAAAAATATAAAAAATTATGTTAAATAAAATAAAACAAGTACAGAAAGTCAATCATCAGTTGTATTTTCTTATGTACTTGAACTCAAAGATGTGAAGGGGAAGAAAATCAACCAGGTAAGGTTGATCAGTAAATATTAAATAACATTTAAATAGAAATGATAAGTTCTGGTGTGATATACAAAGCTGAATAATTATAGACAAAGTAAAGATTAAGAATCCAAGGTCCAAATCTATATATAGTAAAAGCAATGCACAGCAAACCAGTTTCAACATCCAAAAAAAAAAAAAAAAAAAAAATGGAGAGAAACTCGAAGCAATCCCACTAAAATCAGGGTCTAGACAAGGCTGCCCACTTTCCCCTTATTTATTCAGTTAAGTTCTAAAAGTCCTAGCCAGAGAAATTAGACAACAAAAGGAGGCTAAAGAGATACAAATTGGAAAAGAAGAATTCAAAATATCACTATTTGCAGATATGATAGTATTCCTAAGTAACCCCAAAAAATATACCAGAGAACTCCTAAACCTGATAAACAATGCCAGCAAAGTGACTAGATATAAAATTAACTCAAACAAATTAGTAGCCTGCCTATACTCAAAGCACAAACAGGCTGAGAAAGAAATTAGAGAAGCAAAACTCTTCACAATAGTCACAAATAATATAAAATACCTTGGTGTGACTCTAACCAAGCAAATGAAAGATCTCTATGACAAGAACTTCACCTCTCTGAAGTAAGAAATTGAAGATCTCAGAAGGTAAAAAGATCTCCCATGTTCATGGATTGGCAGGATTAATACAGTAAAAATGGCTATCTTGCCAAAAACAGATTTAATGTAATCTTCATTGGAATTCCAACTAAATTCTACATAGAGTTAAAAATAAGAATTTACAAATTTATTTGGAATAATAAAAAAAGCTAGGATAGCAAAAACTTTGCTCCACAGTAAAAGAGTCTGGGGGATTAACCATCCCTCACTTCAAGCTATATTACAGATCAATCATGATAAAAACTGCATGGTATTTGTACAGAGACAGGCAGGTAGATCAATTAATAGAATGGAAGACATACAAATGAACCCATAAACCTAGAGTCATTTGATCTTTGACAAAGAAGCTTAAAACATTCAATGGAAAAAGAACAGCATCTTCAACAATTGGTGTTGGTTCAACTGGCAGTCAGCGTGTAAACGAATGCATATAGATCCTTAGAAATTCCCATAAGGATCCACTTACTAGTTTAGCAGAAGCCAGAGGCCTTGAACCAGAATGATGATTCATTACAGTGAATATGTGCAAGTAAAGATGTATGAGCAAAACATGTGATCAGGTGTAGATCATGTGATACACTGCAGCTTCCATGCCAAAATATTTGTTGTTGCAGTTGTTGTTTTATTTTGTTTTGTTTTTATTGCAGGGAGGAGTCACAAGCTTGAAGGGATAGGGAAATTAGTGGGATTAGAATACATGGTGTAAATTCACAAGAATAAATAAAAAGTTGAAAAGTTGAGGATCTCATAAATCCTATGTTGTGGTGGTTTTTACCATCACTAAAACATAGCCATATGGCAGAATCTGCTTCTGAAATAAATTTCCTTTTATAAAAAGAAAAATATATATTATGGAGGAGAAAAGTACAAATAGACGTTTACAAAAATGCTGCTGTCTTATAGAAGTTTGTCCTTTATCCTGTAAAAAATTAATAAGTACACTGCTCACATTTGTAGACATGTTGGGCAAAGTTTTTGTAAAGCTAAAGACACTGTCAAGAAAACAAAATGGCAGCCAACAGACTGGGAAAGTATCTTTACCTATCCCATATCTAATAGATATCTAATATCTAATATATGTAGACAACTCAAGAAGTTAGACTGCAGAGAATCAAACAATCTTATTAAAAGATAAGGTACAAAGCTAAACAACAAATTCTCAACTGAGGATTACCGAATGGTCAAGAAGCACCTAAAGAAATGCTCAACATCCCTAGTCATTAGGGAAATACAAATCAAAACAACCCTGAGATTCCATCTCACACCAGAAAGGCTAATATAAAAAACTCAGATGAAAGCAGATGCTGGCAAGGATGCACAGAAAGAGGAACACTCCTCCACTGTTGGTTAGGTTGTAAGCTGGTATAACCACTCTGGAAATCAGTCTGTTGGATCCTCAGAAAATTGGAAATAGTATTACCTGAAAACCCAGCTATTCCACTTCTGGGCATATACACAGAGATGCTCCAACATATAATAAGGACACATGCTGCACAATGTTCCTAGCAGTCTTATTTATAATAGCCAGAAACTGGAAAAATCCAGATGTCCTTCATCAAAGGAATGGATACAGAAAGTGTGGTACATTTACACAATGGAGTAATACTCAGCTATTAGAAACAATGACTTTAAAAAATCCCTAGGCAAATGGATGGAACTAGAAAATATCATCCTGAGTGAGGCAACCCAGTCACAGAAGAAAAGAGATGATATGCAGTCACTGGTAATTGGATAATAGCCCCAGAAAGCTCTGAATAACAAAGAAACAGCTCACAAACTCATGAAGCTCAAAAAGAAGTAAGGCAAAAATGTGGAAACCTCAGTCTTTCTTAAAAAAAAATGAAAAAGAAAAAAAATGTGTATTCATCATATATTATTATGTAACAAATTATGTAAGCTATAATAATATTTTATAAAATAAATAAATTAATAAAATAAGGATTAATAAATAAAGTTTAGGGCTGGATAGATTGATTATTTAGTGGTTAAGACCATATTCTTCTCTTTCGGGGACCTGAGCTTAGTTCTCAATATTTACACCTGAACACTGCCCACCTATATATCCAGTTCCCAGAAATCCAATACCTCTGGCCTCAGTAGGCACACACACTCACATACACATACACAACTCAGACATTCACATTATTAAAAATAATATATTTTTAAAGTTAAATTATATTGCATATTGTTAATATGTTTGAATAATTTGATGTGAAATTTTTGCAAACTGTTAATATTAACAAAAAAGAACATATCAATGATTAATCTGTATCTTAATGATGTCTTTCCATGACATGCTTTGTTTATAAATTCCCATGGGATAACAGAAAGATACAGATAAAGTAAGTCCAAGTCCAGGTCCATTTTGAAAGAAAACAAGATAGAAATCTTCCTTATTTGTGATTATTCAAGCCATCATTTGCAACAACAGCAACAAAAGAAACTCTTAAGCCTAATAAGAAAATATTTCTTACTTTGAGGGTATAAATTCCATTCCTGCAAATATTTCACCTAAAATACCCATGTAAAGGCAGAGGAAAATTCTTTAGAAAGTTCATTGTTCAGTGTGAAGAACCCAATGGAAGAGGACTCAATCAGCACAGGTATTTGCATAGGTGTTAATGGAAGAACAAAAAATGAAGGCTTGATTGCAATCTGACAAATCATATCCCAGATCTTAAAGTAACTGAAATAAGCATACCATGAGTTAAATACTACTAGTCTCTAAGAAAGAGGAATATAATCCAGGGAGACACCAAGAAATAAAATCACCTTGTTTGTCTCAGGGAATCTGAAATCAAGTGTTACCGAGCCAACTTTCCAGCTCTGAAATCACAACTATTTAAGAAAGGATTTCAGACTTCATTTTCATGATGAACCCACAAGTAAGTTTGCTATGTTCACACATTATTAAATATTTCAATTCATTAAGCATTTACAATATTATCTACACATAACATAGAGAATGTGAAAATTGAAGATCTTATGAGGGATGTAAAGGAAGGAAGGAGATAGTGTGATGGGGAAAAAGTAAATATCACATTTACATATGCAAAATCTAGATTTATGTGTGTGTGTTTCTGTCTCCCTCTCACTCTCTGTTTGTATGTCTGTGTCTGCATGTCTGTTTCTGTCTGTCTGTCTGTCTGCCTCTCTCTCTCTCTCTCTCTCTCTCTCTCTCTCTCTCTGTGTGTGTGTGTGTGTGTGTGTGTGTGTGTGTGTGATGTGATGTGATGTGAGATGAAATCAAAAAGGGAGTAGGAAAGAGACCAAGGGAAAGGAAAGAGAGAGATAATGAAGCAGGATCTTATTCTTGTTCTATGTATGTTGTAAGATACAATGATGTATAGGCATGGCAATCTCAGAATGGAACCCATTATACTGTATGCCAAGTAAAAATATTTAAATGTATCTTAGGGGATTTATAGTTTCTTTTAACCTGAAATAGAACAAATGTTGCCACAGAAGAAACCATTGACTAGATACACAAAACAGAAAGCCAATAGTAAGTATTGAATTGTTCTCCTACCCTATGTTTAATGTTATACTGTAATAAAAAGAGAACCTTTAAACTGAATTTTCAATTATTTGAAAGGGTAGCTACTTTCCTATAAATGTTACTTTGACCATCTATTTGTTTATTTGTGTAGCATTGTTGTATTAAAAATTAAACTATACATTTAAAAATAATTTTAATGTTTTTAGCTAATGTCTTATTGTTTCTAAAAAGATTTTCCTTTCTTATTTTCTGTTCTTTGTAATATGAAAGGAAATCATGTTGAGTGAATGTCATTATCCAAAGGCCCTGAAGTATCAAATATTGAAGAAAATGCCTCAGTATGTCCATGAGTATGCAGGGTACTTCTCCAGTGAGATGGTCACCAGAGCAAAATTTGGTAAAATTTTGAAAATTTCCCAAACCACAGTGCACATAGTTTTACCAAATGTAAGTCTGGAGGTAAAACTAGATTACCTCTATAAGCTTATACCATGCTCTAGATGTGTTTTTACAATGTTGAAAAAAAGGGAGAACAGTTCCACTATTTCACATGCTTCATTGGGTAACTTAATAAATTTTAAATTCTTATAGTATAAGAACAGTAGAAATAAAAGTATACTGTAACTCCATTTAATGCTTTGGAAAAGATAATTTAAATGATATCAGAATTTTTTATCCAAATTTATAGCTCCAATATGTTTTCCAGTCGACAGGTTGAACAACAGATTCTATTTGTCATTTGAACGAAAAATAAGTAAGGGCAGATTTTTTTTTCTTTTATAAGACTATTCATCTTTACAAATACTTTCTAAATACCATGTTGTACCTTTAATATTTTTCTATGTATTTTGTGTTATGGAAGATTATATTTTGTATATTTGAAGAGAAAATTGACAATGAAAAACCGCACAGTGCCCACAGAATTCATTCTATTAGGACTGTCAGATGACCCTGTGCTCCAGATTGTGATATTCCTCTTTTTAATCCTCATGTACATACTAAGCATCACTGGAAACCTGACCATAATCACCCTCACCTTGGTAGACCCTCATCTACAGACACCCATGTATTTCTTCCTCAGGAACTTCTCTGTTTTAGAAATAACCTTTACAACTGTCTGTATCCCAAGATTTCTGAGCACAATTGTTACCAGAGACAAAACTATTTCCTATAATAATTGCACAGCTCAGTTGTTTTTCTTCATCTTCATGGGTATCACCGAATTTTACCTGCTAACTGCTATGTCTTATGATCGCTATGTGGCCATCTGCAAACCCCTGCACTACACAACCATTATGAACAGAAGAGTCTGTGTATTGCTGGTGTTTTCTGCCTGGCTGGCAGGTTTCCTCAACATCTTTCCACCCGTTATTCTCTTTCTTCAGTTAGATTACTGTGACTCTAATGTCATTGATCACTTTGCTTGTGACTACTTTCCCCTCTTGCAGTTATCCTGCTCAGACACATGGCTCCTGGAAGTGATTGGGTTTTATTCTGCAATAGTGATATTGCTTTTTACTTTAGCATTGATCATTCTTTCCTACATGTTCATTGTCAAGACAATTTTGAAACTTCCATCTGTCAGTCAGAGGAAAAAGGCTTTCTCTACATGCTCCTCCCACATGATTGTCATTTCTATCTCGTATGGCAGCTGTATATTCATGTATGCTAACCCTTCTGCCAAAGAAAGAGCATCACTGACCAAAGGAGTAGCAATTCTCAATACTTCTGTGGCCCCTATGATGAATCCATTTATCTATACCCTGAGGAACCAGCAAGTGAAGCAAGCCTTTAAGGACACTATCCAAAAAGTAGTGCTTTTCTCAGGCAAAGGAAAACATTTGTGAGGTTAAAGGCACAAGTTCTTGTTTCCAGATTCATAGGTAACAGTAATAAAGCATAACTGGGCATAGGGTTGGCATTTTGATATTTATTGATATTCCATGTTTACAATAAGCATTATGTTCTGTACATCTAGCTCATTTCTATGTGTGTTCATCAATCTAGTGGTTTTTGTAATCATCATCTATTGTATTTTTTGTGTACATTTTTCTCTAAAAAAATGAAATCATTTCAAATGTTTTTCTAATGTGCAACTCATATCAGGACTCTCCTTCATTGCTATTAATTGGTAGCTTAATATCTTACTATAATTTTATTCTTCTTATATTTAAAATATTGGGAAAACTAGAAACTGCTTCATGCTTTTCTAATATTTCAAATCTTTGTTGAAATGTATTTAGATGATATAGAAAATCCAGGCAAATAATCATGCTTTTGGATATGAGTATGTTATTTTTGTGTAATGACAAGATTTAGCATGCTAGACAGAGTCAGGATCTGTAATAATGGTAAGAATTGTCATTTTTACTATTAAATAGGAGAAAATAGTACCTGAAATCTGGTTCTATTCAGCATTATGTGTAATCAAATAACCACAATCATTGGTAGTTTTATTAAAATATAAATATCCACTAAATATTTTAAAGACTATAATCACATGAATCATATTTTTATACCAATAATTATAATAAAGACAAAATGATTAACAGGTGAAAAAATATACAGTAAATATTAAAGTGATTGTGACAGTAAGGATACTCTCATCTGTTTTAACATTTTGGTTAATAGAATTTTTACATAAAGTTTATCAGGTACCTGTTCCCCATTAATATGATTCTCTTGTAGATCTAGTAACTATATTAACACAAAGAAGAAAATGTAGACTAATAAAAAAAATTAAACAAAATTATGATATACCTATGTGATTTCAGTTTTCTTGAGAGCTATTTTTTAATCTGAGGATCTAATAATTTAAAATTGCTGATAGGGTCTGGGTTCAGTCAAAGAAAATGCACCCAACCCTCAAGATACTGGAGGCCCCAAAAAGTGGAGGGGTGGATGGGAAATAGTCAGACAGAGATGGGGATAAAATCTGTAATGTAAAAAAATTAAATTTCAAATGAAATTTAAGACAAATAATTACTGATAGGAAAGCTAATGTCTAATGTCTACTGTATGTGTGGATACTATGCATATTACACTTCTGCTTAGAAAACTTACGTATTTATTTTGTAAAATTCCTTAACATTGAACTTTATTATCACAAATTTATTAGGGAAGTAGTAATGTAGAATCAAGGTTGATAGTTAAAATTTTTAAAGCCAATAACTTAAAAGTGTAGTTTTAAGTTGTTTAACAGCAAAACTTGGATTCATAAAGTCAGAACACACTGATTTTGCTGTTAATGATTTACTAATAGAATCCCACGATAAACACTATATTGTTAATGGACTTTATAATATTTGTCTTATTTACTCCCATAAGTGATGCTGTTATTTTTAAAACAAAACAAATTCCACATACATTTTCAAAAATTCTCTGTAAGAGGTATAGGTCAGGTATTATTGCCATTGACAGGTACAGACAGCATATGTCCCATCTTTGACCCCATCGTGACCAGATCAGTTTTGCAGTTGCTGAATATGTGCTCATGTTGGCCTGTAACGACAAGCCTATGATACATGACAGATCTTGACTTCTCTCATCTTGACTTTTATGCTTGTGTTTCTTAATTGACATGAGAGTCATAATCACGTTGCTTCCTGTTTGGAATATATATCTAAATAGTAAACTTCTCAATCAGGATGATAACTCAACAAGCTAGCCACTGGAGAAACTCTTATGGAAAAAGACACCTTACAAAATAAAACCATAAATAAAACTATAAAAGTTTCAGAATTCAGTGCTATTGAGATAATATATTTAGTCATAAAAGTATTAAGCAATACAAAACATAGGGTAGGCTCATAGGGATTTTTTTATAAATTAACATATCCCAGACAATACAAAGTTTCAACAACCAAGAATTATTATTCCTTTGAAATTATATTTAAATATTTTGGACAACAAAGAAAATCATTTATCTAGAGAAATTTAGACTTCCTGACTATTTCCCCAATCATCTCAAATGTTAACAGCATGACTACAGCACACTTTAACTGTATTAAATTCCCTTTAGCTTGTGATCAAAACTCTATCATGTTTGGATTTATTTGCACCACTAACTTCAGCCATCTCCATAGACTATGTTTGGTGACTCCTCATCACATGTAGATTCTGCTTATCCATTCTCCACCAGCTTTTTATGAAGCATGAACACTCTCTGATGTTAGATCATTTATGTTAATATTTCTAAGTTCATGTGGCCCCAAGCTTGGATTTTTATTTTTTCTGTTTTTCTTTTGTTTGTATAGTGAGAAACATTTCTGCCTTTTATCAATGCGTTTGGTCATTGGAGCCTAAAATATAGGAAGGGCATCAGCCTCATAAGCACATTTAACAAATTTAGTGTGCTAGGATGGTGGAGTTATGATCATGCACATAAGGGAATTTTTATAAGGTACTGTAATTTCAGTTTTAAAGACATTTCTATTAATGACTGTGATATCTTTAAAGCACAGAGAGCATTGTACTCATTATTGTCTTCCAAAGGATGCATGAAATTATACTCATTCAAGAAAATACATTTGTTAAATTAATATACAAGTAGATGTTTCAAAATAACTACTTCTCAGTCACATTATCAATGAATTCTCAAAATTAATATTTACATTTATCTTCTAGAAATTTTTCTTAAAACTTTAACTGTTTCTACAAACATCTTTTTTAATTATTTGTTCACTTTACATCCATAAATCAGTCACCCTCTCCTCTCAGTACCCCCTGACAAAGATCCTCCCCCCTCTCCCCTTTCTTTCTCCTCTGAGAAGGAGGAGCCCCACTGTGTCTTCCCCTCCCCCAAGCACATGAAGTCACTGTAGGACTACATTTGTTTATCAGTTCCCACTGTGGCCAAACCAGGCAGCTTTTGTTTTGTCTTGTTTTGTTTTAAGAATTATTGTTTTTTATTTATTTTTGGTTTTTGCTATGCTTCTACACAAACATACATTTTTCATGTATATAATTCAGTGATCAATGTACTTATTTCAAATACACTGTTATTTATCTTTCACATTTTCTAAGCACACAATGTATTCACCCATCACTCTCCTCCTCCACACCTTCCTACATACCTTCCATAATTCTTTCCCAGCTTGAGATCTCTCTTTTTTTTAGTTAGTTTTAATTTTTTTATTTCTGAGATGAGAGACGTTACACCCCCACCTCCACCCCACCCTCCCACCCCGCCTCCATCTGCCTTCCCAAAATTCCTCATCTCATTCATCTTCCCTGGTCTCCAAGAGAATATCACTACCCCAAACCCACCCTGTTAGGCCTCACCACTTCCTTGGGCCTCAAGTCTTTTGAGGGTTAGGTGCAGCTTCTCTCACTGAGGCCTTACTAAGCAGTCCTCTTCTGTGTGTGTGCATGTGCGTGTGAGTGTATGTGTGTGTCTGTGTCTATGTTTCTGTGTGACTCGTACCAGCTAGTGTATGCTGCCTGGAAGACCAGGGAGGTTACAGACTCCCAATACTCAAACAGAGGGACCTTAGATGAAATGCCACACAGCAGGGAGAGGAAACTTGTAGTGTCTACCTCCAGTAGAAAGTCAGGACATCAAGAGGAAGGATGGAGTTGCCAACTCACAATCAAAAACTCTGACACATACTTCCTGTCTGAAAGAATTGCAGGAAAAAAATAGAGACTGAGAAAAGGAGGCCCAGCTTCAAATCTTTTTATAACTTGCTTATTGATATCAAGATGTACACAGTTATGGTGCAATCCATAGGACCATACTCATTCATCTGCCTGGGACCTTATTTCTGAAGAAAATTGACTTCTTTCAGGTAGTAATTATCACCTGTCAATAGCTCCTTAGCTAGGTATGGGGTCTCATGTGTCCCTCTCCTTCCATGTTGGACTGTTGGTTTGACCTGACCTTCTACAGACCTTGTGTAGGCAACTGCAGCAGCCATGCATGCATGGGTATAACTGTACTGTCATGTCCAGAAGATAGTTTCACCACAGTCCTCTTCAAAGTCGGGTTCTTACTATTTCTAGCCATTGTAATCTGCTCTCCCACATTGGTCTCTGAGCCTTTCAAGGAGGGTTTGTGACATAGATGTGATGCATTTGTGGCTGATAATTCCATACACATTTGATCTCTGCTGTGTATTTAACACACTATAGAAGAAGCTACTCTATAAAGACTAAAAACTATTTATAGTAAAACTACATTTTTCTATTAATTAGTATTCCCATGTCTATTTTCTTACTCTTATCAAACTGATGGAGGCAACTTCCAATAATCCTTTAACAGTAATGAATGTTTTTTTTAAATGATTATTTGACAGACTGCAAGTGCACATTCTCTCTGTCTTTGAAGTTATAACTACCAGGATTTCCACAGGAGGCAGCAAAAATATTTCTTTTACTCACTAATCAACCATTTTAAATCCTATGATGAAATTACCCTGAATAGAACACATTTGGTGTTTTCTTAATTTGGAATATATTGATATAAGACAATAGCAAAATACATTATGTTAAACAATCTAATTAACAAGAAACTTCTGCCTCAGTTCTCAGATGTCATTGCTAATACTCTAGGAATCATCTGAGCTATTTCCTAACTAACTCTGTAGAATCTTAGTGTATAAAATATTGATGTAACCTTGGGAACATGCCTAACCACACAATGAGATAGTTCCATTGTCTGACAATTTAGGATAGTAACATACTTCACTGGTATGAAACCTTCACAAAATATCTATATACCCAATGTGCTTAACAAAGTGAAACTATTAATTTTAGTTTAATCACATATAATGATATATAACAATTCCCTCATTTGTCTCAAAACCAATAGTGCTGGTGCAGCCTAACAGTGATGATAAAATAATTGCCTTTCTATAGTGTCTTACATAGTCTTCCCTTAATCACAGTAGAAGCAGCTCAGTTTTCTCATCTGAACATCAGCAATAATAAACCTTAATGGTTTATTTATGTAAGTTGCAAATTTCTTTGGAGTCATAAAATCTAAAATATTTTATATTATTTGCTAATTTTCCTTCTGAAAATCCTTCAGATAATGCCTATCTACATGCAAAGACTATAGCCAACACTTTTCCAGTTATAAATGTTACTTCACTCTTCAAGTCAGATCTACTCACAAGAGATTTGAACTTCTAATTCAGGTATACTTATGCATCTAAAGCTCTGGTTTAGACTGCAGGGGTGAAAAAGTCCTAAATATACATCACTAACCGAATTTATAAAGGATAGCTCTCATGGGTAATCAGTTTGTTTAGTGACTATAAGATCATTCCCCAAATTGAGACATTCTTTAATGTGTATTTTGTTATTTTATATGTAACCATGTAAAGTGAATTCTGTTCTTTGCCACATCACTTGATATTAAACGGATCCCTAAGAAACAGACTTCAAAATACTAAAAATCTATAACAACTTAGTGAACTTGTTGGATATAAAATCATTTATTCTATTAAGCAATGAAACACTAGTTATCTTCGGTAACACATTACTAAGACTTTATATCCATTATGTCCACTGAGCATACCGATTGATTTTCTAATACCAAATGATCATATCTGAAACATATAGATAAAAATAACATTACATAGACTGAGGAGATGATATTTACATATTTAGGTGTGTGTGTGGGGTGTGCTTATGTGTGTGTTTGTGTGTGTGTGTGTGTGTGTGTATGTATGTAACAACAATTTATGAGAGGCCAAAGATTTGAAAGAGCTTGAGGGGGTGTATGTAGGAAGGGTTGGAGAGAGAAAAAAGAAAGAAGAAATTTTAAGATTATGTTTAATATCAAAAAAATGAAATAGAAGATGGTATGTGTGCAGGGAGAATGTTATTGACATTGGACTTGAATAAGAGCCAGATTGCAAAATTATGTCTAATAAACACTCTGCTTTGTGAAAGTAAAATCCAAATGAGTGCTGCCTTTATTTTTTCTGTATGCCTTGAATCTAAGGCATATAGAATCAAAGGCATAAAAAACTCAAAGTCATGTGAACTCAAAACAGGGTGATTTTAAAAAATAATCATTGAATGAACAAATGGTAGTGATTATAATCACAACTTGTTGAAAGATATAAAACCATAAAAAAGAGTCTGATATTTTTCACCATGCAGGATAATGAACACATCAAATCATTCTAAAATCCAATAATTAGCTATCATTTTCTTCTGAAATAGAAAAATCTTACTCATTCACAGGTTAGTATGTTGCCACTTAGAAGCTACTGACCTCTATGTTTGTTTGCTTACTTTATATATATATATATAAGTGTTTTACATGCAAGTATGTCTGTATACCACATATGTTCTTGGTGACAATAGAAGTCAGAAGAGGGGTGTCAGATTTCCTAGTATTAGAATGGCATATGTTGTAAACCACTTATGAGGTACTGAAAACCAAATGCTGTTCCTCCACAAGACCAATGAATGTTCTTAACAGCTAAGCCATTATTCCAGCTTCTAATCTCTATTTTTCTTCTCTTTGTAAAGTTATAGTTAATTATAAATATAAAGCATTTTTAATTTTTGATTTTACATCATTTATATCTATATATTCTAAATTATACTGTAACTTGGACATGTTGCTACTAAGTATCCTGAGGATCTATTCTCCATGGTATCTTCTGTTTTCTCATTCATCTATCCCCTTGGGTCTAAGCTAAATAGAACAGATAAATTAGGACAAGCCTGAATATCATTGATCTGGCTTCAATCTATTATCCCATTCTTCAAGCTGGTAAAGAAACTGCATTAATCTTTTTAATGATAATTTTTATCTATCAAAGTATTATTTCTTTCAGTACAATGATACAATAATCTGGACCATAGGTTCTTAATTGTACTTAGATTCATGAGAAGAAATGAGCTGATATGTGTCTTTTTAAAAAAAAATTCTTATTTATTTATTTATTTATTTGATATTTTGGTAAGAAAGTAAATATAAAATATACGCAGACAGGAAAGATAATGAGAAATAAGAGAAGGTAAATGGAAATTTAGAGTACAAGGGAAAATTTATTCTCTCAATTAGCAAATCTTGTCCGAAGATTTCAACTCCAATTTAGGAAAATGGGGAAAAAAAAGAAAAACTGCTGTTCAACATGATTTCAAACTGCCTGGGTTATTTACACAGAAGTCTTTCATTTTTTTCTATTAATTTCTGTTTAAAGATTTGTAACAATTTGAAAAAGATAAATTTCAGATAATATGCTTGTGTTGAAGCTATTGATAAAATTTTGAGTAAGTTTGCTTGTATGATTTTACTTATATTCCATTATCTATTAGGTCTTAATTATTATAACTTTTTTCAGCCAAATGCCCTAGTGTTATGATCTCAGGAAATATAGTTTTGCATATCCACAAATATATTTAAATTCTAGTCTATTTAATCACTTTCTGCATCAAATACAAATAAAATAATTATTTAATGTTATACATAAAGTTATTAAGGTGTATGTGTACATGCATTCAGAGGGCACATGTAGCTCCATTCAAAGAGAAGGAAAATCCGAGAAAACAGAAAGATGCATAAAGTTGATTATAGTCAATTCTGTGATTGTGTAGTAATTTCCATCCTGTTTCCACTTCAGTATGCACAAGCATTGACAAATATCCCTAAGAAGTCTATTTGTTCCTCCACAAGTAGTAGACTATTTCAATAATTTATTGTTGTACTTAAAGTGATCTTTTACTTTTTACCTCATCTAATTTTTCACCATATATAGTCTATACAACAAACAAAATTACATATCATCAAGGCCTTGGAAAATGGTTTAGCTTGTAAACTGTTTTTCATTCAGAAATGAAGAGTTAGGCTTGGATCCATACATCTGTGTAAAAAGCAGAGTGTAATGGTATGCACCAGGTGGGGCTAGGAGGAAAGCTCTACCAAACAATATTTTTAAACAAAAAGGTATTGCTTAATTAACAAATCAGAGCTTCAAAAAATTAAATGATTTCCCATCTCATGCTAAGATCTCAGGTATTAGGACTCCAGTATGACTTTGGAGAAGAGACAGAGCTCATCCACAACAAGTTCTGCAGCATTGATGACAGTTTTGCGATTATTTGGCATTTATTTTCTCACGTAAAATTCTTTCTAAGGACAGAATTGTGGATCTTCTTTTCAGTATGACACATGCCATATGTATATAAGTAATTAAATTATCATATTGGTAAAGAAATTAAAGGATTTCAAATGTTTCAATGAGGGGAACAACTTGCAAATAATGCCAACTGAAAATTTTTAATTTATGACAAATTTGAAACATGGATTCAAGAAACTTGGAGTACAGCACACACAAAACTGGATATATTTTAGTTTTAATGATGAGTGTCATATTCAAAATCAGAAAAAAGGTAAAATGTATAAAATTTGTAGAGAGCATTTCTTGTAATCATCACCTGTCAATAAAAACACTTATGGTCAATGAGCTGAGGCAGAAAAATAGGACTTGAGATATCTAGCAGAGACAGAGAGACTTCTGGGAAATAGAGAAACAGGATATTCACAACAGAAAAAATGATGGTCCTAAGAGACTGAAGACCAGAAACCAGCCACATAGCAGAACATAGAATGAAATTATTTTATTTTATTAATTAAGGTACTTAATTAAGTAATCTAATTAAGATGCATTCTAGATGGGTAACAGAGACAAAGCTATTGGAGTCAACATGTATTAATAAATGGAAGTCTCAGAGTTGTCATTTCAGGGAACTTATGCATGGGTGGGAAAACTCACAGACTGTATGAAGCTCAAGAAAAACAAAGGCCAAAAAAAAAAAAAAAAAAAAGAAAAGAAAAGAAAGAAAGCCTCAGTCCTTCTTAGGGGAATAAATAATTGTACAGCACCCTCTCAGAGTGTTGTACACCTGGACCTCAAATCATTAATAATCCAAGAGCTAAGATAATAGCCTTGTGGCAATTTTTGGTATTCACAGATCATTATGCTTAATTTATACCCAATAAGAAATCTGTTTCCATGTTACATTCTGTCCTACATGTACTTCATGCTTATGGTAACTAGTGGGATTTCTATGCATGCTATCAAACTTCTAAAAAAATTAAGTACTGAAAAAATTATTCATATAATGTTATGCCAAAATGCCTTAAAAAATCTGTAAATATATCCCTCTTTCTTTAATAAAGTGGTAAGGAAAAAAAAACTTAAAATCCAGGTACAAAAATGACAGGTTTAAAATAATGTAAATTCAAAGCACACAGAAGTCAGAGCATATTGTCATAGATGCCATTCTATTCAAGTAGTTAGAGTGTAGTTTGAAGTCGACAGATTTATCCTCTATGTTGAAACTCGTGAATAACTATTTAAAAAGTAAAATATATATGATATATTATTATGAGTGATACAAGAAAGCAAATATATTTATTAAAATTATAAAATAAGTATTCAAAATAAGTATAAAATTACAAATATAGGAGGAGATATCTGAAAATACAAAATAAGCATATAAAAATATACTTTACTTAAATGTGACTATGTTGCCTGTATCATTTAAAAGATTGAGATTTAAAGGAACTAAAAACCGATATTATCAAAAAACCAAAGTTAAATATAAAAACACAATTAGTTTAAAATTAAGGAAGAGACAGTCCAATATGGAGCATGCAATACAAACCTGAGACAGAAAAGATCTAAGATCCTGAGGTGGTAGATTTCTATAAGGAAACATTGTCTTCTGAACACAGTAGGGACACAACAAAGGAGTGTGATGCCACATACAAGACCTGTTCACTTCTAACACAGACCATATCCCAGTACATAGAGAGAGGGTCTACTGAAAGTTGAAAACTGCTAGGAGAGACACTTTCTATAAAAGTGTGGGCCCTAAAAGTCTCTATGGCCCTGAGAGGATCTCACTCACTCAGGAATATTTGTTCAGCATAAATATATTAACCTTGATGGGTGAAAATTTTTTCTATTAATCTTTCCAGTCCATGAGCATGGAAGATCTTTCCATCTTCTGAGTTTTTTATCGATTTCTTGCTTCAGAAATGTGAAGTTCTTATCTTACAGACCTTTCACTATATTGGTTAGTGTCATACCAATGTATTTTATATTATTTGTGACTATTGTAAAGGGTGTAATTTTTCTAACTTATTTTTCATCTTGTTTATCCTTTGAATAGAAGAAGGCTACTGATTTTTTTTTGAGTTAATTTTATGTCCAGCAACTTTGCTAAAGTTCTTTATCAGGATTAGGAATTCCCTGGTGAAATATTTGGAGTCGCTTAAGTATACTATCATATCATCTGCAAATAGTGATATTTTGACTTCTTCCTTTGCATATTGTACTCCTTTTATCTTCACTTGTTGTCTAATTGCTCTAAGACCTAGAGTACTACATTGAATAGATAGGGGAGCTTGCTAGCCTTGTCTAGTTTTTGATTTCAGTGGGATTGCTTCAAGGTTCTCTCCATTCTGTTTCATGTTATCTACTGGTTTGCTGTATATTGTTTTTAGTATGTTTAGGTATGGACCTTGAAATACTAATCTTTCCAAGACTTTTAATAAGAAAAGGTGTCAAATTTTGTTAAATGCTCTCTCAGGATCTAATGAGATGGTCATATGGTTATTTTTAAGTTTCCATATAGTGGATTAAGTTGATGAATCTCCATATATTGAACAATCCTTTCAACCCTGGGAGGAAGCCTACTTGATCATGATGGATGATCATTTTGATGTGTTCTTGGATTCATTCGGTTTGCAAGAATTTTATTTAGTATTTTTGTGTCGGTTTTGTGAAGAAAATTGGTCTGAAGTTTTCTTTCCTTGTTGAGTCTTTGTGTGATTTAGATACTAGCATAATTGTGGCTTCAAAGAATGAGTTGATTAGTATTCCTTCTGTTTCTATTTTGTGGTATAGTTTGAAGAGTATTGGTATTAGGTCTTCTTTAAAGGTTTGATACAATTCTACACTAAACACATTTGGTCCTGGGCTTGTTGTTGTTGTTGTTTGTTGTTGTTTTTGGGAGACTTTTAATGATGCTTCTATTTATTTATGGAACTATTTAAATGGTTTATTTGATCCTGATTTAACTTTGGTACTTGGAGTCTGTCCAGAAAATTGTCCATTTCCTCTAGATTTTCCAGTTTTGTTTTGGTTTGGTTTGGTTTTAGTATAGTCTTTTATAGTAGGATCTTATGGTTTTTTTTTTTAATGTCCTCACTTCCTGTTGTTATATCTCCATATTTATTTCTGGTTTTTTTTTTAATTTACATATTCTCCCTGTGTCTTCTCATTATTCTGGCTAAGGGTTTATTGATCTTATTTATTTTCTCAAAGAAGCAACTCTTGGTTTTGTTGATTCTTTGTATAATTCATTTTGTTTCTACTTGATTTCAGCACTGAGTTTGATAATTTCCTGCTGTCTACTCCTTTTGGAGAATTTGATTCTTTTTGTTCTAGAGATTTCAAGTGTGCTGCAAAGCTGCTACTGTATGCTCTTTCCAGTTTCTTTTTGGAGGTATGAGTTTTCCTCTTAGAACTGCTTTCATTATGTCCCATAACTTTGAATATGTTGTGCCTTCATTTTCATTGAATTCTAAAAAAAAATTTAATTTTTTCCTGATTTCATCTTTGAACAAATTATCATTGAATGGAGCATTGTGCAGTTCCCATGTGTATGTGGGATTTGTTTGATTGTTTGTTTTTTTGTTTTTTGTTTTTTTTTTTTTTTTATTTTTTGGAAACCAGCCTTAGTCCATGGTGATCTGATTGGATACATAGGATTATTTCAATGTTCTTGTATCTGTTGAATCCTGTTTTATGACTGAATTTATGGTCAATTTTGGAGAAGGTACCATGAGGTTCTGAAAAAAAAGTATATTCTTTTGTTTTAGAAAAAAAAATTTCTATAGGTATCTATTAAATCTATTTGTATGTTTATGGACATCTCTTTCTTTAGGTTAAAGAAGTTTTTTTCTATAATTTTGTTGTAGATATTTACTGGCCCTTTAATTCAAGAATCTTTGCTCTGTTCTCTGCCTATTATCCTTTTATTATCTTCTCATTGTGTCTTGGATTTCTGGGATGTTTTGTGTTAGAACCTTTTTATGTTTTGCATCTTCATTGACTGTGTGTCAATGTTTTCTATGGTATCTTCTGTTGCTGAGATTCTCTGTTCTGTCTTTTGTATTCTGCTGGTGATGCTTGTGTCTATGACTCTTGATCTTTTTCCTATGTTTTTTATCTCCAAGGTTGTCTTCCTTTTTGATTTCTTTATTGTTTTTATTTCTGTTTTTTTAGATCCTGGGTGGTTTTATTTAATTCCTTCACCTGTTTGCTTGTATTTTCCTGTAATTCTCTAAGGGAATTTGTGTTTCCTCTTTAAGGGCTTCTACCTGTTTACCTGTGTTGTCCTGTTATTTTCTTAAGGGAGATATTTATGTCCTTCTTAACATCTTCTAACATCATCATGGGATGTGATTTTAAATCAAAATCTTGTTTTTATCCTGTATTGTGATATCAAGTGCTTGTTGTGGTTAGAGAACTGGGTTCTGATGATGCCAAGTAGCTGTGGTTTCTATTGCTTAGTTTGTGTTGCTTAGGTTGCCTACCTCTTGCCATCTGGTTATCTCTGGTGTTAACTGGTCCTGCTTTCTCTGAAAGTGGTGTGACCCTACTGTAAGCCTGTGTGTTAACATTGCTATGAGACCAGCTCTCCCCCAGCAGGATCTGGGTACAGAAACCTGTGGTATAGTGTCATCTCCAGGTGTAGACAGAAACAGTAGAGCATTCTTTTCAGAAGACTTATTTTTGTTTTTATTTTCCTGTGTAATATTTTATTCACTCCTGAAAAAATATATTTGAGTAACATTATACAGAATGAAAAGATTAAAGGTATGAATATATGTGTATACATGCATGCATGTAATTACAATTAATAAAAATGAGATTATGAACTTGAAAGGGAACAAGAGGAGTGTATTTGAGGGTTTAAATTGACAAAAGAAAATGGAGAAGTAATGTAATTATAATCTCAAAACTAAATGAGTAAAAAGTAATAGAGAAGGGGGAGGGGGAAAGCATAATAAATATATGCTTGCTTAAAACAGTAGAAATTTTCAATGAAAATATAAGAGAAAATGTTTTGTTGGAGTTTGATGTTGGTTTAAGTTAATCTGGTTCCCAAAATTGGAAATCTGTGTGTATAAACACTGAAGTACCCTGTTCCCAATTGGATTTTGATTGATTATTAATGAGCCAATGACCAATGGCTAAGAAGGTATACTGAGGTAGGGCCTTTGGATTTGTGTGGAATAGGAACTGGAGGAGAAGAAGGCAAAGATTACTATTACAGAGAAGAAGAAAGACCAGACTTAAAGGCTCATCAACATGTGAGAATCATGGAAAGTGGCCATACTGGCCACTTCCCCAACTGTGTTTGCTGTAGCAGAGGAAAAAAAAAAGATGTAGATTTTAAAAGATGAACTATAGGAGAGTGTTTGCTTGCAGCAGGAAGGATTAGAACTGGCCAGCCTTTGAGCTAGCCAAGACATGTGTGTGTGTGTGTGTTAGTCATGAATCCAGATAACTCTGGGAAATGGCTGGGATCATGACCACTTGGAGTAGGATTAAAACATTTGAACTAACTACTGCCACAATATGTAATTAGAATAAAACTCCACAAAGCTCCCAGGGACTAAACCACCAACCAGAGTACATATGGGAGGACCCATGGCTCCAGCTAGATATGTAGCAGAGCATGGCCTTGTTAAGCATCACTGGGGGTGGTCCTGTGGAGGCTCTATGACTCAGAGTAGAGAAATTTTAGGACACTGAGGATAAAGTGGGTTGGGGGAGCACCCTTATAGACGCAGGGGGAGGGGAACAGACATAGGTAGTTTGTGTAGGGGAAATTGGGAAGTAGATAACTTTTGAAATGTAAATAAATAAAATAACCATTAAAAAGAAATGATAGTTTTGTAAACTTAATGGAATTTTATTCAGCTACAAATTGAAACAAAATTCTGTCAGTCAGATACTGCTCCACCCATATATAGCCACCAAACCCAGGCAATATTGCTGATGCCAAGTTGTGTAAGCTGGCAGGAGCCTGATATAGCTGTCTCCTGAGAGGCTCTGCCAGATCATAACAAATACAGAGGCAGATGCTCACAGCCAATCATTGAACTGAGAACAGGGTCTGCAATTAAGAAGTTAGAGAAAGGATTGGAGGAACTGAAGGAGTTTGCAACCTCATAAGAACAACAATACCAACCAACCAAAGCTCCCAGGCACTAAACCACTATCCAAACAGTACACATGGACAAACCCATGACTCTAGCTATATATGTAGCAGAGGATGACCTTGTTGGGCATCAGTAGAAGAAATACTTGGTCCTACCAAGGCTTGATGCCCCAGTGTAGAGGAATGTCAGGTTGGAATGATGGGAGGAGGTGGTTTGGTGGGTGGATGGAGAAGCACTCTCAGAAGCAGAGGTAGGAGGGAAGGGGTGGGAATTAAGTAGGGGAAACTGGGAAATGTGATATCATTTGAAATGTAAATAAAATAGATCCAAGAAAAAAAGAGAAAAATGTGAAAAATATTATAGTACTCACCTTAGTAAATAAAATATGACAGATTCAGAAAGATGAATACTATATATTTTGTCAAATGCAGTATCTGAGTGTGTGTGTATGTGTGTATGTGGATATGTATGTTTATATATGTGGTGTTTGTGTGTGCTTTTCTTGGGAACATAGAGAGAATATTATGTTGAGAAAGGAGAGACCATAAAGAGAAGGGAGAAAGAGCTACAAAAGACAATGTTTCATTTATTTTCACAGATATAAATTTAACTATATAGCAAATAGTGTGTGTATATGAATAAGCATATATAATTATATGTACACATAAATGTACATGAATGTATATGGCATGAAAGCTAGAGTATTTAAAGGAAGAAAGGGATCAGTAAAACTGGGAATGGGCGGGTAGCAGAGAGGTGGCTATGAGCAAAATACATTATTTGTGTATATGTCATATGTAAACCCATTGTAAATATAGAAATGATTAAAATTTTATTTCAAAGTCATAATATAAAGACAATTTTTATATGATACATTTTGACAATTTTGTTCTCTCTAAAACAGTTTATTTGCATGTAATATGTTCTATTCTGAAAATTCTGAAGAACTGATGGAGATAGTATTTTTAAGTATCTATAAAAATATAACTTTGGTGAATTAAACACAAGTAATAAAGCTGGATAAAATATTCATGAATCAGTAAGTTAGTCATAAAGATCATTTCTTCAAAATTTATGAAGAATTCTCAAAGCTAATGAGAATTTCCTAAGCATTTCTTTTTACTTTCTGATTTCTGTGTTATTGTTGTTGTTTTGAAGTTTGTGGAAATGTTTTAATTGGAGGATTTGTTGAGACAGTCATTAATCAGACAGCCACAATTCTTTACCAATGAGAACTCATGCTGTGATACTCACCTTCCCATTGTCTTAACATAAGATAGTCACAGACAATTCTCATGTTACAAGATTTACATCTCTGGTAAACTAAGGACTGAGTGAGGAACAAAGGAGTATTACATATCTGGACCCACTATAATTTTCTAGAAACATCACTTACTTTAATAAACTATATTGAATGTCAGTATATTAAATGTGTATGTGCATGTGTGTGCTTGTATGCCTATTGATAAATGTAGCCAGTTGTTACAAAACAAGACATTTCTGAGACCAGATTACACATACTAGCCTGTACCTCCCAGGTAAGATCCTGTGTTACCAACTGCAAATGCCTATACAAACTCAGATCCAGACTGTCCAAGTATGTAAACATACCCACAAGACACTGGAAGACCAGTTCATGTAGATTCCATCAGATCTGGTAACACAAATTCCTCTAATTTCAGAGTGCATACTCCTGTCTGCAGACCTGGGTGTGAGCTCAGCCTTTCCTTTCTTGATCTCTCGACTTGAGCCATTGGTGGCTGGTTCCAGGCAAATATTAAACAAAGAAATTATAGAATAATGTCATAATTAAACATACATAAGAGACATTTACAGAATATACTATCAAAACACAAGAATATCCTTTCTTCTTGGCAGCCCATAAAACTGTTTTAAAGGATACAAAGCAAGTATAACTTATGCAGAAGAAGAAGCAAACAGCATTAGGAGCAAGAGTTGATGGATAACTATAAGAAATAACTTCCTGGCAAAAAGGAGCTGTAAAGAAGCCAGATGTCCTTCAGTAGATGAATGGATACAAAAAGTGTGCTATATTTACACAATGGAGTACTACTCAGCTATCAGAAACAATGACTTTATGAAATACTTAAGAAAATGGTTGCATCTAGAGAATATCATCCTGAGTGAGATAACCCAGTCACAAAAGAACAGACATAATATGCAGTGCTCTGAACAGCCCAGAAACAACTCACAGACTGTGTGAAGTTCAAGAAAAAACAAAGGCCAAAAAAACGAAAATGGAAAACTATTATGCTTAATCTTTACACACCAAGAAAACTTTGACGATTTTCAGGTTACATCTTGTTTTGCATGTACTTTATGCTCATTGTAACTAGTAAGATTTTAATGCATACTATCAAACCTTTAAAAAAAAAATCAAGTACTGAAAAAAATGTATCTGTATACTTTTATGCAAAAATGCTTAAAATCTGTACATTTATCTTTGCTTTTTAAAATAAAGTTGTTCAATTTAAAAAAAGGAAGACAGAGACGATTATAAAAAGTCACAGTGTTCAAAATACAAGGAGCAACTGATCATGGGTTGCACACCTGAAATGATGAATCTGCCATAGCACCGCCGCATTTAAGAGTCAAGGAACATGTTGAAAGAGGGGAAAAGATTATAAGAAGCAAAGGACCAGGAATCCTGTCATTAGATTGTGTCTCTAGATGTGACAGAAAAATGGCATCCATGAAATCTCAACAAATGACTGTCTAAGCAAGACCTGAACAGTGACAACACCAACTGACATACCAACATAGATGAGGGGATATCATGGAACTCCACTCCTAGACAGGGAACGACAGGCAATTAACAGCTACTAAGACACAGGGAATTACTCTTCCTAAAGGATAACCTCCCTGACTGCTTACCCAATGCCAATTAGTCCTACATACAAGTAACAAAGGTATTCAGCAGGGTGTGTTTACATATTTATTCACAAGTGCACATATGTGTGTTTATCAATAAAGAATAATAAATTGTTAATTTTAGAGGGAGTAGGAAAGTTGAAGTTCTAAGAAGATAGCTATATTTAATTTGAAAATTATTAAAAACAATAAAACTTTTGACTACACATATATAAACTGTATGCCCAGGTCTTTGGTTTTATTGTCATTGTTTTGTTTTTTAACTTTTGATTGATTCTTTGGGAGTTTTACATCATACACCCAGTTCCACTAATTTCCCATCTGCTCTTGATCCTTGCAACCTCCCCTCCAAAAAAAATATAAATCACAAACAAAAAATTAAACAAAGCAAAATATAGAAACATCTTGCTGTGGAAGCTGTAGTATGACCTTCAGTATATACCTCTGTCCACACATCTTCACTTGCAAATATTCATTGCAATGTGTCACTGGTCATGTTCAAGAGCTTGGATTCAGTGACACCATCAGTATTGGACCTTCCTTGGACTACTTGTTTATCCTGTTGTTTCTCTGTGTCGTGGAGATACCTCAGCTGTGCATCAGTAGGACTAACTCTTTCACGTGCTT
Organism: Micromys minutus; assembly: GCF_963924665.1. NCBI lineage: Eukaryota > Metazoa > Chordata > Mammalia > Rodentia > Muridae > Micromys > Micromys minutus. Next base: position 5,351,829 of record NC_137957.1, read on the forward strand.
CAACAGTTCAGATAAAATGTAGATTTTATAATAGGCCAATTCAAAGCCCTGATCTGGCCAGATCCATTCTCACACCCTCAGGGATAGTTCACATTCACCATCAAGGCCAGCTCCATTATGTTGTTCTGGCTAGGTGCCCACTCTCCTGAATGCTATAGCTAGTCAGAGGTAGGGTTAGCTCTCCCACTCTCATGACATTGTAGCCAGCTCTCCTAACTACCTCAGGTAGCAAAGGGCAAGGGGGCATAGTATCATCACACACTCTACCTCATGGCAGTCTAATGGTGGGACCAGCTCTACCACACTCACATCCTCAGCACCAACTCACCCACACTCCCTCCACAGGGTCATCTCTGCTGTGCTGCCCAATACCTGCTTCGTGGAGCACTGCAGCTGGTGAGGGGAAAGGTCTACTCACCTGTTCTCATGATTCTAGGCACTTGCTTTTCAGACTGCTGCAGGTGTGTGTGTGTGTGTGTGTGTGTGTGTGTGTGTGTGTGTGTGTGTGTGTGTAGATGTCAAGCCTGTACACATTCTACTACTTTACTATTTCCAGGCTTATAAGAGCATCACACTTACCCCAACTGGAAACATTCAGCATATTCATTAATACACGAATGAATTAAAAAAGTAGTAGAAAGCATTTTGTAAGTAAGTAAAGCAAATGAGAAATTAAGTTTAAAAATACATAAATAACCCTTGAATAAAGACTGCTACGTATTGACTGCATACCAGAAAAAACAACATAGCATATTATTCAACTTAAATAATATTCTGATAAAGGCAAAACTTTACAGAACATAAAAGTGTGTGTGGCTACCAGCACCCAAGGAAAAGTTAACTAAATGTACTCTTAGCAAGCACAATTTAACACAATGAAATTATAACTAATAATGACAAAATACAATTGTCAAAAATTATGGATATTGGTTTGCTAGAGAGATTATCACTAAAACAATTCCTAATGGAACTAAGTGTTATCCAAAATAAAAACTTCCATATTCAGATTTTTTTGAAAACTCTTGGGAAACTGTAGATTGTGTGGCTGGATGGTCTGCTTGGTCAAAATTTCAGTTTTACCAGTTCAAGTTTTACCAGATCAACAACAAGTTTTCTGTAAAAGTGTCCACTGCCCTGGGATAATCTTTTGAAAAGGAACTAAGCTATATGTTACCTATGGGATTTATATGATTCATGTCTCTTAGAAGGAAGATTTTTCACCATCCAGAGGGCTGAAACTATTTGCAGAAATATTTTTAAGCATATAACAAGTAAAACATAATTTTTACAACAAACTAATTGTTTTCTCTGGGGGCCATGATCATTTCATTCAACAATGGAGATATAGAAAGAACCCTAGAGACTGTGCTTGCAGGTTATGTAAATGTTTGTGTTATTTATAACTATTAATATAAGTAAATCATGCTGGATGAGGAGTAGGAGTGAATATTATTCCATGATTAGAAGTTCAGCCTTTTGTTTTTCTGGAAAAGATCCCTAAGAGTAAGAAATGACATCAACAAAATGAGAAATTTAATGCAGGTAAAAGGAACAACAAATAACAGCCCTTCATCTTATTTTAACTGTAATGTATACGTATGATTTAGATGATACTTATGACATAAAAAAGCAGTTGATGAAAGATATAGGTGATATTTCATGGTTGAACAGCAAACATTTTCTTACCTAAGTGATTTTCATACATTAACATTTGTGATACTTCAAATATTCTAATTTCTAATTTTTCATTACTATCAAAACTTACTCCTCTATTTCTTAGTGAAAATGTAAGGATGCTGACTAATTATGTAAAATCAACATCTAAAAGAAGTTTTTGATAATACTGTTTATAGAATTACACATACTTAATAATTCAAGTACAGGCATGTCATGAAGCTGATGGTAAAGCATCAAATAAAGTTGCTGACAGATTTTTAGTACAAATTAAATAAGTTTCAAGAAGTGAAGTCTAACCAACTGTTAGTCAAGAAGTAGAATCAAGAGTAGATAACTCATTTAAAATAGTTTCATATTTTCCAACAGTTTACAAGATGGAAAAAAACAACATAAAATAAAACAATATCTTCTTATATAAGAAGGGTATATATTTCTTCACTCCTCAGAAAGACTAAAGCCAAGAGAGTGTCAGATTGGAACATTCCAGGTAACTAATATACATCAGCATTATGCCCCAGAAGCAAGGCAAAAGGAAGTTTTGGGTTCATGGAGATCCAAGGTTATAAGGTAAGCATAGCCCTTATCACAGCTTTTCTTAACCTGTACTTACAAAAAAAGGCTTTTGAGAAGATAAAATTCTTGAAAATTAGGAAAATTGAAGGACTCATCTTCTAATGTAGGAACAATGTACTCTTATACAAAAATTACAAATACTATAAACAGTTGTTTCAAAGAATAAAAATAGGTAGAAAACTTTGACTATTTCCAGGTTACATCTTGTTTTACATGTACTTTATGCTCATTGTAACTAGTAAGATATTAATGCATACTATCAAACCTTTCAAAAAAATCAAGTATTCATACATTTTTATGCAAAAATGCTTTTAAAATCTGTACATTTATCTTTATTTTTTAAAATAAAGTTGTTCAATTAAAAAAGAAATAAAGTTTGGGAAGGGATCAAGTAAGAAAGGGGTAATAATTTAAATATCCAAACCTATTTGGGGAAATTCAGAATAAGCAGCATACAACTTTTCTAAATGATGCTAGTAATAGTAAATAGGATTGCATAACAGCTTATTAACAAGAGACAGAGAGCAACATATATAGGAACTGATGCCACTGTGTGGAGTCTATCAAAGCCTGGGAGTAATTAAGCAAATTATAGTTCTCATTAATAGTGCTATGGTCTTTGATATATACATTGTTTTTACACAGCTTTATTAAAGTACTATAGATAGACAGACAAATAATTAGATAAATTTTATAAGTCTCCATGAAACCACCATAACAATGAAGATGAGAAATATATGCACCCTTTGTTTAGTATTCTATAATATAGTTTAACATGATAACACTACTCATAATGTTTTTCAGTGGACAGTAAGAAATTACAAATCATGAAACATTATAGTGCAGCAGATCCTAACTTACTCATCCTTGTACCAAAAGTTTAAAGCTGTTGAACAACACCCCATTAGCAAACATCCAAATGTATGGGACCATTGCCAATCAAGAATTTTCTCTCTCCCACTTTTTTTAAGTTTGTGTGTTTCAATATTTCAGATATTTCATTTACATTGATATATTCGTTCTTCTCTACATGGATAATTCCTATTAAAATGTCTTTCAGGTCCATCCTTATTGCATTTGTAGGATTTGCAGATCTCAATCTCCATTGTAGGTATATGCTATATTTTAAACTACTTATCTCTTAGGGTATATTTGGGTCATTTCTATAGCTTGTCTTTTATGAATTACTCTACAAGACTCACAAAAGTCAGATATTTACTTGATAACTAATTTACTCATTTGAATATTTGGCTAGAAATTGTATTGGTAGATTGTATCCTAGCTTTGATTTTAAGGAGCTTTTGTATTTCCTATAGTTGACTCCTAGTAACTTTTTATAAAAAGTTCCAAATTGTGCATATACACAATATAGTGTGTATTTGCACTGTTAATAGTGTGTATTTGTATTGTTACTAGCATCCTAGTAAGAAGGAAGTAGCATCCAAAAATAGTTTTGACTTGTGTTTTTCTGATAATTATTAATGATATGCACTTTCTCACATGTGTGTTGGGCCATTTTTATGTCTCCTTGGAGAAATTTCTACTCATGGCTTTTGCCATTGGCAAGATGAATTGCTGAGCTTTTGACTACTGGAGATGAGTTTTTTTCAATATCTCTGAAAATATTTCTCCCATTCCATAAGTTGCTTTCTCAAATACAAATTATGAAAATTATTATTCTTTGTTAATTTCTACAATTTAGATAACAAGGAATTAGATGCTATACATATAACATTAATTGATAGAAATCTAATTAGTCAAAATATATTTCTACTGTCTGATTCCAATTATCTAAGCTATTATGTACTACAACATATTTAAGTATGATTATACATCTTAAATAGTACCAGATGTACCCAAAAGAAAAAAAGAAAAAACCTAACCTTCCTAAAAACCTAAAATTTTTTACCCAATTACTTCATAGTGAATGCTGTAACTGATTCCCAGTCACTGCAGAAGACTGTGGTTCACTAATATAGCAGAATTGTCACTTCAACCTTAAAAAGTGATAGATAATTGAATATTTAGACTATAGTAATGTTTTTGATGTAATACTAGTTTATAGTGGTGAGGTAAAATAAGATAATAAAACTAAATAATAACATTTAACAATTTATTCCTTTTGAATGTAGTGTACAGGATGACATTATTTTACATTATTCACAAATATGATTGTTTACTTATCTCTATGTGAGGAACTCTTATTTCTAGAAACACTACTCACTGAAGTAGATACTGAATACTAAAAAATATGGACAGTTATGTGAACGTCTCAATACTGGCATGAGGAATAGAATCAATTCTCTATGAAAGTCCATTTAACTCATTACTTTCTGACTATAATAAAGGTGGTGGTACTATCAGTATGACAAAGAGCACTATGTTTTAGAATATAGGTAGAAAAGTAAATTAAACAAACATTTATTTTTTAAACATTATCTTGGATTTAGTATCAGTTCAAATCTTTCTAACACTGCAGTAGGAGCCTTTTAGCTATAAGGAATATTTGAAAATACTTTGAAAAATTTTAAATAAAATTTTAAGTTTTAGTCACTCATACAATTAATAAAAATTTGAAGTGTGTTCTCTCAATTAGGCATAGTTTCAAGAGCTTCTAAAGATAGAGCATGTAGTCCTTTGTCTAACAGTAAACTCCAGAAAGTTTTTCCCCTTCCACGTTAACATGCCATAGATATTACCATTGCTCCAGTCTTATTTGTGCAGTCATTTTCAGAAAGAACATATTTACAGAAGATTTTCTGGTATTATTCTTCTTACAATATTTACATCTCTTTTTCATGATGTTCTTTGAGCTGTAATTGTAGGAGTTGTAATGATGTATCTATCTTCTGGAGCTGAGCTATACCACTTGCAATAAAAAGAGGGGGTTTTAATGAACTATAGGAGAAAGAGAAATTTCTCTCCTAAGGATAATCATATATTTGTTGTCCAATACAATGTGGTCAACCTTTAAACTATACACATAGAAAATTTTACATTTTCTAGGTTGATACATAAGGTCTCTATTGAAGAACTGATGCCCCAGGGGGCCCCAAGGAACTAATATGAATCATCCCATCAAAACATGATATATGTGCACATGCACACACAATGAAGAATTGAAAGTGCTCCATGATATTGAACTTTAAGGCATGTAAAAAAAAAAAAAAAACAAAAAGACATATCATGCTAGTAAAATATAGGCAACTTCTGATATTACCAGGAGACACAACCTCACAGAAAAGTATAGGATCCTCTGGTTCTTACAATCTTTCCACTGACTCTTCTGAAATGTTCCATGAGCCTTAGAGGTAGGAGTGCTTTGTAGATGTATCTATTAGAACTGGGTTCCACAACTCTACATATTTACTGGGTGTAGTTTTCTGTAGTGGTCTCCATCTATTGCAAAGTAAAAGTTTCCTTTATGAGTAGTGAAGACTGCATTTATAGAACAAATGTTTATAGATTATCGGAGGTTATACTGTTTTAGTAAATTAGTGGTTTTTAGATCCTTTACCAATAACCATAATTTCATTAGAACCACATAGTCAGCTAGGGTACTACATAGTATCATGCATGAATTCTCTCTTGGTCAATGGGTCTTAAGATCAATTAGAAAGTAGTTGGTCATTGCCAAGATATGAGGGTCACTACTATATTCATAGAGCTATTATGATAAACTGGTCATCAATGTGGTTCTTAGGCATCATAGTAGAGTAGGATTGTTATTGACTCTTCTACAATAACAAGATCCCTGAAGAAAGTTCTCACTCCTAGTTTGGAAATTCACAAAATGACATTATTATGATATAAACTTAGAAAATAAATATAGTCTGGTTTGTTGGCATCTGTATCCATAGTACTTTGCTAGACTTTCACTAACTGTGACTTTATAAAATCTTGATTTCAAAGGTCAGTAATGAGAAATCACTCAACAATAACAAACTTCATCCTTCTGGGACTAACAGATGACCCACAACTTCAAGTTCTGCTTTTTATCTTCCTATTTCTCACGTACATACTGAGTGTAACAGGAAACCTGATTATCATCATCCTCACCTTGGTGGATCCCCATCTTAAAACACCCATGTACTTTTTTCTCAGGAATTTTTCATTTCTAGAAATTTCCTTTACCACAGTGTGTATTCCTAGATTTCTATACAGTATATTAAGTGGAGATAACACCATTACCTATAATGCCTGTGCAAGTCAAATATTCTTTGTTATTCTCTTTGGAGCAACTGAATTTTTTCTTTTGGCAGCTATGTCCTATGATCGCTATGTGGCCATCTGTAAACCACTTCACTATATGGCCATCATGAACCCAAGGGTATGTATCTTATTAGTTGTCACATGTTGGGTGTCTGGCTTAATGATTATCACTCCACCCCTTATCTTGGGCCTCCAACTTGACTTCTGTGACTCCAATGCCATTGATCATTTCAGCTGTGATGCAGGTCCTCTTTTAAAGATCTCATGCTCAGACACATGGGTAATAGAACAGATGGTTATACTTGTGGCTGTCTTTGCACTCATTATTACACTAATCTGTGTGATTCTATCCTATACATATATCATTAGAACAATTCTGAGATTCCCTTCTGCACAGCAAAGAAAAAAAGCCTTTTCCACCTGCTCATCCCACATGATTGTGGTTTCTATTACCTATGGAAGCTGCATCTTCATCTACATCAAGCCATCAGCTAAGGATGAAGTGGCCATAAATAAAGGAGTCTCAGTCCTCACTACTTCTGTTGCACCTCTATTGAACCCCTTCATTTATACTTTAAGGAACAAGCAAGTGAAACAAGCATTCAGTGACTCTGTAAAGAGAATTGCTTTTATATCAAAGAACTAGAAGTTGTGATAAAATAGATTCTTTATTGTCACCTTTCAGATTTAATCTTTGCAATGATATCTAATATTTCACACAGATCTTATCCTTAAAATAAATTTATAAGTTATATTATCATCACTCATGCTGAAACTATAAAACATACATCCAAGAAACTAATCTTTTCTCCACTCTACCCTGGTTATTTTCCCCACTGTTCTAGGGAAGAAAGAAAAGTAATAACATTTAAACATGAATTTATATTGGTGTCACTTTTCTTTGTCTAGTACAATGTTATTAAAAAATCATAAAACAAAAACTCAGAGCAACTAAAACAGAAAGTAACATTAGCAGAGACTTATTAAAAGTAAAGAAAATAAGGCACCTGGACAATTAAAACAGTTGGAGAAAGAAATATGAATAATGCCTTGTGATTAGTCAATATTGAAATGTGTTCATAATCACTGAGATGTATTTATTATTTGTTTATATTAAATAAGAGAGGTTCTGAGAGTGGAGAGATGCCTCAGTGGTCCAGAAAATGCACTGCACTTGCAAAGGACTGGATTTCATTTCCCAGAACCTCTACTTGTTAGTTCACAATCACCTGTAACTTCAGCTCCAGTGAATTTGACTGACCCACAAACCCTAGCAAAATAGAAGTAATAATTTAAAATTCCAACCCAGAAAATCCAACTGTCAGATGATTTCAGGGCATAATTTTAAGGAAGAATGAATAACTATACTACTAAAATTAATATGCAAAACAGAAGCTGAGGGCAATTTTTTCAAATTCTTTTTATTAAGTCACTGTTACCCTGTTACTATGATATTAAAACCACAAAAAGACACATACAAAAAAGAAAATTTTAGAATAATAGCCACCAAACACAGACAATATTGCAGATGCCAAGAAGTACATGCTGACAGGAGCCTGATAAAGCTGTCTCATAACAGACTCTGCCAGAGTCTGAAAAATACAAAGATAGATGCTTGCAGCCAACCATTGAACTGAGAACAGTGTCACCAGTGAAGGTGTTAGAGAAAAGACTGAGGAGCTAAAGAGGTTTGAAACTCCATATGAAGAACAACAATATCACCCAGCCAAAACCCCTGAAGCTCCCAGGGACTAAACCACCATCCAAAGACTACACATGAAGAGCCCCCTGGCTCCATCTGCATATGCAGCAGAGGAAGGATTTGTCAGGCATCAATGGGAGGAAAGGCCCTTGGTCCTGTGAAGGTTTGATGGCTCAGTGTATGAGAATTCCAGGTCTGGGAGGCCAAAAGGAATGGATGTGGGGTGGGGGGAGAGAACCCTCATAGAGGCAGGGAGAAGGGACATGGGATAGGGGGTTTCTGGAGGGGTAACCAGGGAAGGGGATAACATTTGAAATGTAAATTTTAAAGATCCAATAAATAATAAATTTAATTTATACACACCAAGAAAACTTTGAATATTTCCATGTTATGTTTTGTTTTACATATACTTTATGATTATTGTAAATATTAAGATTTTAATGCATACTATCAAATCTTTAACAAATCAAGTACCGATTTAATATATTTATATAGTTTTATGCTAAAATGCTTTTAATAATCTGTACATGAATGTTTGATTTTTTAAAATAAATTTGTAAAAAAATTCTCATTAAAATGCTTGTAAACTAAATTCAAGAAAACATCAGAAAAGAATATCCACCATGATCAAGTTGGCTTCATGCCAGAAATGCAGGGATAGTTCAACATACATAAATCAATAAAGTAAACAGACACAGAGACATAAAATTATCTCCTTAGATGCAGAAAAAGGGTTTTGATAAAAAGCCAACACTTTTTTTGTGATAAAAGAAGATGGAGAGATGAAGAGTAGAACTGTAACAAAGGCAATCTACAACAATCTTACAGCCAACATCATCCTACATAAATAGAACCTCAAAATATTTTCACTAAAATCAGGAACAAGACAAGGTTATCTACTCTCTCTGTACCTACTCAATATAGTACTCTTAGTCTTAGCTAAAGGAATAATAAAATTGAAAAGGATCAAGAGGACACAAACAGAAAGTCCAAGTATCCATATATGTAGATTATTATTATTTAACAAAAGTCACCCCAAGAAAAGTCTCAACCAGTACAACTAAGTAACTGATAAACACTTTTATCAGTGTAGCAGGGCATAAATTTATACATAAAAATAAGCACCTACCCTATATACGAATGTCAAATGGATTAAAATAGAAGTCAATGAAAAAAACACCTTTTACAATAGCCTCAAAAATAAATAAAATGCCTTGTGATAACTCTAATTAAGAAAGTGGAAGACTTATATAATTAAACTTTAAGACATTGAATAAAGACATTAAATAATAAACTAGGTGATGGAAATATCTCCCATTATAATGGATCTGCAGAATTTAACTTGTGATAATTGTCATCCTGACAAAAGTAATCTAAAAATTCAGTGTAAACCCCATCAAAATACCGACAGATTTTTAACAGCAATTTAAAGTAATAATTTTCAACTTCATATGAAAACACAAAAACATAGGATAGGCAAGATAATCCTTAATGATAAAATAACTCCTGGAGGTATCACCATCTCAGATTTTAAACTGTGTTATGGAGGTGTAGCAATAAAACCATCATATCAGCATAAAAACAGACACATTGATCAATGGAATCAAATTAAAATTCAAGACAATATTTTACACACCTATGGACAAGTAAATTTTGACAAAAAAAAAAAAGCCAAAAACACACATTGGAAAAAGATAACATCTTCAACAAATGGTGTTGGTAAAATTAGATGAGTACATGTAGGAGAAGAAGATAGATCAATATCATTATCCTGCACAAAACTCAATTCTAAAAGAGTCGAGGACAACAATATAAATTCAAATATATGGAATCATATAAAGAGACAGTCACATTGAATAGGACACTGATAACATGCTGGGGGTCTTTCTTGTTTCTTCTTGAGGCAGTGGAGTGAAAAGAGCTTTGGCAGAAGGTTAAGACTTGGTCTTATGAGACTCAGAGATAAGACTTTGTCTTATGAGATTTTTCCATCCATACATGCATATATTCTCACAATTACACACTTATACATACACATCCATACTTACATAATGCTTATGGTGCAAAAGACCAAGCACCGATTCAGAAAGAACTCACTCATTCGTAATAAAAAATGAGCTCCAATGTTTATTGCATAAAGAAAGGAAAAGCTTCTACACTTTTAATGCTAAGTGAATTAAACCCAAGTTTGTAAGAAAAAAGGTTTGCTCCTTTTAATAAGACAAAGCCTGCCTTGTTATTAAGAAATAACACATTCTGTCCCATGGTAAGGAGAAGCCTGCCTGCTCTCTGTGGTTTCTCCTCTTTTCCTCTTTCCCTCATTATTCTGCTCATTGCTTTTTTGGTATTTTATGATATCTTTAGTCTCTAAGTTATTCCCCTCTTCATTCTCCTTTTTTTTTAAATGTTAGGAGTCATTTTATTGTTATTTTTGTTGTCATTGTTTTTGATCTTAAAAGTAGTGTTGGTATGGCATCCATTTTTTTCTACTGGGTCTTAGTCAAACAAAATATTGATTGATTAGTCCCACAAGTTTTCTGCATATGTTTTAAATCATTTTATTGGATATTCTCTGTATTTAAATTTCAACTGTTATCCCATTCCCCCAACCCTGCATGCATCCCCTCCCCTCACATTGCATCCATGAAGGTGCTCCCTCTCCCAATCACCCTCTCCTCCTCACTGCCTTGGCATTCCCCTACAATGGGAAAAAATGAGCGTTCACTGAACCAAAGGCCTCTTCTCCCATTGATGTCAGACAATGATATCCTCTGCTACATATAGAACTAGAGCCATGGGTCTCTACATGTGTGCTTAGTAGTTGGTGTTTTAGTTCATGGGAGTTGTAGAGGGTTTGGTAGATTGATAATGTTGTTCTTCCCATGAGGTTGCAAACCCTTTGAGCTCCTTCAGTCCTTTCCATAGCACCTTAATTGGGTTCCCTGTCTTCTATCTGATGGTTAGCTGCAAATATCTGGAGCTCTATCTGTATGACTCTGTCAGGGGCTCTGAGGAGGCATCCATATCTTGTTTCTGCCAGCAAGCACTTCTTGGCATCATCAATAGTGCTTGGGTTTGGTGGCTACATATGGGGTGGATCCTCTGGTGAGGCAGTGTCTGAATGATCTTTTCTTCAGTTTATGCTCCTCTATTTGACCTTGTATTTCCTCATGTGAATGTTTTGTTCTCCCTTCTAAGAAGTAATGAGGCATCCACATTCTTGCCTTCTTTTTTTGTGCTTTATAAGGTCTTTGAATTGTTTCCTGTGTATTCAGAGCTTTGGGGGGCTAGTATCTGCTTGTCAGTGAGTGTATCTGTGTGTGTTCTTTTGGAACTGGGTTACCTCACTCAGGATGATAGTTTCTATTTCCATCCATTTGCCTAGGAATTTCATAAAGTCAATGTTTCTAATAACTGCGTAGTACTCCATTGTGTAAATATACCACAATTTCTGTATCCATTCTTCTATTGAAAGATATCTAGGTTATTTCCAGCTTCTGGCTATTATAAATAAGGCTGTTATGAACATGGTGGAGCATTTTTCTTGCTATATGTTGGAGCAACTTTTGGATATATTTCCAGGAGTGGAATAGCTGGGACTTCAGGTAGTACTATGTACAATTTTCTGAGGAACATCCAGACTGATTTCCAAAATGGTTGTACCAGTTTGTAATCCCACCAACAGTGGAGGAGTGTTCCTCTTTGTCCACATCCTCTCCAGGATGTGCTGTCACCTGGGTTTCTGGTCTTAGTCATTCTGGCTCCTGTGAGGTGGGATCTCAGGGTTGTTTTGATATACATTTCCCTGATGACTAGGGATGTTGAGCATTTCTTTAGGTGCTTCTCAGCCATTTTGGTATTCCTAGGTTAAGACATCTTTGTTTAGCTCTACACTCCATTTTTAATATGGGTATTTGGTTCTTGAGTATAAATGCTTAAGTTCTTTGTATATGTTGGCAATTAGCCCTCTCTCAGATGTAGAGTTGCTAAAGATATCTTCCCAATTTCTTGGTTGCCTTACAGAAGCTTTTCAATCCTTTGAGGCTCTTCTTGTCTATTGTTGATCTTAGTGCACAAGCCCTTGATGTTCTGTTCAGAAAATTTCCTCCTGTGCCAATGTGTTTGAGGCAATTCCCCACTTTCTCTTCTATCAGATTCAGCATATCTGTTTTTTATGTAAAGGTCCTTGATCCACTTGGAGTTGAGCTTTGTGCCGGAAATAAGAAGAGATCAATACATATACAATTGTCACTTACCTAGCACACATTATATATAGTCAATAGATTAATTTGTTCCTCTATTTTGAATAAACTGGTTATATGTTCAATATACCTTCTAACTTTTTATAGATCTTTATATTTTACTAATTTTTGAAATTGGAAAAATTTCAATAAGTAGTTTCTATTAAAATATCCTGATAAAGAAAAGGAGCAATAATATCCACTTCATTGTATCAGAAAAGTAAGCTGGAGCTGTGGTTAAATGGAGTTTGCAGCTTTTAGTGTACATAGGTGTTAATGGAATCTTATAAACAAAAAAATTACATGTTAAGAAAATATTTTTAGTACTAATTTGTTGAGTTTAAAAATATTGTCTCTATTAGCTATTTCTTGCCTAAATTATCCAGTATGCTTCTATTATCAAAAAAAAAAAAAAAAAAAAAAAAAAAAAAAAAAAAAAAAAAAAACAATTACATGGCACTCTTCATGTCCCAGTGGATATATCCTCTTGCTATTTTGTGCTTTGTTACATGTTAATATGAAATTACTTTGCAAGTTTTTTTGTATTAAAATATTAGGTCTATGAAATAAAAACCCATGGCATTATTTCTTCAGTACTCTTTGAATTCTACATTTCTCCAACAACTGATCTTTCAAAAGATAATTTTTATAATTCACCTAATTATTCAGCTTAGAATTAGAGCATACTCATCAACAGCAACTCTCAAGAGAACTCTGCTTTGCTGGGAGAATCCCTTGTGTCTGTCTCAAGGAGTAGTTAAAAACATAAAATGGAATGCTTCTTCTGGGAAGAATATTTAGAGAAATCATTGTTCTTACAATAGTGTAAAATGTAGAATTTATACTTTCAGACCATCTTTCTTTCCAATAGTTACTGGAAGCCAAGTGGAAAATATGGTATTTGTCATATTTCATAATATCCATGGTAAGAATTTTTTTGGAATATTAGAAAACAAGAAATACCAAGTACTGGTTGTTAGGAATACAACTAAGAATTTCAAGTGATGTTATATCTCAATTTCTACACATAAGTCACATGGCTCTTCATCTCCCAAGGATGTTAATTCTTGATTTTCATTCATGTTTTCTGTCTTTTCCTCCTTTGTCGACACAAAGTTTCACATAGGGAACAAACCAAATATGCAGCTTTATTGCCTCTTAGCTGTAAGTATTGCCACAAATAGTGTAACAATGTGGCTGCCTTCTTCCTTTTTTTTTCTTTCTTCATTTTGTTCCATTTTCTTCTCTCTTCCCTATCCTCCTTCCCCATCCTTCTTGAGAGTTTTATCTACATTCAAAGATAGGTTAACTTCTGGCTCTAAATTCCTTTTCTGTTTGTCAGCTTCCCTGTTTTGGTTTACAACCTTAGGTTTATGATTAAGTCGTAAGATGCAACCAGAGAAATTTCTACTCAATATAAACAAATAATCAAGCAAACAAACAAACAAGAAAACAAAAAAGACTATTTTTGTTGTGAGATTTTTATAAATAGTGTGCACTGACTTTGGGGTGCCCACTGAAAAATTTGCTGCTCATTCAGATCAAAGGATTTCTCAACTTTCTTAAACACAATTTTTAGAATTATTACTTTGGAGGATTTGACTTTTAGCAGTTTCTACCAACCCCTGACCATATCACCTATCAGAGTTCTACTTCAGAAATTTCCTTTAGATTAATACCATAGTATGTTCCTGTTAGTATATGTAGCCCAATTTCCTCCCCTTAATTTCAGCTACACATGGTATAAGTTGGTTATGTATGAAAATCACAAAATATAAGCATAGTGAAAAGTGTGAATAATGGTTCAAAACAAAAGTGTCTGTTGGTTAAAAACCCACTGAGCATTTGGGTTTGAGCTCCTCAGCTAAGACCACTTGGCATTACACAATTGCATGTCTATGTTCTATTATGTAGTTCATTTACTCCTTTTTCCATTTTCTAGTTATTCTGTGAATTACATGCTTTTCTGGCTGTTAAAATCTTTTCCACATAGTCAAAATATTATTTAACTCAATAAAGAAACATGGTAAGTGTTTTTAAAATTTGGAGAATTTTGATTTTGTTTCCTTAGGGTTATTCAAATGTTGATTGTGATGGTTCTGACTCCCCTGCTAAACTATTCATTCTTCAGGCAATTAAGAATAGTTTTAAACATTGTCTAACATTGACAAATAGTATTTAAATGTTTGATTTACAAAAAGAATTGTATTCCTTTCTAGAAATAGTTTTCAGAATAAAATACTATTTTCAATTTAAGTATTTTATTTTATTTTTTATTGAACAACTTTATTTTAAAAACAAAGATAAATGTACAGATTTTAAGCATTTTTGCACAAAAGTATATGAATACATTTTTGTCAATACTTGTTTTTTTTTTAAAGGTTTGATAGTGTACATTAAGATCTTACTAGTTACAATGAGCATAAGGTACGTGTAAAACAAGATGTAACCTGGAATTAGTCAAAGTTTTCTTGGTGTGTAAAGATTGAACATAATGGTTTTTCATTTTTTTCTTGAACTTCATGTAGTCTGTGAGTTGTTTCTGGGGTGTGCTGAGATTTCTGGAGTTAGTATCCAATGTACTATAGCAAACACCTGTCATGGCATTATTTTAAGCTATCAATGTACTTAGAAGTATTAAATAATTACCTTGATACTAAATATATGTAGATCCAAGGCAATCACTGGGTGTGTAATTGTTTTGAGGCAGTTAATGTTCACAGTATAATTTGGTGAATGATTTAATGTTTCAGTTTCTATATTGTGATGAGTTTTGTACACTGCTCATTCAGATACAAGGGCTTCTCAACTTTCTTAAACCACAATTTTTAGAATGTATTACTTTGAGGGCTTGGCTTTTAACTACATTTAACAACAAAGAAATTTAACCACAAATATAATTCAAACTTATCCTGACTGTCTAATTCACAATTACAGACCTGGTGAAACATATGAAGAAATGAAAAATCGAACATCTGTGAGTGAGTTTATTCTTTTGGGATTAACAAATGACCCAAATCTAAACATTTTGATTTTTATATTTTTATTTCTCACTTATACTTTGAGCATTACTGGAAATCTGACCATTATTACCCTCACTCTGATAGATTCACACCTCAAGACACCCATGTACTTTTTCCTTCGCAATTTTTCTTTCTTAGAAATTGCATTTACCACAGTGTCTATTCCTCGGTTCCTTGTAAGCATTTTAACAAGGGATATGACCATCTCCTATAATTCTTGCATGGCTCAGGAGTTCTTCTTCATACTACTGGGTGCAACTGAATTTTTCCTTCTGACTGCTATGTCCTATGACCGCTATGTGGCTATCTGTAAGCCCCTGCATTATGCCACAATAATGAGCAGCAGGGTCTGCATCCAGCTCATAGCTAGCTCTTGGCTGGCTGGATTTCTCATCATCTTTCCACCAGTGATCATGGGCCTTCAACTGGATTTCTGTGACTCTAATATCATTGACCATTTCACCTGTGACTCCT
Source organism: Micromys minutus (assembly GCF_963924665.1). Taxonomy (NCBI): domain Eukaryota; kingdom Metazoa; phylum Chordata; class Mammalia; order Rodentia; family Muridae; genus Micromys; species Micromys minutus. The sequence goes on from NC_137957.1 coordinate 5,367,731, forward strand.
CCCCATTGCTGTCCATTTCCTGCACAGACACAGCCTTCCTGGAGCTCTTTGCATTCTTCCTGGCTGTAATCACTCTCATTGTAACCTTAGCCTTAGTGATTCTGTCCTATTCGTTTATCCTCAGGACAATTCTAAGAATCCCCTCTGCTGAACAAAGGAAAAAGGCCTTCTCTACCTGTTCCTCACATATGATTGTTGTGTCCATTTCCTATGGAAGCTGTATATTCATGTATGTCAAGACTTCAGCAAAGGAAGGAGTGGCTTTGACTAAGGGCATAGCAGTACTCAACACCTCTGTTGCCCCAATGCTGAATCCTTTTATTTACACTCTTAGAAACAAACAAGTAAAAGAATCCTTTAAGACCATGATCAAAAAAATGTATCTCAAATAAAATTTAATCATAAAGAAATTCGCAGCTTCATTTTTAAAAAAAAAACATTATATGTGTTGTGTATTTACATCATTTTATTTCCCACCCACTGTTGTATTTAACTTATGTGAGTGTTTTTATATTTTCCATGTCAGCTTTACTTGACACAGTTATCATTTTAAAATTAGGACATACCTTAAAATTTTCTGGATGTGACTGATTTGTTGAGACCAAAAATGAGAATGACATTTTAAAGGACTGAATTTGTTTTCAAAGAATTTATTCTTTGAGTAACAAACAAATGTCAATCAAAGAGCAAGAAGCAACTCTGAAAAAAATATTTCTTACTGTATATGCTTTTAAATTGCTCTCTTCCCTGACCCAATGTCCCCACCTCTACTCTGTGGCTACTTCTTGGTGTATTTCCTGAGGTCTATTCATATTAAATAGAGGTCTGTGCAGTGCAATGATTAGGTGTTATGTCTTTGTTGTGTGTTCTGTCCTTTATTATCATGATGCACTGGACATAATGGATTTTTGTATCAATCTGTAAGTTACTATAAAAATTACTATGCTACTTCCATCAGTCTTCCCTACCCTGACATTTAGCATTTTGGTAATTTTTTTTTTTTTTTTTTTTTTTTTTTTTTTTTTTTTTTGTTGATTTGCTAACTTTGAGCTCACCTAAAATTTCCTTGGAAAGAGACTCTAAGCATTTATTTTCTGATCTATGGATTTCTCTAGCAGTTAAAATTAATATTTGTTTTATGTCCCAGAGAGTTCTTTAAATTCTTGGTATATTCATAATATCTTAAGTTGTTTTCTAGTATTTCTATTGTTCATTCTGTTTATAACATTGGATTTTTTTATATATTGAAGAATTCGGGGCTAAGAATGTTTGCTGTATACACTGATATGCACCACTCCAAGAAAAGTTGTTAGTAATGTGTGTGTCAAAAACCAACACCCTCAATCTGTACAATTTTCTTGCCTCTATACATTCTCAAGGTAAACTGCAGAAATTTTAATTTAAATTTATGTTAATGATAAACAAGTGAAAATAGGTTATAAATCACTCCAGACAACTTTATTGAGGAACAGATTCAATGCCAACTGATGAGGAAAGAGGTAAGAGACATTGGAAAGTGGTAAATGCTGTATAAGAAAAATAATTACAGTATATGAAAGGAGTGCTAAGGGCAACAAAAACTGAGTACTCTGTTCTAATATTTCACACTCATTTTAAAGTTCCATTATATTATATTATATTTATTATATAGTTTAATTTTTTACATTCAAATGCATTTTATAGTTTTCTTGATATTTTTTAATTTGCCCTGGGCATATACTCAAAAGATACTCTACCATGCCACAAAGATATGTATGTGCTCCACTATGTTTATAGCAGTCTTATTCATAATAGCCAGAAGCTGGAAACAACCCAGATGTCCACCAATTGAAGAATATGTGCTACAGAAATGTGGTGCATACATAGAGTAGATTGCTATTAAAAACAAGGACAACTTGAATTTTGCAAGCAAATGGGTGGAACTAGAAAATATCATGCTGAGTGAGATTACCCAGACCTAAAAAGACATGCATGACAGAATCATAGCATGGCTGTCCTCTACCAGAAGCTGAATGTGACAGATGAAGATATTTATGGCCAACCATTAGAAAGAAGTCAGGGACTCCTATAGAAAATTTGGGGGAAGAATTCAAAGAACTGAAGAAGACAACTCAATAAAAGGATCAACAGTGTCAACTAACCTGAACTCCTGGGAGCTACCAGAGACTAAGCCACCAGCCAAAGAGACATGGGCTGGTCTCTAGCCCCTGGCACACATATATCAAAGTACTGCCTTGTCTGGCCTCAGTGGGAGAGGATGTGTGTAATCCTGTAGAGACTTGATTCCCCAGAGCAAGGGGGATGCCCAGGAGGATGAGGTGAGGTTGGGGTTGGGGAGAACATCCTCTCAGAGGCAAAGGAGAGGGGTAAAAAATTCTGGAAGGGGAACCAGGAGAGGGGACAACATTTGGAATGTAAATAAATAAAATAATTTCAAAAAGTTTATGCAATTTTAATGAAATTTCCAATGACATTCTCATACAAATAGAAAACAATATTAAATTCACACAAAACACAAAATAACTACATAGCCATAGAAATTCTGAGCAAAAATAACATTTACATAGGTATTCCCAAACCTAATTCCAAATTCCATTACAAAATCATCTTACCAAGATTGGAGTATTAGTGACACAAAACAGAAATGTATGTTCATATAGGTTCTCTATTAGAATAGAGAATCAGAAATTAAAGTTAGAAATATAATAAATAAATGCATCTGTATCCATTTGAGTTTTGACAAAGTGATAAAAATATAATAGAGAAAAGACGATATCTTCAACAAATGGTTCTGGGAGAACTAGATATTCACATGGGAAAAATGAAGCTAGCTTTCTATGCCTAAGACTGTAGAAAGATCAATTCAAGATTAATAAAAGTCCTCAATATAAGACCTGATACTGGCAGACGCCATTATCCTGTGCTTCTCCGCTGCACGGACGTCGCCGTCGTGCTCGTCTCTCACTCGATTGCGGCCTATTGGTGGATCCATTTAATTCAAGAAAATGGAGACCGAACAGCCAGAAGAAACCTTCCCCAATACCGAAACCAATGGTGAATTTGGTAAACGCCCTGCAGAAGATATGGAAGAGGAGCAAGCCTTTAAAAGATCCAGAAATACTGATGAGATGGTTGAATTGCGCATTTTGCTTCAGAGCAAGAGTGCTGGAGCAGTGATTGGAAAAGGAGGCAAGAACATTAAGGCTCTTCGTACAGACGTGACAGATTTCGATCTATAATTGATGATGCTTGGTGGTTTGGAACTGTGTTGAGTCAAGAGCCTTATCAACCACAGTATCCTGACAGTCATTTCCAGTGTTACATTGTTAGGTGGGACAACACTGAGATTGAAAAGCTTAGCCCATGGGACATGGAACCGATTCCTGACAATGTTGATCCTCCAGAAGAATTGGGAGCAAGTATCTCTGTCACTTCAGATGAGCTAGAGAAACTGCTCTACAAACCACAAGATGGTGAATGGGGCCAGAGGCCAAGAGATGAGGAGTGTGAGCGAATCATCAGTGGCATAGACCAGCTCTTAAACCTTGATATAGCAGCAGCTTTTGCAGGCCCAGTGGATCTGTGTACATATCCAAAGTACTGCACAGTAGTGGCTTACCCAACTGATCTCTATACAATTCGGATGAGGCTTGTTAATCGATTTTACAGGCGGTTATCTGCGTTAATTTGGGAAGTCCGATATATAGAGCATAATGCAAAAACGTTTAATGAACCTGAGAGTGTAATTGCAAGATCAGCTAAAAAAATAACCAACCAGATTCTGAAGTTTATTAAGAATCAAGACTGTACAAATATCTCGGAGCTGAGTAACACATCCGACAGTGAGGACAGTGCTGATGATTTGGACGATAGTGATCTTCCTAAAACGTCTTCTGGAAGGAGGAGGGTCCACAACTGGAAAAGCAGGAGTAGAGCTAGCGGCCATATTGAGAGCGACTGGAGGAGGCAGTGCAAGGCTCTGCTTACCCTCATCTTCCAGTGTGAGGACTCGGAGCCCTTCAGACAGCCGGTGGACTTGGTGGAGTACCCAGATTACCGAGATATTATAGACACTCCAATGAATTTTGGAACAGTAAGGGAAACTCTAGAAGCCGGGAATTATGATAGCCCTGTGGAGTTTTGCAAAGACATCCGGTTGATATTTAGCAATGCAAAGGCATATACACCTAACAAAAGATCAAAGATTTATAGTATGACCTTGAGGTTGTCTGCTTTGTTTGAAGAAAAAATGAAGAAAATCTCTTTTGATTTTAAAATTGGTCAAAAATTTAAGGAGAAACTCCGTCGAAGCCAAAGATTCAAACAACGACAGAAGTGTAATGGCGCTGTTCCAGCTGACCGGAGCACGAGAAATGCCAAACAGAAGCAGTTCAAATCTCAGACAAAAGTAATTCCACAGTTGATGTGTCCTCCTTCTCAGTCTACCTCAAGTAAGGTACCATTGTCTGCAGCCCGCAAGACAGGTGCTGGCGTCTCTTCAGGCTTTACCTCTGGGGACTCTTCAGATTCTGCAGGATCGCTAGAAAGAGTGAGAAGACACAGACCTGAAACACTCAGAAGTGGCTCTGGGCTGTTTGGAAGTGAAATGGAAGATTTCTTAGCTACCTCTTCATCTTCTTCAGCTTCAGATAGTTCAGAGGAAAGCAAAGCGAGTTCTGGAGCTCGAGAGTGCCCTTTGCGCAGCGGTGTGTTGAGAAGCAGCAGCCTCAGGGTGACCAGAACAAGAGCTGCCCAGAGAAAAGCTGGTTCTGTTTCTTTAGAAAATGGATGTGGCAGGAAAGCCACTCGGAAGAGAGTCTACTTAAGTGATTCTGATAACAATTCAGTGGCAACAGATGAAAATGTGAAAAATAAGGCTAGAAGCAGCCGGAAAGTTCTCCGGAAGTGTGCTGCTGTTGCTGCCAGCAAGATAAAGCTGATGAGTGACGCAGAAGAGTTGAGCTCGGAGAGCCCCTGCTCCGGGCGGAAGTTGCCACATCGCAATGCATCGGCTGTGGCCAGGAAAAAGCTGCTCCACAACTCTGATGATCAGAGCCTTAAGTCAGAGACTGAAGAACTGAGAGACCAGAGCCAGGCACTGTTGATGTCCAGTCCTCATGCTGTCCAGAACAGCATTAGTGACTCGGAGTCAGACAGTGACTTGCAAGCAGCCCGGAAGACCTGGCATGCTAATGGCTGCACATCCCACACTGCAGCAGCATGCAAAACCAAATCCCGTCCAATAGAGTCTTCTGAGGAAGACTCCAGATATCATGGATTGGATCATGGGCCCAGCAGCACTGCTGACCCTTCAACATCTGAGCAGAAGCTTAGGGCAGATAGCATCTCTGAGGAAGCAGACTCTGAACCAGGAAGCAGTGCATTATGCAAGAATACACATTTGCTTAAGAAAGCCAAGATCCTGAGCGATTCAGAAGACTGTAAGGAAAAATGTGGAGAGAGGAGAGGTCCCAAAGTAGAAGGAAGCACAGTTTCTGAAGCCTTGAGGGAAGCCCTTCTTGTCCCCCAGTGTTTCTCACATGGATCTGAGACGGATGTAGATTCCAACGAAAGTGCAGTAAGAGAGAACTCACACAGCAATGTGAACGACTCTATATCACAAGAGAATGAACAAAGAAAGAGAGTTTCCCGGAAAAGGTTCTGTTCCAGTGACTCAGAAAGTGATCTACAGGTAACCCAGAAGTCATCTAAAGACAAAAGCAGTCCCTTGAGGATTACTGGAAGCGCTGATATGGTAACGGATAAAATGAAGCTCACAGGTGATGGAGAAGGTGTCAGCTCAGAAAGTGTGTGCACTAGAAGCAAAAGGAGAAGGAAAAAATCCTTTCGAAATGCTCGTACCACAAAGACGGTGCTGAGCAGTGAGGAGAAACACGCACCTTGTGAAATGCCAGAGGAACAGCCTGCCTGCAGGAGTAAGCTCTCTGAGCATGAGCACCCAGGCAGTGCGGAAAATGCCAGTCAGGCTGCAAGTGCAGACTTGGGTTCTGAAGGGGCTTCCGGTTTTGAGCAAACAAAAAACATACAGAAGAGGCAGACCGCTGGTGTCTGCATAAGGCCAGCTCCTCAAACCCACAGCACCTCTGCTGGGCCTTCTCACGAAGATCCCAAAAGCCACACCCTGGATAGTGAGTGAGATTAACTTGTCTTCTGAGTCAGTTTTGGCCCAGAAAGTTACTGTAGAGAATAACTTTGAAGAAGAACTGAACTATGGGTTAAGAAGGTGGAACGGTAGAAGACTCAGGACGTACGGTAAAGCCCCGCTCAGTAGGACAGCACCAGTTACTCCCAGTCTTCAGGCCTCAGCAGAGATTGGGGTGAAGAGGAGGAGAGGGCATCCTGAGGTAGATGGTGAGGACATGCCTGGACAAACGGGGAGTTCAGCATGTGGACCAGAGAATCTGATGTAGACTGTACCGAAAATACAAAAGCCCAAAGGAAGAAGAAAAGGAAAGGGAAAGCAAGAGTGCTTAGCAAAGGTAAACCCTCCACATCCAACCCACCTAAGCCTGCAAGACATCAAAGACAGAGTAAATGTCCTAGGTTAGATGTGGACGACAATGACTGGGAGGACTTGGACTATGCAAAAGCTAAGAGAGTTGTTCGGCGCTCAAAAATAAAAACAAAAAATCAGGGTAGGAGAACGGTGAGATACCATGATGGGGAAGACGATAGAAGCATAGAGAGCTCATTAGAGCTCACTGACTGCACCTTACGACCTTGAGAGCCAGTGTGCTCAGTAGACTGACTGGAATGTAATGTACTGTGAAAGCTGGCTTACAATTCAGGGAATATATTTATATTTTTCTATGGAAAAAAAAAAAGACCTGATACTTTAAGCTTTTAGAGGAAAACATGCACAAAGAACTTCAAGATATGAAAATAGGCAAAGACTTTGAGTAAAGACAGGATGCTAATAACTCAAGCACTAAAACTAAACTTGACAGATGGGATTGGATAAAGTTCCTTCCTGCACAAAGAAAGAAACCTATTGAGGGAATAACCTAGAGTAGGAGAAAACCTTTATTGGATATATACCTAATAGAAGATTTATATCTGAATATATAAAAAATTTTAAAGATCAGCACCAAAACCTCAACAACCCAATGAGGTAATAAAATGAATAGATATTTATCAAAATATAAAGTATAAATGGATAATAAGATATAAAAATGTCAACATTCTTATCTATGAGGTAAATATAACTTAAAATTACATTGTTATTCTAATCCCATTCAAAATGGCTATCATTGCAAACACAACTGACACATGTTGGTGAAGATGTGAAAAAAAGGAATGGCAGAAATGTACAACTACTATTGAAATCAGTATAAGGTTCCTCAAAAAAATCTAAAATTAGAACTTTTATATAATTATTATAATTTGGATGTTATCCAAAGATTCCAAATCAACTTAGCACAAAGATATTTGTGCATACATTCAGTTATCAATGGCCAAGTCAAGGTTTCAAACAAAATCAATACTAAATTAATAAATCAAAATCAAAGAGTGAATTTAAATTGTTTGTATGAAAATAGACACAACTTGAGATAATCATAATGAGCAAAGCAAGTCAGATTCCGAAGACAAATAATGTGTTTTTTCTTATTTGTAGATATTATATTTTAGATAAATACATTAACTCATTTATATATGGCACAGAAGCAGAATTAAGACAGGGAAAATGAAGGGAACTAACAAAACACGGGAAAGAGAGAAATAGAAAAAGTTAATATGGTAGAAGTACATGATGTACTGTTATAAAAATGTCCTTATGAAACCCACTTATTCTCTTTGCTTTTGGCAGCTGTGAGCATAAGCAATTGGGGCCAGAGCAGGGTTCACTGACTTACAGGTTACAAGCCAACACTGAGGTAAGGCAGAACAGGAGCTCAAAGATAGATTCTGGAATCAGAACCTGAAGCAAGATCATGAAGCAGTCTGCTTGCTGGTTTGTTTCCCATAGCTTGCTCAGTTTCCTTCTGATAGTAATCAAGCCCACCTGTTTACGGAGAGTACTGCCCATAATGGGGTGGATCATGCTTCATCAATCAGCAAGTACAAAAATGCCTCAACAGCTAACCATGGAACTGACCATGGGGACCCCAATGAAGAAGCTAGAGAAAGTAGTGAAGAAGCTGAAAATGTTTAAAACCTCATGGGAAGAACAACATTATCAACTGAACAAAGCCTCCAGAACTCCCATGGACATACACACCAACCACTGAGCACACATGGAGTGACCCATGGTTCCAGTTGCATATGTAGCAGAGAATAGCATTGTTTGACATCAATGGGAGAAGAGGTCTTTGGTCCAGTGAAGGTGTGTTTTCCCAGTGTAGGGAAATGCCAAGGCCCTGAGGTGGAGAGGGTGTCTGGGAGAGGGAGCACCTTTATGGAATCAAGTGAAGGATAAGGAAGGATGGGAGTGGGAGGGAGGGATAACATTTGAAATGTAAATACAGAGAATATCAAATAAAATAAAATAAAGAAATTCTCATGAGCCAATTCAATAGATATAATTTCTCACTTGAGGTCCCCTCTTTAAGGTATGTCAAGTTGACAACTTAAGTTATTCATGACTTCATCATTATGTAAAATGAACATAGGTAATGAATAAACTTACAAAATGATGAATGTGGTTGGGAAGTGGCTTGGTGTTAAGAGCAATTTCTTTTCATCTAGAGGGTCCATTTATTTGTAACTTTAATCCAGCTGGCCTGCACCATTTTCTGGCTTTCATGGGCACTGCATGTATAAGGCATATATGCTCATAAAAACATGCATGTATACATAAGTCCAAACAAATATCTAAAATAAAAAGATAATTGTAGTTTGGCTCCTTTTGAGTAGGTTTTAATCACTGGATCATCTCATTGAGTCACATGATCAATTATATAATTTAAAAGAATTTTGAAACCTTGTAACACTATGTCTTAGTCAGGGTTTCGATTCCTGCACAAAACATCATGACCAAGAAGCAAGTTGGGGAGGAAAGGGTTTCTTCAGCTTACACTTCCACATTGCTGTTCATCACCAAAGGAAGTCAGGAATGGAACAAAAGCAGATCAGGAAGCAGGAGCTGATGCAGAGACCATGATGTTGCTTACTGGCATGCTTCCCCTGGCTTGCTCAGCCTGCTTTCTTATAGAACCCAGAACCACCAGCCCAGGGATGGCCCCACCCACAATGGGCTGGGCCTTCCAACCTTGATCACTAGTTGAGAAAATGCCTTACAGCTGGATCTAATGAAGGCATTTTCTCATCTGAGGTTCCTTTCTCTGTGATAACACCAGATTGTGTCAGGTTGACACAAAAACTGCCAGTACACACTATCATGTTCTCTGAAATTGAAAAGTAAAGATTTTCTAGTTTTGTTGAGTATAGGCTTTTGTAGTAGGATCTGATGATTTCTTGAATTTTCTCAGTTTCAGTTGTTATGTCTCCACTTTCATTTCTGATTTTCTTAATTTGGATACTTTCTCTTTGCCCTCTAGTTAGTCTGACAGAGGTCTAATATCCAATATATACAAAGAACTTAAGAAGTTAGACTCCAGAAAATCAAATAATCCTATTAAAAATGGGATACAGAGCTAAACAAAAAGTTCTCAGTTGAGGAATATCAAATGCCTGAGAAGCATTTAAGGAAGTGTGGAAGTCCCTAGTCATCAGGGAAATGCAAATCAAAACAACCCTGAGATTCCACCTCACACCAGTCAGAATGGCTAAAATCAAAAACTCAGATGACAGCAGATGCTGGCAAGGATGCAGGGAAAGAGGAACACTCCTCCACTGGTCGTTGGGTTGTAAGCTGGTACAACCACTCTGGAAATCAGTCTGGCGATCCACAGAAAATTAGACATAGTCCTACCTAAGGACCCAGTTATTCCACTTCTGGTCATATATTCCAGAGATTCTCCAACATACAATAAGGACACATGCACCACAATGTTCATAGCAGCCTTATTTATAATAGCCAAAATCTGGAAAGAACCCAGATGTCCTTCAGTAGATGAATGGATACAAAAATTGTGCTATATTTACACAATGGAGTAATACTCATCTATTAGAAACAATGACTTTATGAAATTCCTAGGAAAATGGATGCATCTAGAGAATATCATCCTGAGTGAGATAACCCAGTCACAAAAGAACAGACATTATATGCAGTCACTGATAATTGGATACTAACCCCAGAAAGCTCTGAATACCTCAGAAACAACTCACAGGCCATATGAAGCTCAAGAAAAACAAAGGTCAAAAAGTGAAAGCCTCAGTCCTTCTTAGGAAAAAAAAATAAGTGTATAGCACCCTCTCAGAGTTTGGTACACCTAGACCTTAAATCATTAATAACCCAAGAGCTAGGAATATAGCCTTGTGGCAATTTTTGCTATTCAAAGATCATTACGTTTAATCTATACACTCCAAGAAAACCCTGACTGTTTCCATGTTACATTCTGTTCTGCATGTACTTTATGCTTATGGTAACGAGTGGGATTTCAATGCATACTATCAAACCACTAAAAGAATTAAGTACTGACAAAAATATATTCATATAGTGTTATGCCAAAATGCTTTTAAAAATCTCTACATGTATATCTCTTTTTAAAATAAAGTCATAAGAAAATAAAGATTGACCAGAAACAGGTGGAGATGAGGGATGTTTGATGGAGGAACAATCAGATCAGAGTGCAGTGTGTATATATATATATATATATATATATATATATATATATATATATATATATATATATATATGTAGATATGTGGGGAGCTGAATGCGGACGCCATTACAAGATGGCGCTGGCTCCCTCACGACTTGAGGTAAGCAACTCCATATATAGTAATGTTCCTGTCAGCTAAGGTGCTGCACCCTGCGCATGCGCAGTACATAACCTCTGGTGTCAGCAGACTGGTAACAACCAATCATGGCAAGCCCCGTATGTCCCTGTATAAGCAGACAGCTAGGGTAGTTCAGGGCCTCTCGCTTCCTGCTCTCCCCTTCAATCAAGAGGCTCCCATAAAGCGTGATCTGAGAAGAATCCTCTGGTGGTGGTCGTCTTTCCTCGCTGGTCGAGGAGCGCGCCACATCTAGTGCTGGAAACCGGGACCGCATGAGGGGCCAAAGAAAATCCAGAACTCAACACGCGGGAGCTGCGACATCGGTAAATCAAGTTTTCCTAGGTATGTTGCTTGCGGGTTCCGACCCCCTGGTTCTCTGCTGTGTTTGTGATTTGGGTGATTGTTGTCCTTGCCTGCTGCTTTTGGTTGCAGTGTAGGGAAGGATGGAGAGTGTTAACCAGGTACCAGGATAGTTTGTCAGAGACCTCAAAAGCTAAATTAAAGGGGGAAAACTTGGGTAGGCCTAAGAAAAAAGGAAAACAAAGACAAAAACTTAAAAGTAGTGCCTGCAGGTGAAAAAGAAAACTGAAAGGCAGAAAGACCGCTGAGAGAGGAGACGATTGTGCCCCGGGAAAGGAAGTACAAGTTTCCCAGAGAGGATACTTTGTATCCGCTAAAAGAGCTAAAAGCTTTAGAGCTGACAGAAGAGGAGTTAAAGGATGAATTGTTTGAGTCTGAGGAGGAAGATTTAGAGGAGGAGGCAGCGGAATTTGAGGCGGAGCGATTTCAGCTTGGGCTGAGAACTTCTATAGCGAAAGCGGAAGCTCTTAAAGCAGCAGCCATCTCTGCTCTTCTGCTTTATCCAGAGAGGAAGTGCAAGTTCTTTTGTTCACCAGAGACACACCATGCCATCAGGCAAATGTTTCCAGTGTTCGAGGATGATAACCACCTCGAACATAAGCAAGTTAAAGAGTTGGCAGAGTCAGTCCAAACTTATAGAGTCACTGCTAATTATACAAAAAACCTGGATAGGCTGATGCCACCTGGATTACCAGTCACTGGCCTATTTCCCAGCCAAGGAGTAATTTGTCTATTCCAGCCCAACCTAAGTGGTCACCCTTCTGTACAGGAAGAAGAGATTCAGCCCTGCCTCCTTGGACTGCCTGTCAATCTCGGAGAGTACATTGGGCAGTTAAGGGCCTCTTTATCTTTTCTCCTAATATAAGAACTGTTTATAATAATACCTTAGAAATTTGATCTGGTTCAAAAACAGATATATTGTGGCAGGTTGCCCAGCTGGGCTGCCAATGGAAGTTCTCAGGATTATGTGTGACCAATATTCAGTATAAAAATTTTACTAAAGCTGCAAATTATTCTAAACAATTATCTCAGTATCTTTTACATGTGTCCATTGATACCTGTTCAGGAGTCATTTTTGCTTCTCCTTTATTGGGAGAAAAGGCTTCTCATGTTATTACTCATTGTCTTGAAGCATGGAGTGCATGGGGCATACCTAAAGTGTTAAAAACAGATAATGGTCCTGCCAATACTTCAGCAAAATTCAAGCAATTTTGCCATCGCATGGGAGTTTCACTCCTGACATGATTGCCCTATAAACCTCAAGGCCAAGGCATTGTTAAAAGGGCCAATAGAAATCCTAAAGAATGTTTACAAAAACAAAAAGGGGTATAGCAGAAGGAGCTACCCCTCAGGAAAGAGTCTCTCTTGCACTCTACCCTTAATTTTTTGCATCTAAATGATAGAAAATCAGCCACAGACAGGCATGCCTCTGAGGGACAACCAGATTAGGAGAGGCTAGTTATGTGGAAAGATGTGCTGGATAATAAATGATATAGACTGGATCTGGTTATATCGAGATCCAGGGGAGCTGTTTGTGTTTTCCCCCAGGGAAAGGAAACACCTCATTGGGTCCCAGCCCAGCTGACGCACCCCGTCAAGAATGAGTCGACCTCGGTGGAAGATGTACAGGTGCTAAATTTCACTGAGGCCTGCTAGACCCTGAAAAATCCTGTGGTCAAGACTAAAAATTAAACTGCCACTCCCGAAATTGGTCCGAAAATTTCGATGCCAACCTTGACGAACTAAGAAGAGCAGTGACTGCCATCAATGCTACTCGAGTAGATCCTGAATTTGCTGAGGGACTTACCTCTTGGTTCTCCTCTGCTGTGTCCTACTTTAAAGAATGGGTGCGGGGGGTTGTTTATAGCTTGCTGTCTGGGAGGTTGCATACTTTGTCTATGGTTGGTGTGCCGGCTGCATGCCCAGACTCAGTGAGATAAGGTTGCTATTACCCAGGCATTCGCTGCATTGGAGGATTGTGCCTCACCCCAAATTTGGCTCTCAGCCTTAAAGAGCACTTAAGTTAGGTTGCACATGTGGCCTTTGCACCCCCACGAGACCACCTTGTCTCATTGCACTGGGGAAGGCGCGTGTAAAACCCTGTCTTTGGTGTAGCCTTTGCACCTCCCTGGGCTAGTTCCCATTGCACGGGAGAAGGTGCGCCTTGGACACGGGCTCCTTCGAGCAGTCCACACATCATGAGGTGGGGACTTGTACGGGAGTAAGTCCGATGTTGCTTGTGCTCAAGTTAAAACAGAAGGGGGAACTGTGGGGAGCCAAATGCAGATGCCATTACAAGATAGCGCTGGCTCCCTCACGACTTTAGGTAAACAACTCCATATATAGTAATGTTCCTGTCAGCTAAGGTGCTGCACCCTGCGCATACGCAGTACATAACCTATCTCCGGCCAATCCCAAGACCTCTGGTGTCAGCAGACTGGTAACAACCAATCATGGCAAGCCCGTATGCGCTTCTCCCTATATAAGCGGATAGCTAGGGTAGTTCAGGGCCTCTGGCTTTCTGCTCTCCCCTTCCATCAAGAGGCTCCCATAAAGCATGATCTGAGAAGAATCCTATGGTGGTGGTCGTCTTTCCTTGCTGGTAGAGGGGGGTGCCACATATATATATATATATATATATATATATATATATATATATATATATACATATATAGAGATAGATAGATAGATATAGATATACCACAATGAAGTCTGCCTTTTGTGCTAACTAAAAATAATAATAAAAGTGGCAGTCCACTCACACCAAAATTACATGTATATATTCTCTGTGGAGGCAACAGAGCAGAAATTGACCCTTCTTTAGAGATTCCTGACTGCTTATCAAAATTAGCATTCAAATCCGAAGATATCCTCTACTCCCTCTTTCTAAGCTTGCATTCTAATATTTTACTTTGAGTTTCAATCAAGTCTGTAATTTCTCTTTTGCTATGTCTTTACTTCTCTATATATTAGTATATTTATGAAAACTTTTAACTCTTATAAGTATTTGTCAATAATTCTACTCCATTCAATTTTATTTCTGAATATAACTTTGGTTTTTTTTTAACCTTTTATATACTTATTGTGTGTGGGTAGAAAATCTGAATATGAGTGTGGGAGTATGTGTGCTGTGCTGTGTGCATGTGGGGGGGGGTGAGTACCACTTGTGGGAGATGATTAATTTTTATCACCATGTGGGTCAAGAAGACCAACCTCAAATTATCACCCATAGAGGTAAGTATATTTTCCTTCTGAACTATCTCAATTGGTTGTAATTTTTCCAATATTAAGCGTACTATTCTTTAAGTGTGGGAAATTTTTCTAACTTCTGATAACTTTACATTTCTTCAATATTTTTAAATTTTCATTATGCAAGTTTTACTGTAAAAGTGGCTACTCAAATGATTCAATGAAATTCTTCATCAGAATCCCAACACAATTCTTCACCAATCTTGAATGTACCGTTTTAATTCATATATTGTACTGGCTCATTTTGTGTCACCTTACACAAGCTACAGTCATCAAAGAGGAAGTAGCCTCAGTTGAGAAAATATTTCAATGAGATTCAGTAAGGCATAGTCCTAATTAGTAATCAATGGGGGAAAGCCAAGCCCGTTGTGCATGGTTTCAATCTTGGACTTGAGTCCTTGGTTCTGTAAGAAAGCAAGCTGATTCACATATATTGAAGCATCTCTGTATCTCTGATATGAAGATAACTTGACCATAATGAATAATCTTTATACATCATTGAATTCAGTATGAAAGAATTTTACTAAGAATTAAGAATCCATATTCATAATTTTTATCTAGTCTTTGTGTGGATTTTATCTAGTCTTTGTATCTGTACAATAATAAGTTCAGAAAAATAATTTGGGAATGCTACTTCTATTTTTATAGTTTTGGGGATGAACTGAGGAGTGTTGACATTAATTTTATGAAGGTATGTTAGAATCCTGTTCTGAATCCATCTGTTCTTATACTTTTTTTGTTTCAGGGATTTTTAATTACTGTTTGCTTTTCATTGGTGGTTATGGGCCTGTTTACATTGCTTATCTGATATTTATTTCATTTAAAGGTCATATATATCAGAAAATCTATCCATTTCTATTCTATTTTCCAGTTTGGTAAAGCAGAGATTATTTTTAAAGTCTATCTTTATGATTCTCTAGCCTTCTTTAGTGTCTGTTACAATGTCCATTTTATTTCTAATTTTGTTAATATAGATATTTTCTATATCATTTGAATAATTCCAAAGATGAATTATTGTTGATATTCTCAATTAACTAACATTTTAATATTGTTTTATAGATCTTAACAACGAGTTTGATCAAATTTTCCCATATTTTCTTTTGACATTTCTTCTAGTTTTTGAGTTTTCAGGTGTGTTTATTCAGTTTTTATATAGGTAATTAGTTCTGTGAACTTGTTTCTTAGAATTTCCTTCACTATGTCTCATAAATTTAGTATGTTGTGTCTTTATTTTCATTCAATTCTAAAATACTGTTAACTTTCTTCTTTTTTAAATTTTATTCAATTTTTTTTCACTACAGATTTTATTCCTTTCCTGGTCCACCCTGTGACTTTTCCCCAACCCATACCTCTATCTTGCTCCCTGTTTATATAAGGACACCCACCCTTACCCTCCCAAGCTCACCCCACCAGACCTCTAAACTCCTTGGGGTCTACAGTCTCTTGAGGTTAGACACATCATCTCTGACTGAACTCAGACCTGGGAGTCCTCTGCTGTATATAATGTTTATGACCTTATGTACCCTTGTGTTTTGTGCATAGACATTTAGAATTGCGTTATGCACTTATTAAAAAATAATAGTGGATCTGCCACGCGGACTGCAAGCTCCTAAGGTTGAGAGACTGGTGAGTGGGAGATCTAGGCGGACAGGAAGCAAAGAGATTTCTGCGGAGTGCGCACGCGAGGCGCACCCTCCGACCTGCCTGATCCGAGGACCAGGAACAGAACTTTGGAACCTCTGTTCCCACCCAGCGACCCTGAGGCATAGAACAGGGCTGGGCCCATCTGCCACCTGGACCAGTGGAGATCCAGGGACACAGACCAGATACAAGGGAAAGGCGAGAACATATCACTGACAACAAAATGGCAAGAGGAAAGTGAAAGAGTATATCCCAAGGAAACCAAGACAACCTGGCAACACCAGAACTCAGCTCTCCCATAACAGCAAACATCGGAATTCCAAACACTCCAGAAAAAGGAGACGCAGACCTGAAATCATACCTCAAGATGCTGATAGACATACTTAAACAAGAACGGGAGGAAAAGCAAAAAGATTCAGAAGTTTTTAAAGAGGAAATAAGAAAAACACTCAAAGAACTCAAAGAACTAGAGGAAAACAGAACCAAAGAAATAAAGGAATGGAAGAGGGAAATTAAAACAGAAATTGACACAATAAAGAAAACATTAAAAGAGATAACCCTAGAGGCAGAACACCAAAAAAAAGAAATCAGGAGTCACAGAAGCAAGCATTTCCAATAGATTACAAGAGATCGAAGAGAGAATCTCAGGGGCAGAAGACAACATTGCAAACATAGACAAAACAGCCAAAGAAGATGCAAAAAACAAAAAGCTCCTAACCCAAAATGTCCAGGAAATCCAAGACACAATAAGAAGAGCGAACCTAAGGATAATAGGAATAGAAGAGGGAGAAGAGTATCAACTAAGAGGCACAGTAAATATCTTCAACAAAATCATAGAAGAAAACTTCCCTACCCTCAAGAATGAGATGACCACGAGCATAAAAGAAGCCTTCAGAACTCCAAATACTTTGGACCAGAAAAGAAATACCTCCCGACACATAATAGTCAAAACACCAAGTGCCCAAAGCAAAGAAAGAATACTAAAAGCAGTAAGGGAAAAAGGTCAGGTAGCATATAAAGGCAGGCCAATCAGAATCATACCCGATTTCTCAAAAGAGACTATGAAAGCCAGAAGAGCCTGGACGGACATCATGCAGACCCTAAGAGAGCACAAGCACCAGCCCAAGCTGCTATACCCAGCAAAACTATCAATCACCATAGATGGAGAGATGAAGATATTTCAAGACAAATCTAAATTTACACAATACCTGACCACAAACCCAGCACTACAACGAATTATAGGTGGAAAACCCAATACAATGAGGGAAAATACAGCCTCGTAAAAACAAGAAAACTCCTAAACAAAAAAACTAAAAGAAGAAAAAGACACAGATACAACTCAACCCACAAAAGCAATAATGGCAGGAAACAGAAACAACTATTCCTTGATATCTATTAACATAAATGGACTCAACTCCTCAATAAAGAGACATAGGCTATCAGAATGGATAAATAAACAAAATCCAGCCTTTTGCTGCATACAGGAAACTCATCTAGAGACAAAGACAGACACTATCTCAGAGTAAAAGGGTGGGAAAAAAACTTCCAAGCAAATGGCTCCAAGAAGCAAGCTGGAGTCGCTATTCTAATATCGAATAAAGTAAATTTCCAACCAAAAGTTATCAAAAAAGATTAGGAAGGACACTTTTTACTCATTACCGGGGAAATCTGTCAGGAGGAACTCTCAATTCTTAACAAATATGCTCCAAATAAAACAGCACCCACATTCATAAAAGAAACCCTACTGAAGCTCAAAAAATACATTTCACCTCACACAATAATAGTGGGAGACTTTAATACCCCTCTCTCACCAATGGACAGATCATGGAAACAGAAACTGAACAAGGACACTGCAAAACTAGCAGAGACCTTGAACCAACTAGAATTAATAGATACATACAGAACATATCATCCTAAAGTAAAAGAATATACCTTCTTCTCACCACCCCATGGCACCTTCTCGAAAATTGACCACATAATTGAACACCGAACAAGCCTCAATCGATGTAAAAAGATTGAAATACTCCCATGCATCTTCTCAGATCACCATGGTCTACGACTGGTCTTTAACAACAACAAAGACAACAAAAAGCCTACGTATACATGGAAACTAAACAACGCTCTGTTAAAGGATAGCAGGGTCAAAGAAGAAATAAAGAAAGAAATTAAGGACTTTCTAGAATTCAACGAAAATGAAAACACAACATACCCAAACCTATGGGATGCAATGAAAACAGTACTGAGAGGAAAACTCATAGCCCTAAGTGCTTCCAAACAGAAACTGGAGAGCTGACACCAGCAACCTGACAGCACAGCTAAAAGCCCTAGAACAAAAGGAAGCAGATATACCCAAGAAGAATAGACAGCAAGAAATAATCAAAATTAGGGCAGAAATAGACCAAATCGAATCAAAAAGAACCATTGAAAAAATCAACAAAACCAAGAGTTGGTTCTTTGAGAAAATCAACAAGATTGATAAACCCCTAGCCAGACTAAATAGAGGGCAAAGAGAGAGTATACGAATTAACAAAATCAGAATGGAAAGTGGAGACATAACAACTGAAACTGAGGAAATTCAAAAAATCATCAGATCCTACTACAAAAACTTATACTCCACAAAATTGGAAAATCTGGAGGAAATGGACGTTTTCCTAGACAGATACAAGGTCCCAAAGTTAAACCAGGACCAAATAAACCATCTAAAGAACACTATAACACCTAAAGAAATAGAAGAAGTCATCAAAAGCCTCCAAACCAAAAAAAGCCCAGGTCCAGACTGGTTCAGTGCAGAATTTTATCAGACATTTATTGGGGATATAACACCAATACTCTCCAAGCTATTCCAAAAGATAGAATCAGATGGAATGCTACCCAAATCATTTTTTTTGAAGCTACAATAACCTTCGTACCTAAACTACGCAAAGACCCTACAATAAAGAGAACTTCAGACCAATCTCACTTATGAACACTGACACAAAAATACTCAACAAAATCCTTCAAACCGAATCCAAGAACACATCAAAACAATCATTCATCATGACCAAGTAGGCTTCATCCCTGGGATGCAGGGATGGTTTAATATAAGGAAATCCATCAATGTAATCCACCATATAGACAAATCAAAGATCAAAATCACATATTCATCTCACTAGATGCTGAGAAAGCATTTGACAAAATTCAACACCACTTCAAGTTAAAAGTCCTGGATAAACAGGAATCCAAGGTCCATACTTAAACATAATAAAAGCAATATACGGCAAACCAACAGGCAACATCAAACTTAATGGCAAGAAACTTGAAGCAATCCCACTAAAATCAGGGACTCGACAAGGCTGCCCACTCTCCCCCTACCTATTCAACATAGTACTGAAAGTCCTGGCTGGAGCAATCAGACAGCAAAAGGAGATGAAGGGGATACAAATCGGAAAGGAAGAGATAAAACATCACTCTTTGCCGATGATATAATAGTGTACTTAAGTGACCCCAAAAACTCCACCAGAGAACTCCTACAGCTGATAAACAAGTTCAGCAAAGTGGATGGATACAAAATTAACTCAAACAAATCAGTAGCCTTCCTATACTCAAAGGACAAACATGTAGAGAAAGAAATTAGGGAAAAGGTACACTTCAAAATTGTCACAAATACTATGAAATACCTTGGTGTGACTCTAACTAATCAAGTGAAGGGCCTGTACTACAAGAACTTGAAATCTCTAAAGAAGGAAATAGAGGAGGATCTCAGAAAATAGAAAGATCTCCCATGCTCATGGATTGGAAAGATCAACATTTTAAAAATGCCCATCCTACCAAAAGCAATCTACAAATTCAACGCAATCCCCATAAAAATTCCAACACAGTTCTTCATGGAATTGGAAAGATCAATGTGCAATTTCATGTGGAACAACAAAAGACCTAGAATAGCGAAATCCATCCTCAACAACAAGAAAACATCTGCAGGAATCACTATCCCTGACCTCAAGCTATATTACAAGGCAATTGTGCTGAAAACTGCATGGTACTGGTACAGAAATAGGCATGTGGATCAATGGAATAGAATAGAAGATCCAGAAATGAGCCCTCACATATATAATCACCTGATTTTTGGCAAAGGAGCCGCAAACATTCAATGGAAAAAGGACAGCCTATTCAACAAATGGTGCTGGTCCAACTGGCACTAAACATGCAAAAGCATGAAAATAGACCCTTTCTTATCTCCTTGTACAAATCTCAAGTGTAAGTGGATCAAAGATCTCCACATTAAACTAGGTACACTGAAACTATTAGATGAGAAAGTAGGGAAAACCTTAGAACATATAGGCACAGGAAAAAAATTTCTGAACAAAACACCAATGGCTCAAGATCTAAGGTCAAAGATTAACAAATGGGACTTAATGAGATTGCAAATTTTCTGTAAGGCTAAGGACATTGTCAAGAAAACAAAACAGCAGCCAACAGAATGGGAAAATATTTTTACCAACTCCACATCAGATAGAGGCCTAATATCTAAGGTATACAAAGAACTCAAAAAGCTAGACACCAGAGAATCAAATAACCCTTTTAAAAAATGGGGTACAGAGCTAAACAAAACGTTCTCAGTTGAGGAATATCAAATGGCTGAGAAATATCTGAGGAAGTGCTCGACATCTTTAGCCATCAGGGAAATGCAAATCAAAACAACCCTGAGATTCCACTTCACACCAGTCAGATTGGCCAAGATCCAAAACTCAGATGACAACAGATGCTGGCGATGTTGCAGAGAAAGAGGAACCCTTCTCCACTGTTGGTGGGGTTGCAAACTAATACAACCACTCTGGAAATCAGTCTGGTGATACCTCAGAAAATTGGACATAATACTACCTTAAGTCCCAGCTATTCCACTTCTGGGCATATATCCCAGAGACACCTTAGTACACAACAAAGATATATGCACCACAATGTTCATAGCAGCTCTATTTATAATAGCCAGAAGCTGAAAAGAACCCAGATGTCCTTCAGAAGATGAATGGATACAAAAATTGTGGTACATTTACACAATGGAATACTACTCAGCCACCAGAAACAATGACTTGACCAAATTCTTAAGAAAACAGCTGCATCTAGAGAATATCATTTTGAGTTAGATAACCCAGTCACAAAAGAACAGACATAATATGCAGTCACTGATAATGGGATGCTAATCCTAGAGGCTCTCACTGTCCCAGTAACAACTCACAGACTGTATGAAGTCCAAGAAATAAAGAATACAAAACAAAACAAAACAAAAAAATCTCTATACAACAAGAAAACTTTGACTATTTCCATGTTACATTTTGTTTTACGTGTACTTTATGCTCATTGTAACTCTTAAGTTTTCAATGCATACTATCAAACCTTTAAAAAAATCAAGTACTGACTAAAAAATATATTCATACAGTTTTATGTAAAAATTATTTTAAAATCTGAAAAAAGTACTGACAACAATGTATTGTATAATTTTATGCAAACAATGCTTAAAATCTGTACATTTATCTTTGTTTTGTAAAATAAATTTGTTAAAAAAAATAAAATAAAATGTTATGTAATACTCTTCAAAAAATAATAATCGTGTCTTTCACTATCTTTTTCACTGTACATCTTGCCAGTCTCCAATGCCAGCTACAATTATATTAAAACAACCTGCATTGCTACAGTATGTATGCATAAGTATGGTTATGAATACAGATGTAGAGATGAACATACAGAGAAAAATAAACTTTATGAAAGAATTATGGTACAATTAATTATGTACAGCAAAGAATAAACTTTCAAAAATTTCACTTCAAAACTAAAGCAATGATTTTTAAGGGAAAGGAACATGAATAAATGCTAAATATACTGTAATTTGATGAAGTAAATAAGGCATTCACAGTCTTGAAGCATCACCATAGTTGCAAAAGGAAAAGGAGCTTCATTAAAAAGAGGCTGGCCACATCCTATTTTAATCAATGATCAGTTCCAGAAGCATCAGTTCTTAAACTCTGGCATTTGAGCTTCTAGATGTGAGATGTGAGGAGTCTGTGGCTCTGAGGTGTTACAACAGCATCTCAATAGTCTGAAAATCATCATGAGAAAATACAAATGTTTATTATACCTAAGCAAAAGCCACTAAGTTCTTTAAAAATGTAAGCACACTGAAAGAAAGAAAAACCCTGCTCATTGTGCTAGAAACTAACTATTGAATGAAATCTGAATTAGTTTTGACAAGAATAAAAAACATTCACAAAGATTAGCATTGGATCAGTTAGGACATTTGAATTTGGAGAACAGCCTTCCAAATAATATTATATAATCCATATTGATAACTAAATAATTTTCAATATAAAGAAAGCCAATTCTTTTTAAAATCATTATACCTATATCTTAGAATTGGAAAAAATCAAAAAATATTCAGTTTAAAGTATAAAGACCTGAAAAAGTTTACACAATCTATGAACTATAGTCTTCTGTTGATCTGAATTTATACATTACCATCATCAATTCCCTACACTCCTAGTGAATAGAAACATTTAAAATATATACTGCTTATTTATAAATTTTACTTTACATTATTTAAAACTTATACTTTATTAGGAGGAAAATGTTGAAAGTTTAAAGTAAAATTTCCTGGAAAATGTGGCTTTCAAAGCTAACTACGGTTGTGAGTGCCTTAAATAAAGGAAGCATCACTGAGAGGAGTGTTTTGAACAGTCACTTTAGAACCCCATAGCTTTTCATAGCTCCTTTCCAAATATTACAGTAATGGAACAAGACAGGAAAAGTGTTTCATAGTGCGAGGAAAGAATAATTATTATGGGGTAGTTAAGAGAAAAGGTCTGTCCCTGCCTATACTATGAGTACATTTTTCTGTAAATATAGTACAGAAAATAGAACATAGAGAAAGTGGAACTATTCGTAAAGTATATTTTGCAGCTTCTTCTTTGAACTGAGGTAGGTATGGTAGGCTTCCAGGTAATAGCCAAATCGGGAGACAGTGGCTTATTTCCCCTTAGTTGTTTCATGCTTATTGTTGCTTGCTAAGCACTTTGTTTAAAGTTTTGCTCACAAAAATAGCTTGAAGAAAATTAACAAAATATCATTTGTGCCATTACTGGCAAAGATCACCTTTGATACTATTAATGTAGCTACCATTCCCCTAGGAGACCACTCTAACTCCCAGGTGAATTAGTAAGCTTTTGTTTCAGTTTATCAAATCAATACTATAAATTGCATTTTACTTTCAATTAGTGGCTCTGAATCAGGGTCAACAAAGACACTGTGTTTCCTTCATACTACCATATCCATGATAAACTTTTATGAAACCTATTCTATAATCAAAGCCCAGAGCCTTATTCCAATAAATAAATAAATAAATAAAGAGAATCCCTGTATTTAGTGAAAATCTATTAAATACTCAGATTAGGCAACAAATCATTCATTTTAAAATTAAGCCTGATGACCATTAGGTGCACAGATGCAACATGTAAGGTAAGTTTTTATGTGCATTCAGACTGCTATCTTGCCATGACTAAATCATATTCATGTCACAACTAATAATGTCATTATTTGTTGTGACTTAATTATTTTTAGGGCTGAGAATTCAACTTTGGGTCTCTGTGTGAGAAACAAGAGCAAAAGAAATAGTCGTGGAACCTCACTGTGTTTTTTACCTTTTTTTTTGTAGACAGATTGTTTTTCAAGCTGAGCTAAACCTCAGTCTTTAGACCAACCTGGTCTCAAACTGAGATGTTCCTTCCATAGTCTCCCAAGTGACTGAGCTACAGTATGCTGCCATACCAAGTTTAACTCTGAATTTCACTTCTCAGTTCAGGTAAAAATAAAAACTAGTGCCTGGAAGACAAATTTAAGTGTAAGTATTTTCCTAGTTTTAAGGCACTATTTTTCTTTTGTGAAATTTGTTAAAATGTAAATATCTTATTTCTTGAAGCATTTTGTGAGGTTTGATAAAATAAAATATTCCCTATCAATTTATAGATAAAGATAATACAGATGTGTGTAAATATATGCATGCAAATCTAGCTTGGAGAGCACATAATCTTATATAACATTAAATTTTATGTCGTCAATGTTATTTTTTGAGAGGGTATTAATAATGGATATAAATTAACAAGTCTACAAAGACTTGTATAAATTTCTATTGTATAAATCCAAAACTATAGAGACAATAAAATCATCTCATTTAATGAGCTTGCAGTATCTATAGTTTTCAATGTAACTTATTGTTATGATATTAATAATGAAGTCTTCAAGTATCCTCATAATATTATGAGGCCACTAGGTAAACACAAGAGAAAAGTTATAACTAATAAATATTTAAAACTTTTTAGTATGTGTGAACCTGTATGTACCCTGCTTAATTGAATCAGTGGGCCATGTTCTCTTGGTGAGCTCCATGTACTCTGACTCCTACAATCTTTCTGGCCCCTCTTTGGAGATACTCCCTAAGCTCTCAGAGGAGAGACCTGATGGAGACCTCCCATTTACTCAGCTTTTATTAATTTCTCTCATATGATCTGTAATAGAATTTACATGAAAAGTCCTGTGGAGTTATAAGAAGTCTTGCTGACACAATGCCTAGTTTGAATAACTCATAGGCTGCTCAACAACTGTATTGTATGTAGCATCTGGAAAGTCAGCATTACCTTTTACTTAAGGAACCACCTTTGGTTTAAGGATAGTGCTTCACTGTGAGGGACACAATTATGGCACTTTTTTTTCAAGTAGAAACTTGAAAGAGTAAGAATATATAAATACCCAGTGTCTGCCTTTCAAGTGATAATGTGTTTACTAATACCCCAAGAAGCTTTTATATTCTATGATGTGGAGTAAGTTATGCATTATATTTTTGTGTAATTGTACAATAAGACAAGTACTTATCTCAAGAATATCAGAGTTTGTTGGGTGATTGTAAGGGCCAGAGGATCTGGAAGTCTTCTGGGAGATTTTATCTCCTAGAAATGGCAACCTAAACCAGATTTGAATAGTAACAATATCACTAGACATGGTAATCAGGTGACCTTATGGGGTCCCACTCTAAATAAAGAATTGCATGTAACTAATGACTACTGCTAAATGGAAAACTAGGCTTTCTCAGGGACAAGATTCTTATTTGGTTATCCAATAAATCATATCCTTAAATCATACACATACAAGCAGTGAAAAAAAGACTCAGTAGACTGCATGTGTGTGTGTGTGTGTGTGTGTGTGTGTGTGTGTGTGTGTAATGTGTGTGAGAGAATGTTTTTATCTGTAATCAAAGAAACAGAGACCATCAGTTGTAGGAGGGGACTATCTGGAGTTTATATGGGAGGAACTGTAAGGAGAAAAGGTAAGGAGGAAGAAACTTAATTAAATTTTAAATAAAAAAGAATGTCATCATTTGGGGGAAGAAGAAGAAGAACCTAGCAATATGAAATAGACCCAAGAAAGAGACAGTAATCCAAGATGCTCCATTCTCAAAGGAACTGAGATGGTAGCTTAGAAGTTATGCCAAATACACCAAGGAAACTTGGTAAAAATTGAGACAGGGATATGAAGCCTGTCAACATATGAATGGTTCAGTCAGTATAAAATAAAACAGAATGACGGAGTTGTAAATATGATGTATATAAATTTTATTCAGTATTTTAATAATGTAGTCATAATCCAACTTAGACTAATCAAATAGGCCTGGAAAAGTCTAGGCAATGCTGACTGTAGCACTGTAAATGATAACCATGGGTTGGTTAAAATTAGCAATTGTGGACTACTAAATAAGTGCAACTAATACTTCAACATATAAAACTAGAATAATCACAGCCATGTCAAAATATAGAGACCCAGATTTGTGTGTGAGTGAGTGTGTGTGTGTGTGTGTGTGTGTGTAAACAATTACTTGAAAGTTTAAATATCATGGCCTTCAGTTGAGTATATAAATTAATATTTGCTACACTCAGTCAATATAAATCATTAGAAATATTACCTCACAATGCAGTTACTGATTGTATATAAAATAGTGTGTGTTAAATATTGGTAAATGATATAAAATAAAGAACTGTTTAGTAGTAGTAGTAAATGGTATGAATAGAGAATATGATAGAGTAAGATAATGTAGCCAATTGTCAGTTTGTTTCAATAATTTTTCAATTTAATTGATTTTATTTTTATTCAATGTGTTACTCATTGTGTAATTACATGTTAATTAGGTTCAGTGTGATGTTTCCACTCATATATATGATGTACACTATAAAAGCAAGTGTGCTTTTATCCACCCTCCTATCTGTCCTTCCCAACCTGAAGAAATCATTGCTGTCATTCATACATACTGTTCTCTGACTCCACACTTCAAAAAGAAAATGTGGTTCACAACTTTCTACATCTGGCTTATTTAACTCAAGATAAAATGTTATATTTCCATTCATTTTGCTGCAACTCACAAGATTTCTCTTTTTCTTTGTCTAAATAATATTTCCATATGCACAAATACATTTTCTCTGTTCATCCATTTATGAATCTCTTTATTATGTTGACCTTATTTTTCTTCCTTAAATAGCCAGGTGTGGAATACCTGAGTCATACAATACATTTATTTCAGATTCAGTTTGTTTGTTTGTTGAGGAAATTTATACTTCTGTTCATAATGTTTAAAATTTACCAATATAAATGAGACTTCTTTGTCTACATCCTCATCAGTAATTATTTATTATTGTTGTTGTTGATATCTGTTAATAGCCATTTATATCTATGGTAAAATGATGCAATATTCTAGTTTTAATTTACATTCATGAGGGGTCTATGGTAATTTCCCCTCTTTAGTTCTTGACAAATGCATGTGTTTTCTTTATCTTAGTGTATTGTTTGGGCTTGCCTTGTTATTATTGTTTCTACTTTTACTCTATGCATGGTCAAGATTTTATAATTGCTACTTCTCCTTTTCAAAAATCAAATTTTAATTTTACTAATATTCTTTCTTTTCCTTTTTGTTTCCCATTTTATTGATTTCTGGTCTTTATCACTGCTTCTTCTGTATGGCTGGATTTTATATCACCAATTTGTATAATATCTTATTGAAAACTTATAAATTCTACTGATTTTATTTTTTATTTCATTTTTTATGCTTAGATAATTTGACTATTTACATGCAGATTGCCCAAAACACCAAGAGTAGTTATGAGAAACCACACAGTAATAACAACATTCATCTTGTTGGGACTTACAGATGATCCAGGGCTCCAAGTTCTATTTTTTGTCATTTTATTTCTGACATATATTCTGAGCATAATGGGGAACTTGACAATTATCATTCTTACCCTGCTGGATTTCCACCTTAATACACCCATGTATTTTTTTCTCCGGAACTTCTCCTTCTTAGAAATCTCATTCACAACAGTCTGCATTCCTAGATTCATGTACAGTATATCAACTGGGGACAATACCATAACATATAATGCTTGTGCCAGCCAAATATTTTTTGTTGGATTCTTTGGAGCCACAGAGTTTTTTCTGCTGGCAGCCATGTCCTATGACCGCTATGTGGCCATCTGCAAGCCCCTGCAGTACATGACCATCATGAACAACAAGGTATGTGCCATCCTTGTCCTTGGTTGCTGGGCTTCTGGGCTGCTGATCATTACCATACCCATTGGCATGGTCCTCCAGCTGGAATTCTGTGACTCCAACACCATTGATCACTTTTTCTGTGATGTATCACCTCTTTTTAAAATCTCATGCTCAGATACATGGTTTTTGGAGCAGACTGTCATTGCTTGTGCAGTGCTGACGTTTATCATTACACTAATAGCTGTGATTCTCTCCTACATATACATTATCCTGACAATTCTCAGATTCCCTTCTGCTCATCAGAGGAAGAAAGCATTTTCCACCTGCTCTTCTCACATGATTGTGGTTTCTATCATGTATGGCAGCTGCATTTTTATTTATGTGACACCTTCTGCCAAAGAACAGGTATACATCAATAAAGGAATATCTATGCTCAATACATCTGTTGCACCTTTGTTAAATCCATTTATTTATACTCTGAGAAATAAGCAAGTGAAACATGCTTTGAATGATGCAGTAAAAAAATTGCATATTTCTTACACAAATAAGAACATGTTGAATTTAAACAGTTAGTTGGCTAGTTTACATTGTTTTCTGAAATTTTTAACTATTTAAGCCAGGTTAAGCTTTTCATAGTCCTTTACATCTGAATTTGGAAACTTATTTATGTCAGGAGCCATCATAGGACAAGCTAATAACTATGAGATGGTCTTCCTGAGATGAGTGAGTCTGCCTTAAAATATAATCCATGATAAAATTTGTTCCAGTAGGCAAGGTAGAGAATAATTTCATTTTAGAAAATATTCCTGCTATTAGTATGCTTTTTCTATTATTATTAAACATGTATAATGATGACTGTGTATTAACCCACAGATCTTTGCTGAACAACAAAGATGTAATGTCTTATAGTGATGCTATATAGACAAATTATTTCTTAAACCTTAATGATGATCCTACAGGAATTTCTAAACATTACTAAGCAAATTATTTTTGATAATCAAAACAGCATAAAGAACTTTGCCAGCCTTTTAGTGTCATGATTGAATTGCTTTTGAGACAGTAAGCAGTCATTCTGCAACTTAGACAACATTCCAAGAGGTTATGAAATCATTAACTAAGTCACAAAAAAAAAAAAAAAGGGAACTACAATTTGCTATGAATGCTAGGACCAAAGATAAAATATTGAATGGGTTTATCTATAAAAAATAACTTTACCAATAATTTAGTTATGGTTTTTAACTCTCCATGAATGTGCAGAGCTGTGACAAATGATGATTGTTTAGCCAGATAATTATTCCTAATGGACTGCAAGTAAACATTATCTGTTGTAAACTTTTTGTTTGATTTATGGTTTGAAGTTATGTGTAAATTTGTGATGAAATTTTTATCATGTGCTCATGTATTCTGAAAGATGTATAAGTTCTGAGGGGAAAAAGAGAGGAAAGGGGACTAAGCTGAGGACAGCTTTTAGAGACAGAACAGCTTTTAGCCAGAGCTGAACTGAGAAGAACTTTTTTAGGAAGAACTCAAGACAGAACTTTTTAGATAGAATTGAACTGATTAAGAAGAACTTTTTAGAATGAACTGATTCAGGAAAAACTTAGAAGTAAAGGCACAGCAGTGGTAGAAAGAGCATTAAGAATAAGAGCATAGGAACTTGAAAGAAATAGCAACAAGCAAACTAAAAATTTGGGAGAAGATCCCTATTTATTGGTCACTAAGAGAGATTGAAAGATTCCTTGGGTTATTTTTTGGTGCTAATCATGGTGTGATTTACTTGTTGAGGCTCTGTGTTTATATATGACACAACCTAATCAGTTTGAAAACAATAAATGTCATAAAGAAAAAAACAAAATTTAAATATGAATATAGACCAGAAAAAACTATATATAACCAAATGTTTTATATTTGTATACTCTTTTCCTATTCATTTTTTGAGAATTATAATTCTCACTTCACACAAATTCATGATGTGGTTCTAACATTTCAGGACCATCAGGAAGTTTTGACATTTTGTATCTATTTAATTAATCTGTTATACAACCTGTGGTCCAAGATACATTCCAGGCAAAACTATATTTTTCTGAGTATCTAATGTTATTCAGTTTACCAATTTTTAAAGAAATTTAGGCTATTTAACTTATTTATTTATTTATTTATTTATTGCTATCTAAAATAAATCTAAAAAGAAACTGAGTATGGATTAAATATGTCTAGATATTAAAAAAAATGAGAGAATTATTAAGAATAATAGCCCTCTATCAGATGTAGGACTGGCAAAGATTTTTTCACAATCTCTTGCTTGCCATTTTGTCCTGTTGACAATGTTCTTTGCCTTACAGAAGCTTTGAAATTTTCTGAGGTCCCATTTGTCTGTTCTTGATCTTAGCGCATAAGTGAATGGTATTCTGTTCAGGAAATTTTCCTGTGTGCTTATATGGTCAATGCTTTTCCCACTTTCTCTTCTATTTGTTTCAGTTTATCTGGTTTTATTTGGAGGTTCTTGATACACTTAAACATGATCCTTGTACAAGGTGATAAGAATGGATCAATTTGCATTTTTCTACATGCTGACCTCCAATAGAACTAGCACCATTTATTGAAAATGATTTTTTTCCACTGGATGGTTTCAAAAATTGAGTGACCATAGGTGTGTGGGTTCATTTCTGTACCAATACCATACAGTTTTTTTTTTATGATTGCTCTGTAATACAGCTTGAGTTTGAAAATTGTGATCCACCCCCAGAAGTTATTTTATTGTTGAGAACAGTTTTTGCTCTCATGGATTTTTCATTATTCCAAATGAATTTACAAATTTCTCTTTCCAACTCTATGAGGAATTGAGTTGAAATTTTGATGGGTATTGCATTGAATCTGCATATTGCTTTTGTCAAGATGCTCATTTTTACTATATTAATCTTGCCAATCCATGAGCATGGAAGGTCTTCCCATCTTCTGAGATCTTCTTCCATTTCTTTCTTCAGAAATATGAAGTTCTTGTCATACAGATCTTTCACGTTCTTGGCTAGACCATTTTATATTGTTTGTGATTATTGTGAAAGGTGTCAATTCCCTAATTTCTTTTTCAGCCTTTTGTCCTTTGAGTAGAAGAAGGCTACTAATTTGTTTGAGTTAATTTTATATCCAGAAAAGTAGCTAGGTATAAAATTAACTCATACATCTGATAGAGGGATAATACCCAATATATACAAAAAGCTCAAGAAGTTAAACCTAAGAGAATCAAATAACCCTATTAAAAATGGGGGAGAGAGCTAGAAGAAGGATTCTCAACTGAAGAATACTGAATGGCTGAGAAGCACCTAAAGAAATGTTCAACATTCTTAGTCACCAGAGAAATGCAAATCAAAACAACCCTGAGATTCTACTCACACCAGTCAGAATGGCTAAGATCAAAGACTCAGGTGTCAGCAGATGCTGGTGAGAATGAGGAGAAAGGGATACACTCCTCCATTGTTAATGGGATTGAAAGCTGGTAAACCACTCTAAAAATAAGTCTGGTAGTTTCTCAGAAAATTAGACATAGTACTCCCAGAGGACCCAGTTTATACCATTCCTGGGTATATAACCAAAAGATACTCCAACATATAAAAAAGACACATGCTCTAAAATGTTCATAGCAGCTTTGTTTGTAATAGCCAGAAGGTGTAAAGAACCCAGATGTCCTTCAACAAAGAAATGGATACAGAAAATATGGTATATTTACAAAATGGAGTACTACTCAGCTATTAAAAACAATGATTTTATGGAATTATTAAGCAAATAGATGGAACTAGAAAATATTATCCTTAGTAATGTATCCCAATTGCAAAAGAACACATGGGGTATGTACTCACTGATAAGTAGATATTAGCCCCAAAACTTTGATTATCCAAGATACAATTCACAGACTATATGAAGCTCAAGAAGTTGGAAGATCAAAGAAGGAATGCTGCAGTCCTTCTTAAAAGGGGGAACAGTATATTCACAGGAGGAAATACAGACAAAATTTTGGAGCAGAGACTGGAGGAAGGGCTATCCAGAGACTGTTTGGATCTATTCTATATACTGTCATCATACTCAGACAATAATGTTAATGCCAAGAAGTGCAAGCTGACAGGTCCCTGATATAGCTGTCTCCTAAGGGGCTCTCAACCAACCATTGAAGAGAGAATGGGATTCCCAATAGAGGAGTTAGAAATACACTGAAGGAGCTGAATGGGTTTGCAACCCCACAGGAAGAAACACAATATCAATCAACCAGACCCCTCAGAGCTCCCAGAAACTAAACCAAAGAATACACATGGAGGGACTCATGGTTCCAGCAACACATGTAGCAGAGGATGACCTTATCAGGCCTCAAGAAGGAAAGATGTCCTTGGCACTATGAAGGCTCAATAAGCCAGTGTAGGGGAAATGCCCAGGCTGGGAGATGGGATGAGGAGGGTGTATAAGAGAACACTCTGATAAAGACAAGAAGATATAGGATAGGGGGATTCCAGAGAGGAAAACAGGAGATAACATTTGAAATGTAAGTAAAGAAAATATCCAATAAAAAATAAAGGACTGAAGCATCCACATTCTGGACTTCCTTTTATTTGTTTATTTATTTATTTATTTTTGAGCTTCATAAATTCTGTGAGTGGTTTCATGGGTATTCCAAGCTCTTTTTTCGGGGGGGTGGGGGAAAGTATCCACTTATAAGTGAATACTTATCATGAGTTTTCTTTTGTGACATGTTACCACACTCAAGATGATAGCTTCAAGTTCCATCCATTTGCCCAGGAATTTCATGAACACATTGTTTTTAATAGCTGAGTAGTACTCCATTGTGTATATGTATGATAATTTCTGAATTCATTCCTCTGATAGAGGAGCAGGTATTGAAAAAAAGATATACAGAGACTGCCTCACCTGGAGAACCACCCCATATGAAGCCACCAAATCCAAGCACTATTGCTTATGCCATGAAGTGTTCACTGGCAGGAACCAGTCACAGATGTCTTCTCAGAGACCCTCCCAGAGTCATACAGAGCCTAAAATGCAGCCATTTCCAGTTAAAACTGTTTACACTTCAATAGCAAGAACTCTTATGAAGTAAAAGGAAAAAAAGGACAGTAAAATGTATTCTAATATTTTAGGTGCAAAGAGTAAAATTTAAAGAAATTTCATTGAGTAAGACTAGGGGTGAGTATTGTAGCAATAAAAAGATGCTCATGAGGAAAGAGGGGAGCAATGAAAGAATGAGATAAGGTAGCACAGCCAAATAATTAATGCAATGACTAGGGAAGCAAAAACTCAAAAAGACACCTTGTAATAATACTAGAACATGTAAGGGTGAAACTGAGGGGATTGTACCCTTTGGGGATCCTAATAGAAGAAGGAAGAGGGAGGGAGAAAGAGAAGAAGGGAGGGAGGAGGACAGAAGACATGGGAGAAGGGAGAGAAGACAAAAACGGTGATCAACGTAATCCACCATATAAACAAACTCAAAGACCAAAATCACATTGTCATCTCACTGGACGCTGAGAAAGCATTCAACAAAATCCAACACCCCTTCATGTTAAAAGTCCTGGAAAGAACAGGAATCCAAGGCCCATACTTAAAAAAAATAAAAACAATATACAGCAAACCAACAGCCAACATCAAACTTAATGGCAAGAAACTTGAAGCAATCCCACTAAAATCAGGGACTCGACAAGGCTGCCCACTCTCCCGCTACCTATTCAACATAGTACTGGAAGTCCTGGCTGGAGCAATCAGACAGCAAAAGGAGATCAAGGGGATACAAATCAGAAAGGAAGAGATAAAAACATGACTCTTTGCCGATGACATGATAGTGTACTTGAGTGACCCCAAAAATTCCACCAGAGAACTCCTACAGATGATAAACAAGTTCAACAAAGTGGCTGGATACAAAATTAACTCAAACAATTCAGTAACCTTCCTATACTCAAAGGACAAACATGTGGAGAAAGATATTAGGGAAAAGGTACCCTTCACAACCGTTACAAAAACTATTAAATACCTTGGTGTGACTCTAACTGAGTAAGTGAAGGACCTGTATGACAAGAACTTCAAACCTCTAAAGAAAGAAATTGAGGAGGATCTCAGAAAATGGAAAGATCTCCCATGCTCATGGATTGGAAAGATCAACATCTTAAAAATGGCCATCCTACCAAAAGCAATCTACAGATTCAATGCAATCCCCATAAAAATTCTAATCCAGTTCTTCATGGAATTGGAAAGATCAATGTGCAATTTCATATGGAATAACAAAAGACCTAGAATAGCGAAATCCATCCTCAACAACAAAAATACATCTGTGGGAATAACTATCCCTGACCTCAAGCTATATTACAAGGCAATTGTGCTGAAAACTGCATGGTACTGGTACAGAAATAGGCATGTGGATCAATGGACTAGAATAGATCTTCTGATCCAGAAATGAGCCCTCATGTATATGGTCACCTGATTTTTGACAAAGGAGCAGTAAACATTCAATGGAAAAAGGACAGCCTATTCAACAAATGGTGCTGGTTCAACTGGCACTCAGCATGCAAAAGAATGAAAATAGACCCGTTCTTATCTCCTTGTACAAAGCTCAAGTGTAAGTGGATCAAAGATCTCCACATTAAACCAGATACACTGAAACTATTAGATGAGAAAGTAGGGAAAACCTTAGAACACATAGGTACAGGAGAAAATTTCCTGAACAAAACACCAATGGCTCAAGCTCTAAGGTCAAAGATTAACAAATGGGACTTAATGAGATTGCAAATTTTCTGTAAGGCTAAGGACATCATCAAGAAAACAAAACGGCAACCAACAGAATGGGAAAAGATCTTTACCAACACCACATCAGATAGAGGCCTAATATCCAAGGTGTACAAGGAACTCAAAAAGCTAGACACCAGAGAATCAAATAACCCTTTTAAAAAATGGGGTACAGAGCTAAACAAAACGTTTTCAGTTGAGGAACACCGAATGGCCGAGAAACATCTGAGGAAGTGCTCGACATCCTTAGCCATCAGGGAAATGCAAATCAAAACAACCCTGAGATGCCATCTCACACCAGTCAGATTGGCCAAGATCCAAAACTCAGATGACAGCAGATGCTGGAGAGGCTGCGGAGAAAGAGGAACACTTCTCCACTGTTGGTGGGGTTGCAAGCTAATACAACCACTCTGGATATCTGTCTGGCGATACCTCAGAAAATTGGATATAGTACTACCTGAAGACCCAGCTATTCCACTTCTGGGCATATACCCAGAGACACTTTAATACACAACAAAGATATATGCACCACAATGTTCATAGCGGCTCTATTTATAATAGCCAGAAGCTGGAAGGAACCCAGATGTCTTTCAGAAGACGAATGGATACAAAAATTGTGGTACATATACACAATGGAATACTACTCAGCCACCAGAAACAATGACTTAACCAAATTCTTAAGAAAATGGCTGCATCTAGAGAAGATCATCCTGAGTGAGATAACCCAGTCACAAAAGAACAGACATAATATGCAGTCACTGATAGTGGGATGCTAACCCCAGAGGCTTGCACTCCCCCCAGAAACAACTCACAGACTGTATGAAGTCCAAGAAATAAAGAAAACATATATATATATATATATATATATATATATATATATATATATATATATATATTTACAAAACAAGAAGACTTTGACTATTTCCATGTTGCATTTTGTTTTGCATGTACTTTACGCTTATTGTAACTATTAGGTTTTCATTGCATACTGTCAAGCCCTTGAAAAAAATCAAGTACTGACTAAAAAATATATTCACATGGTTTTATATAAAAATTATTTTAATGTCTGAAAAAACTTTACTGACAAAATTGTATAATTTTAAGCAAAAAAATGTTTAAAATCTGTACATTTATCTTTGTTTTGTAAAATAAAGTCGTTTAAAAAAATGAGTCAACACTGGTATGCAAATTTAAATTTAAGTATAAAACAAGGAATACATAATGTAACTAAATAGCACTGGGCAAGAAAAAGGATCTTTCTTTTTGCAACAATTCCTGTGGATGTATGCAGAGTCTTTTTGTGTTCTTTCATATAGGTTCAAATTCAGTGTATATTTCTAAAGGGTCACTTATTTAGGCACAGGAAGAGATTTTTTCTTTCTCCCTATTACAAAAATACACACACATTCACATGGACACAGACGCCCCCACACACATGCACACATTATTTATTAGAAAAAATAAACTTAATAAATCCTAAAAAAAAAAAAAAATAGCCGAGGCCTGGTGAGACTGCACTGCCAGTAGCTAAAGCACAGAGAGGTCTGGGACAAGTGCCCAGAAAGTGTGCCTCCACCTGGATTGGTTGAGGGGAGCAGGAACTCTGCCATAAGATCTTGGTTCCCACGTGGTGGACCTTTTTGTGCAGAACAGGCACTCTGGCCATCTGCCACCAGAAACAGCTAAAATCCAGGGACCCAGGCCTGGTGAGAATGCACTGCGAGTAGCCAGGGTGCTGAGAAGTTTGAGCCAAGGGCCCAGAAAGCAATCCCCCCACCACCACTGATTGGTTCTGAAGAGCAAAAACTCTGCCATAGGGACTCGGTTACTACCCAGAGGGTGCTTGCATGCAGAACAAACACGCAGGCCATCTGCCACAAGGAACAGCAGAGATCCAATGACACAGGCCAAGTACACTGGACAAACAGGAACCAATCACTGACAACAAGACCACTTATAATCACAGACAACAAGATGGCAAGTTGAAAGCAAAAGAACTTACCCCAGGGAAACCAAGAAAACCTGGCAACACCAGAACCCAGCTTTCCCATCACAGCAAACAGTGGAATGCCAAACACTCCAGAAAAAGAAGACTCAGACCTGAAATCATTCCACAAGATGATGATAGAGATCCCTAAACAAGAATGGGAGGAAAAGCATGAAGAAATATAAGCTTTTAATGTAGAAATGAGAAAAACATTCAAGGAAATAAAAGAATTAGAAGAAAACAGATCCAAAGAGATGAAGGAATTGAAGAAGGAATTTAAAATGGAAATGGAAACAATAAAGAAAACGCTAAAAAGAGACAATCCTGGAGGGAGAAACTTAAAAAAGAAATCAGGAGTTACAGATGCAAGCAACTCCAACAACTACAAGAAGTGGAAGAGAAAATCTTGGGAGCTGAAGACAACATTGAAAACATAGACAAAACAGTCAGAGAAGAGGAAAAAGCCAAAAAGCTCCTAATCCAAAATGTCCAGTAGATCCAGGACACAATGAGAAGACCAAACCTAAGGAAAATAGGAATAGGAGAGGGCAAAGAATATCAACTAAGAGGCACAGTAAATACCATCAACAAAATCATAGAAGAAAACTTCCCTATCCTTAAGAATGAGATGACCATGAGCATAAAAGAAGACTACAGAACTTCAAATAAAGTGGAACAGAAAAGAAATTACTCCGGACACATAATAGTCAAAACACCAAGTGTCCAAAGCAAAGAAAGGATACTAAAAGTAGTAAGGGAGAAAGGTCATGTAAACTATAAAGGGAGACCAATCAGAATCAAACCTGACTTCTCAACAGAGACTATGAAAACTAGAAGATCCTGGACAGACATCATGCAGACCCAAAGACAACACAAGTGTCATCCCAAGCTGCTATACCCAGCAAAACACTTAATCATCATAGATGGAGAGACCAAGATATTCCAAGACAAATCTAAATTTACACTGTATCTCAGCACAAACCCAGTACTACAAAGAATTATAGGTGGAAAACCCAATACAAGGAGGGAAATTACATCCTAGTAAAAATGAGAAAATACCTAAACAAGAACACCAAAAGAAGAAAGACAAACAGGAACAATTGTACCTCTAAAAGCAAAAATAGCAGGAAACAGCAACCACTCTTCCTTAATATCTGTTAACATAAATCTACTCAATTCCCCAATAAAAAGATATAGGCTATCAGAATGTATACATAAACAGAATTGAGCATTTTGCTGCATACAGGAAACTCATCTAAGAGACAAAGACAGACACTATCTCAGAGTAAAAGGTTGGGATAAAACATTCCAAGCAAATGGACCCAAGAAGCAGGCTGGAGTGGCCATTCTATTATAGAATAAAGTAGATTTTCAACCAAAAGTTATCAAAAAAGATAAGGAAGAACACTTTTTACTCATTATAGGGAAAATTTGTCAGAAGGAACCTTCAATCATTAACATATATGCTCCAAATACAAGAGCACGCATATTCATAAAAAAAAAAAAACTGTATTGAGCTCAAAAAAATACATTGAACCCCACACAATAATAGTGGGAGACCTCAACAGCCCACTCTCACCAATGGACAGATCATGAAAACATAAACTGAACAAGGACACAGTGAAACCAGCAGAGGTTATGAACCACTTAGAATTAATAGACATCTACAGAACATATTATCCTAAAAAAAGAATACAATTCTTCTCAGCACCTCAAGGCACCTTCTCCAATATTGACCAAATAATTGGTCACAAAACAAGCCTCAATAGATATAAGAAGACTAAAATACTCCCATGCATCCTATCAGATCACCATGGCCTAAGTCTGGTCTTTAATAACAAATAAGGATAACAAAAAGCCCATATATATGTGGAAACTAAACAATGCTCTATTAAATGATAGTAGGGTCAAAGAAGAAATAAAGAAGTTAAGGATTTTCTAGAATTCAATGAAAATGAAAACACAACATACCCAAATCTATGGGATTCAATGAAAGCAGTATTAAGAGGAAAAATCATACCTCTGAGTGCTTCCAAAATGAAACTGGAAAGAGCATACACTAGCAACTTGTCAGCACAGTTGAAAGCTCTAGAACAAAAGGAACAAGATACACCCTAGAGGACTAGATGGCAAGAAATAATCAAACTCAGAGCAGAAATTGACCAAATAGAAACAAAAAGAACCATTGAAAGAATCAACAAAACCAAGAGCTGGTTCTTTGAGAAAATTAACAAAATTGATAAACCCCTAGCCAGACTAACTAGAGGGCAAATATAGTGTATCTAAAATAACAAAATCAGAAAGGAAAGTGGAGAAATAACAACTGAAACTGAGGAAATACAAGAAATCATCAGATCCTACTACAAAAGCCTATACTCAACAAAGCTGGAAAATCTGGAAGAAATGGATTAATTCCTAGACAGATACCAGATACTAAAGTAAAAACAGAACCAGGTAAACCATCTAAATAATCCCATAACACCTAAAGAAATAAAAGCAGTCATCAAAAGCCTCCCAACCCAAAAAAGTCCAGGTCCAGATGGGTTCAGTGCAGAATTTTATCAGATATTTATTGACGACCTAATACCAATACTCTCCAAACTATTCCACAAAACAGAATCAGATGGAACACTACCTAAATCATTTTTGAGGCTAAAATAACCCTTGTTCCTAAACAACAAAAAGACCCTACAAGGAAAGAAAACTTCAGACCAGTCTCACTTATGAACATTGATGCAAAAGTACTCAACAAAATCCCTGCAAACCAAATCCAAGAACACAAAAAAATGATCATTCACTATGATCCAGTAGGCCTCATCCCTGGGATGCAGGGATGGTTTAATATACAGAAATCCATCAATGTAATCCACCATATAAACAAACTCAAAGAAAAAACCACATGGTCATCTCACTAGATGCTGAGAAAGCATTTGACAAAATTCAACACCCCTTCATGTTAAAAGTCTTGGAAAGAACAGAAATCCATGGCCCATACCTAAACATAAT
Organism: Micromys minutus; assembly: GCF_963924665.1. NCBI lineage: Eukaryota > Metazoa > Chordata > Mammalia > Rodentia > Muridae > Micromys > Micromys minutus. Next base: position 5,407,164 of record NC_137957.1, read on the forward strand.
AAAAGCAATTTACAGCAAAACAACAGCCAACATGAAACTTAACTGTGGGAAACTTGAAGCAATCCCACTTAAATCAGGGACTTGACAAGGCTGCCCACTTTTCCCCCTACATATTCAACATTGTACTGGAAATCCTGGCTGGAGCAATTAGACAGCAAAAGAATATCAAAGGGATACAAATTGAAAAGGAAAAAGTAAAAACATCACTGTTTGCAAATGACATGATAGTGTATGTAAGTGACCCCAAAAATTTCACCAGAGAACTTCTACAACTGATAAATAAGTTCAGCAAAGTGGCTGGATATAAAATTAACTCAACCAAATCAATAGCCTTCCTCTACTCAAATGACAAACATTCAGAGAAAGTAATACGGGAAAAGATACCCTTCACAATAGTCACAAACAATATGAAATGTTTGGTGTGACTCTAACTAAGCAAGTGAAAGACCTGTATGACAAGAACTTCAAATCTCTAAATAAGTAAATCAAGGAAGATCTCAGAAAATGGAAAGATCTCCCATGCTCATGGATTGGAAGGATCAACATTGTAAAAATGGCCATCTTACCAAAAGCAATCTACAGATTCAATGAAATCCCCATCAAAATTCCAACCCAATTCTTCATAGAGTTGGAAAGAATAATGTGCAATTTCATCTGGAATAACGAAAGACCTAGAATAGCTAAATCCATCCTCAACAACAAGAAAACATCTGAGGAAATCACTATCCCTCACCTTAAGCTATATTACAAGGCAATTGTGCTAAAAACTTTATGGTACTGGTACAGAGATAGGCACATGGATCAATGGAAAAAAATAGAAGATCCATAAATGAGCCCTAACATATATGGTCACTTGATTTTTGACAAAGGAGCTGTGAACATTGAATGCAAAAAGGACAGCCTCTTCCACAAATGGTCTTGGTCCAACTGGCACTCAGCATGCAAAAGAATGTAAATAGACCCTTTCTGATCTCCCCAGAAACAACTCACATACTATATGAAGTTCAAGAAAAAACAAAGGCCAAAAAAAGAAAAAGAAAAGAAAATGGAAAACCATTACACTTAATGTTTAAACACCAAGAAAACTTTGACTATTTCCAGGTTACATCTTGTTTTACATGTACTTTATGCTCATTGTAACTAGTAAGATTTTAATGCATACTATCATACCTATAAAAAATCAAGTACTGACAAAAATGTATTTGTATACTTTTATGCAAAAATGTTTAAAATTTGTATTTTTATCTTTGTTTTTTAAAATAGTTGTTCAATTTAAAAATAAAGAAAAAAAACCCAAAATCTTTCTAAAAATCAAATACAGTCTCATTTACAGTAATATGAAAAGAATAAAATAAATTTAAATAAAATTGTACATTTGTTGGTGAGACTATTGATGAATGAACTATAAAACAAATGCATTTAACTTGATTTAATGGTGTTTCATTTCTTACTTTATGCAACATATATTTTAGAGTTAGTGAAATTACTGACAAAATTTCAATAGTATTTTTAATAGAAAGAACAAAACTATACATGCTGTCAAATTTTAAATATTTAAATCAATCTTCACACACAAAAATAACATGGTTGGGGGTATTAGATATCCTCATTTAAAAGCATATGTGAAATCTACTGTACCTAACACAGTATCGTATTAGGATACAGACCAATATGTGAATTAATTACATAGACTGGAAAACACATAATAAGTTTGAATATACAGAAAACTGATCTTTGAAAAGGCACCAAGAATAAATTATAAAAAGGTTAGTTTCAATGAGATGAAAAAACTGGATATTAACATACAAAGAAGTGAAACTGGCTATTCAACTTACATTTTAAATAAAAATAAAACTAGGAAGTAAATTATTCTAAGCAACTATTTAGGATAAATAAATAATAGAGCATGTAAATTAAAATTAAGCACAAGCCAAGAGATATACAAATGTGAACAAACGAGCACTCTGTCAGGGTGCAGAGTCTGTCTCTGCAGCAATCTCTTCCTGTAAAATAGATAAAAGGCTTAAACATACCACATATGTGGAAATCTCTAGGAGAAAATACATGAAGAAAGTTTCATAAAAGTAACTTTCTTACTTGTGTTTTGCTTGTTATATATAAGCTTATCAAAAATATACAAGTGGTAAGCAATAAACTGAAAAGATTCGTGTACTAAATCAAACAAGAGAGAAAAAGTCAACTTATAGAATAGAAGAAAATACTCAAATACATAATAGTTGAGCAGTTAATTCCAAAAGTATTTATGGAATCATATCAATGTAATAGAATAATATACTTCAATTGGCACTGGGCTTGAAATTAGAGCGTCGCCTTACATTGGGGAAGGTTGATAAAATATCTTATCACTGGGTAAAATACAAATTAGAAACATAGAAGTAGTGGTCACACCATGCTCATACCTACATCTGCAGATTTGGGAAAGGCTGACATTGGAAGAGCATAAGTTCCAAGTTAGTCTTAATATATAGTTTGACTTTGTCTCAGCAACAATAATGCCAACAAGCAAACAATTAATAGCAATGTATACACTGTTAATGGGAAGGTAAAAAAAAAATAGCATATGACCCACAAATATCACCTTGGATATATTTGCAAAAGAACTAAAACAATTACCTTATTTATTGAATATTATCTGTATTTACATATCAGATGTTATCCCGTTTTCCCCAATCCTATCCCCTCTCCCCTTCCTATTAACTCTATGAAGGTGCTGCCTCTCCCAACCACCCTCTCCCTCCTCAATACCTTGGCATTCCCCTGTACTGAACGAATGGGTCTTCACTGGACCAAAGGCCAATAGAGATTCCTCAGTTAATATGGAATGGATGAGACGAACCTAAAGAAATGCTCAACAGTCCTAGTCATCAGGGAAATGCAAATTAAAACAACCCTGAGATGTCACCTCACACCAATTAGAATGGCTAAGATAAAAAATTCAGGTGATAGCAGATGCTGGCCAGGATGTAGAGAAAGAGGAACACTCCTCCACTGTTGGTGGGGTTGTAAGCTTGTACAACACTCTGGAAATCAGTCTGGTGGTTCCTCAGAAAATTGGACCTGAAAACCCACCTATTCTACTCCTGAGCATATACCCCAAAGATGCTCCAACATATAACAAGGACACATGCTCCACCATGTTTATAGCAGCCTATTTATAATAGCCAAAAGCTGGAAAGAATCCAGATGTCAATCAACAGATGAATGGATACAAAATATGTGGAACATTTACACAATGGAGTACTACTCAGCTATTAGAAACGATGACTTCATGAAATTCGAAGGCAATTGAATGGAACTAGAGACTATCATCCTGAGTGAGGTAACCCAGTCACAAAAGAACACACATGGTATGCACTCACTGATAAGCAGATAGTAGCCCCAGAAAGCTCTGAATACTCAATACCCAAGAAATAATTCACAGACATTATGAAGCTCAAAAAGAAGGAAGGGCAAAATGGGGTGTCTTAGCCCTTCTTAGAAGGGAGAAGAAACTCTCATGAGTGAAAATGCAAGGTCAAATAGAGGAACAGGGATTGAAGAAAAGATCACTCAGAAACAGCCTCACCATGGAATCCACCACATATGCAGTCACCAAATCCAAGCACTATAGCTGATCCCAAAAAGTACCTACTGGCAGGAACCAGATAGAGATGTTCCCTCTGGGACTATGCTAGAGTCATAAAGATACAGCTGAGAATGCTTGCAGCTAATCATAGGTCTGAACACAGGGACCTCAATGAAGTTGCTAAAGAAAGGACCTAAGGAGCTGAAAGGGGTTGCAACCTCATGGGAAGAACAACATTATCAACCAACCAAGTCCCCCAAAACTCCCATGAACTAAAACACCAACCTTTGTGCACACTTTAAGAGACCTATTTATCCATTTGCATATGTAACTGAAGATAACATTGTCTGGCATCAATGTGAGAAGAGGCTTTTATTCCAGGGATGGCATGATTTTTCCCAATGTAGGGGAATGCCAAGGTAATGGGATATAGAGAGTGATCAGGAGGGAGTGCCCCTTTGTGAAGACAAATGGAGGGGGAGGGTGTTTGTAGCAGGGCTGAGTAAAGGGATAACATCTCAAATGTAAATGCACAGTATCTAATAAAAATATCAGTCCAAAAAAAGGGGGGGGATTCTCTGTTTAGCTCTGTTACTCATTTTAATAGGGTTATTTGGTTCTCCAGAGTCTAACTTCTTGAATCATTTGTTTATATTAGATATTATCCTCATTGAGATATAAGATTGGTAAAGAGATTTTCCCAATAATAGGAGAAGTCCTTGGTCCTGTAAAGGCTTTATTCTCCAGTATAGGGAAATGCCAGGATGGTGAGGTGGGAGTGAGGAAGTGCTAGGTGAAGCATCCTCATAGAAGAAGGGGGAGGGGGGGAATTAGTAAAGGGGATAACCTTTTAAATATAAATACATAAAATATCCAATAAAAAAGAAAAAATAAACATTTATTAATATTATTATTATTATTATTATTATTATTTGGTTGTGATAATGGTGGATATATACATGTGTTCAAACTTAGCAAATTATGCACCTTAAATGCAGTTCCTTGCATATGAATTATGTATCAAGACAGCTCCCATCAAATTTAAAATTAAAAGCAAGGAACATTTTTAAATGAGTTTGAGTCTCCAGGGAACTGGATGACTAAATATATGGAAGAGGACTGTCTTTCTGGAAAGAAGGAAACTAAAATCCTGATATATCAAAAAGAAAGTCAAAAGAAGCATACAGGATGCAATAGTAGTTGATAGTAGTTGATAATATCTATTTATCAATTGATAGAATATTGATAAATGTTCTTTGAAGCTTCTGAGGTAAAGAGAAACTTCTTAAGAACTTGTAAATAGTGCTTATATTTTACATATACTAAATCTTTTTCTCAGTAGGACAAAAATTTCAAGTCTCTGGAGAAAGAAATTAAAGATCACGGAAAATGGAAAGAACTCCCATGCTCAAGGATATAGTAAAAGTGGCCCTCTTGTCAAAAAAGTAATCTACAGATTCAATGCACTCCCTATCAAAATTTCAGCACAACTTTTCATAGATTTAGAAAGAGAAATTTGCAAATTCATTTAGAATGACAGAAAAAGTCAGGATAGCAAAAACTGTTCTCAACAATAAAAAAACTTCTAGGGGAATCATTAGCCCTGACCTCAAGCTGTAATACAGAGCAATAGTGATTAAAAACAGCACTGTATTGGTACAGAGACAGGCAGGTAGATAAATAGAAAAGAATTGACCCAGAAATGAATCCACACACCTATGGTCACTTTATCTTTGACAAAGGAGCTGAAGCCATGAAGTGGAAAAAAGACAGCATTTTCAACAAAATAATGCTAGTTCAACTGGCAGTCAGAATGTAGAAGAATGCAAATCAATCTATTCTTATCTCCTTGTACAAAGCTTAAATCCAAGTGGATCAAGGACCTCCAAATAAAACCAGATAAATTGAAACTAATGGAAGACCAAGTGAGAAAGAGCCTCAAACACATAAGCAAAGAGGAACATTTCCTGAACAGAATAATATCTTATGCTCTAAAATCAAGATTTGACGAATGGGACCTCATAATTGCAAAGCTTGTGTAAAGCAGAGGAAACTGTCAATAGAACCAAATGGCAACCAACAAGTTAGGAAAAAATCTTTACCAATCCTACAACCGATAGAGGCTAATGTCTAAAATATACAAAGAACTCAAGAAGTGAGACTTAAGAGAAAAATATAACCATATTAAAAATGGGATACAGAGCTGAACAAAGAATTCTCAACTGAGGAATATCAAGTGGCTAAGAAGCATATAAGAAATGTTCAACATCCTTGGTCATCAGGGAAATGCAAATCAAAGCAACACTGAGATTTCAACTCACACCAATAATGATGGCTAAGATCAAAATTCATGTGACAGCAGATGCTGGCAAGAATGTAGAGAAAGAGGATCACTTCTCCATTGTTGGTTGGATTTCAGGCTGGCACAACCACTCTGGAAATCAGTCTGGTGGTTTTTCAGAAAATTGGACCTAGTACTACCTGAGGACCCAGCTATACTACTCCTGGCATATACCTAAAATATACCCCAACATATAACAAGGACACATGTTCTATTTTGCTCATAGCAGCCTTATTCATAATAGCCAGAAGATGGAAAGATCCCAAATGTCTTTCAACAGAAGGATAGATACAAAAATTGTGGTACATTTACGCATTGGAGTACTACTCAGCTATTAATAACCATGGCTTCATGAAATTCTTAGGCAAATGGATGGGATTAGAAAATATACTGAGAGAGGTAACCCAGTAATAAAATGACACACATGGTATGCACTCACTGATAAGTGGATATTAGCCCAAAAGCTTGGAATACCCAAGATGGAATTCACAGACCATGTGAAGCTCAAGAAGATGGAAGACCATAATGTGGATGCTTCTGTTCTTCTTAAAAGGGGGAACAAAATAATCACAGGAGAATATATAGGGATAAAAGTGGCACAGAACATCTGGTGAAGGAAAAACCATATAGAGATTGTCCCGCCTGGGGATCCAACCCATATGTAGCCATCAAACCCAGTCACTACTGCTGATGCCAAGAAGTTCATGCTGACAGAAGCCTGATATGGATGTCTCCTGGGGGGCTCTGCCAGAACCTTACTGATATAGATGGTTAGCTTGCAGATAACCATCAGATTGAGCATGGGGACCCTGATGAAGCAGTTAGAGAAAAGACTGAAGTAGCTGAAGAGGTTTGCAACCCCATAGGATGAAGAATATCAGCTAACCAGACCCTTCCAGAGCTTTCAGGAACTAGACCACTACCCAAAGAGTACACATTGAGGTACCCATGGTATTAGTTGCATATGTAGCAGAGAATGGCATTGTCTGATAATAATAGGAGGAGAAGCCCTTGGTCCTGTGATGGTTTGACTCCCTCATTGTAGGAAAATGTTATGGTGTTGAGGAGTGAGTGAGTGGTTGGGTAGGAGAAGAAGCATCCTCATATAAGGTAGGGGAGGGAGTATGGGTGAGGGAGGTACTAGGAAAGAAGTTAACATTTAAAATGTAAATATATAACCTATCCAATAAAAATAAACTTGCTTTTCTGATATAAAAACATTTTAATTCATTCTAATTATATTTTGTATAAAATGGGTTTAATTATATCATTTCAAATATGTATATGATGCACTTTAATCATATTTACTTCTCCCATTACTATCTGTTGTCTCACCCATCTGATGGCATTTTTCTCATTCCAAATGGTTTTATCTTTATTTTAATATCATATTCTGTATGAGAAAGTATATATTTATCTGAAATTTTCTTATTTTCCTTAACACGATGATTTCCAGTGACATCCATTTTCCTGCAATTAACACAACTTTACTCTTTATGTCTGAGTAAAACTCCATTGTGATATATATATATGTGTGTGTGTGTGTGTGTGTGTGTGTGTGTGTGTGTGTGTGTATGTATGTATGTATAGAATCAAAAAAGTGATGTTTTACAATTTTGAAGTACAAAATATCATATAAAATAGAGGAAAGCTTTTGCTGGAAGTTTTCTATAAAATCATTAAAAGATTTCTCTATTGTTTTGTATTTTATTTTCCTCATAATTATGAAGCAAAAGAATGTGCTGGATCATAAAATCTATTTCAGTTTTCTCTTAAGTGACATTCAAATATTATCATTTCCCATATGTAGTGAGTAAAGAAACACAAATATAATTACGATTTATTGAAAACTGTAATGGCTATGGCATGGTAAAAGTGGTTAGATGCATTGAGGTAGCACATCTGAAGGAGTGAAGGAGAAATAACTATGTTGAGCATTGAAGGATGAATGAATTCTTGTCAGTGGACATGATGGCTCAGATGTATATGGCTAAGTTCAAGAATCACTTTTGAGAAGTCACAGATATAAGAAGACTTTGTGGGACAGGAGACTGTAAATAAACTCAGAAAAGGATACAGGTGAGCATACAAAGAATTCCTCTGGTTAAGTTATTCTTTCAGAGGGGAAAGTCTTTGAGGCAGAAGAGCTGTTGGAAAGAACTCTTGAAAACAGTTTCTCAAACCCCAGTCCCCCATACAGACTAACCTGTCTTCTCTTCACAGAGGCATCTTGGGAGTGGGAATGGTGTGCCTGGTATCCTCAGACACTCTTCTTAAAGGGCTCAGCAGAGCAAATGTATCACAAAATAGATAAGTGGAAATAAATGTAACTATAAGCTAGTAAATTCCTCTTTGGGTTCTAGGGGTCTATTGAAGGTCAGTTTCATGACTTACATGGTTCTCTGGCTACTGATATGGCCAAAGCAATCATCTTGCCCAGGATCTGGGGCAATCTAGAGAATGTTTCTTTCCCAAGACAAGGATCCTTTCTAATCGAATGTTTCTTAGTAAACCCTACTTTGTCAGTGAATCTGGGATATGGAATAAGAGGTAAGACACAGGCCATCTAGGTCACAGTCCCAGCACCTTCCACCAGGAGTTCTTACTTACTTGAGGTTTCCTTATGGATCCTGTTAGGTTGAAGTTTAATTTGAACACCTGAATGCTGAGAGCAGGAACAATGAACAATTAGAAACACTTCAGTTCCCTTTAGGTTAGGGAACCTGCCTTCTCATGTGTTTTATGGCCCCTATCACCTCCTTGTTACGGAGGGTATAGATGATGGGGTTGAGCATAGGTGTGACCACTGTGTAGAAAAGACTAAGGATGCGGTCCGTGGTGATAGAAGAGCCTGCTCTGGGTCTGATATACGTGATACTGGCCGTTCCAAAGAAGAGGAAGACCACAAGCAAGTGGGAGGAACAGGTAGAGAAGACCTTGCGGCGGCTCTGGTTGGAAGCAATTGCCAGGATGGCTCCCAGGATGCGGGCATAAGAAGTAACTATCAGAGAGAAAGGGATCATGATAAAGACCACTGTGGCTGTCATTACAGAAATTTCACTCCTGTGCTTCCCAGCGTTTGCTAGCCTCAGTACTGGCAGGATGTCACAGAGAAAGTGTGGGATGATAGGGCGGCTGGGAAAAGGCAGAGTGAAGATGAGGGAAGAGTGAGTGGTAGCTGTGATAATGCCCATGATCCATGAGGTTCCCACCATTGCTAAACAGGCCCGGTGGTTCATTAGGGTGGAGTAATGCAGTGGCTGACAGATGGCTGCGTAACGGTCATAGGCCATGGCTGTGAGCAAACAGCACTCTGAGATACCCAGGACAATGAAGAAATACATCTGGGCCACACAGCTCCCGAAGGAGATGGCCTGGGGATGTGAGAAAGTCAAATCAGTCAGAACTCTGGGCACAATGTCTGTGGTGTAGAGAAGCTCCACCATGGAGAGATGGCGCAGGAAGAAGTACATGGGAGAGTGCAGTACAGGGCTGGTTTGGGTAAGAAAGATGATCAATGTGTTGCCCACCACAGTTATCAAGTAGACCAGAAGTACCAACCAGAACAGTGGCCACTGGAGGGCTCTGAGGTCAGAGAAACCCAGTAGGAGGAACTCAGGTGTTGTACTTCGGTTTTCTTCAGCCATTACTCCAGGGCACAAGCTTTGCACAGCTAAAAAAGAGAAATAGCTTTGAAATAATGAACATTTCTGTAATGCACTTTCTGCATAGCCTCTTCTCAAAACAAGAAAGCTGGTGTCTTTTATTTTCAAATGAGTCATGAGTCTCAGAGATTGAACGCAGCTGAACTAATAATGAGAAAATAGTTTGGCTGTGGTTTTATTCAGGCCTTTTATCTATACAGGCTATTTGCCACTTTGGTTTCTTTTCTGTCTCACCTTCCACATGGAGAATTTTAGATGGAGTACTTGTGTCTTTTGCACTCAAGAGTCTGAAACTAAAACTCAAATGGCCACACCAGGGTCAAGCCAAAGATAGTGTATAATGATCATCACAGTGTGCCTAGATTAGAATGTCACATAGTATAGAATATCTGTTATACCGCATAGACCAAACATAATTAGGATTCTGGTACCTTCCATGGTTCCTTTCTTGTCTTTTTATCTGGGTTTCTATGATCAGTTATATAAGGTGCGCTGTCACTGAATATTCTCTATGAGTATTTTGTTGAAATTTTACTCACCCTTCAAGCCATGTGTGTATTCCCTATACTTAAAAATATTTATCCATGGCATTTCAGGATTAAAGAATCTATGGACAACACTAACATTTTATGAAAGACAATTTAGAAAGGTGTCGTTTGGTGTGTTTGAACAGAAGTGATGACAGGGGACTTACTATGGGGTGAAACAGTGGCTCCCAGCATTAGCTTCCTCTGCCTATAGGGAAAGTCTTAATTACAGTGTGTTTAGACAACAGGTAGTCTTATTGAACTTCTAACTTCTCTTTTACTAGATAGTTCTCAACTATTTGAAGAACATATTTTTGAAAAAAAAATCTTTCATTTTTATTTATACTCTCATGAGATACAGGCCATAAACCCAAGATTTTTTTGTGTTGCTTCCAATGTGAGACGCTAAAACACAAGGCAGAGACAGGTTTGCTAACATTTCCCAAGTGCCTCATTGCTGCAATATATTCTGCCTAAGGCCTAGTATTTATCAAATCATGGTATAACAAAAAAAAAAAAAAAAAAAAAACATTTTTAACTCTTTTGAAGATGAGGAAATAGATAGCCTTAGTAATGTTCCTTAAGCCATTTACACATTAAGTAAGATTGGGCTCAAGCTAGTCTTTCTAACTTCATAGCTACTAATTTATCAAATATCACAGAGGTTTAATCAACTAAAGCAGTACTTGAAACCTATCATATCTTCTTCAGATTAAAGAATTCCAATTATATGGAGGAGAACACATAAGTAGAAAGAGTAAATGATTTATTTAAAGTTAAGTAACTATTTAGGGGGAAAATGGAACATTATACCCAAGTTTCCAGAAGCCTGGGTCTTAAGATTTACCAGTCATTTATTCTCTATAGCCATTTCATACATGAGTTTAATCCAACTATTCTTACTTACTTTTTACTCAGGCAAGAAGCTGTCATTTCTGCCATTGCTCATGTGCCTAACCTTTGCAGAACCCTTTGTCCTTCGACTATATATTCTGCCTAAAATAATTTGACATTGCTACATCCTAGGAATTTTATGTTTTCTCATTTCTGCATACAAAATCATTGGTACTAATCTAATTGTAATGGTAGTAAAGGAACAATAGCCCCCAAGGCTCACATTGTGGGTAGCAGAGACAGAGTTGTATATTTAAGCCACGTACTTTGGAAAAAACGAATGAGTACATTTATACAGGATTATCCAGTCTCAGTGGTCACAGATCCTTCCAGTGCCAAAATTCACATGTGTAACATGTAATAGATTCTTTTTCCTAGACTTTTGAAGTATTCTTTCAATTAAAACATTTTAAAATATTTGGAATAAAGAACTGTGATCACCTTTGCTGGATTTCTTTCCTCCCTATAAATTGTTCTCAAGCTCTTGTTAAACAGACCACCTGTTGCATGCTTGTAACTATAGTACCCACATTATTTTGGTTTCTTCCAATCACTTCAATATGTTCTGTAAACATTTTATCACAAAATCACACAGTGATCTAAATGGCCCTTAAAAACAACATAAGAATAAAAGCATCTGTTCTTGGAGAACTCTATTGATTTTCTCCAATAACATTTAGCAAACTCTCTCCATACTTCTGCAATTCAGACTGTCCCACTTTGTGCACACTACATGTGATACAAACAACACCTTTGAATGTATCTGTATTCATTTTTTTTCACATATTTTTAAGGTAAATTTTTAGAACTTGATGTATTGATTGAGTGTAGATCTTTTTTATCCTGTCATGATATAGATTTTTTAAATCTCCTAAAGATTTGCTGAAAACAATTCCAATATTTCTTTCTGAGAAAAACCTAGGAAACTTGCCTTTTTCTTTGTCATTTTTGCCACACTGGACTATTTCTTTACTTTCAATCCTATGACTACATTTTACCTCCATATATCATCTAAGATGTGGGTACCAGGGTTATATTTTTCAAACCCTCAGCCCCCTTCCCTACATCTCAGTGCCCTTCCTAAGTCTTTGACTATTTATGGACTCTTAAGCTTGTTTTATCTGCCATTTATCTGACATGGTCAAGCAGTCTTTACAGAGATTCTAGCATTGAAGCCACTTTTTAAAATTCCATAAGACCATATGTGATAAAATATTACTTCACTATGTACTACAGAGATGAGGAGTTTTTAAAATTTGTTTATTTTCATTTTGAAGAGAAGGTCTTACTATGCATTTAATAAAATCACTAACCTCCTATCTGAGTTTTAAGGTTTTACTTATAATTTTTGTAAACACATAAAACTTACCATGTAATGTTCATATTTTAGGACTATTGAATAGATTTGAATTTCTCTATAATAAATGTCTAGAATTTTTCATCTTTTAAAACTAAAAATACTGTTCCTACTAACTATTCTTCAATTTAAATTTTCCCACAGTACTTCCAAAAGAAACTCACCAACAAAAGCATCAGGGTAAGTTGATCAGCTAGTGAAAACTCAGGTGGAGGCACAATAGTTCCACTGACACTGTTTCTGGCTGGATGGGTATCTGGCAGACTTGTTCTGAATGTAGACACTAAAGGTCTTAGAGGGTAAGGTTGGGCATCTTAGGTGCAAAAATGGGGGGGGGGCATTCTGAAGAATAGTTGGGAATGTAGAAATAACAGGGTCACAACCTTTATAGATCAACAAGACCTGGAAGTACTGCAAGGCATTTTTTCTTTGATCTGTCAAATTTTGATTTTACTTTTTGCCTGAAATATCAATAGGAACAATACCTGTAAAGCAACATTGTTTGTAAACATGCATGTGCATGCAGTGCATGTGTGTGTGTGTGTATGTGTGTGTGTGTGTGTGTGTGTGTGTGTGTGTGTGCACTCATCAGGGGCAGGTGTAGGACAGCAAAGTAGAATCCATATCTGTCTGTAAATCCTGAGATAGAGACCATTAGGTGGGCCCTGAAAGATGTTATTCATAGAAAATATGGAAGCTATTATTACCACCTGACAGGCCACATGAAAATTCTCAAGCCCACATGCAGTTCCTTGTTTCACCCTAACACAGCACAAATATACACAGCATATAATTATAACACAACACATGGCACAACTTCCCAACAATAGTATATTTGCTTACCTTATACCTCAAATGTTTGCATGTCTGCTGTATATTTACATAGGCCTTTCTTTCTTATGTGCAATTTTATCTGGAAAAACTTCTCCATGTTTTATATATCCTTTCAAGATATTCTCCTTGCTAAGCATGTATAATGACATCTGAATCATGCATCTGTAAATAAAACAGCTAAGACCCAAAAAACCTCTCCAGGATTCTTTTCTCTAATACTAAGGAGCAGTTGTTTTTCCACAGGGTTCTAAGACCCAAATAGGACCTGATCTTCCCTCTGCCTTCTCTTTCTGTTTCTGATAGTGCCTAGCTTTATTAGACAAAAAGCCCAAAGAGTACACTGCATTGTGTTGGGCTCTTACCCAGGATATTTAGGAATGGTCCTCCAATCAGGGCAAGAGATGCTGGGCACAGGGGAGGCTACCCTTTCCTTTCTCCTCTTTGAAAGTATTTATTCCTGTAGTGTCCCCAACTATTTTGAGGTTGGTATAGTGCCTTTATTCCAAGGGGACCTTGTAGGCCCTGAGCTATGGTAGTATCGCAGTTGAGATAATTGTGTATGTGTATTTAATGTCAGCTATATCCATCCACTTTTACTCAAAATACTTTCTAATTCCCCTGCTCTCCTCTCTCCTGTTCCCTCTCCTGATGTCATGGCTTTCTCTTTTGTGTTAATTTGGTCACAAATGGCATGAAGCTTTAGGGTCTCCCCTGCCTCTTATGTGGACTCTCCATTGGGATATTTATTCCTGTGTATAAAATCTCTTTTTGAAATCACCAACCAGCCGCTCATTGCTTTACTGTAATTTTTTAACCTTTATTTTACTTAGTATAGGTAACACTTGTTGTCTGACTTTTCCAAAGTATGATTTTTACACTTCAATGTCTATGATTTCCACACATAAGTCATTGGTCCTGAATTCTCATGTATAAAACTGAATATCTTATTTAGATGTTTTGGATGTATCCCAAAGTTACTCTGTCTCTAATGACTCTTATTTCCCTCTCATGCTTTTTACCAGGTTGGTGCACAATTTACACCCACTTGTTTAGACAAAATATTAAAATAATTTTAATAATACCTTTCCTGGGATTGAACTACTTATTAATTTATTTTAGTTCTGCTCCAGAAGTCTTACAATAGATAGAGCCAGAGCTCTATCTCTATATGAACTTTGTTTTTCATTTTTATAATATTTTTGATTATTTTTGGAATTATAATATAATCACATTTATCCATTCCCTTTCATACCTCATGGTTTTCTCTATACTCCTTCCCTTCTCCTTCAAATTGTTGTCCTCTTTTTTATTAGTTGTTATTATATGCATACACAAATTTTTGTTACTGAAATCTCAATTGAAAGTTTGCTTATTTAAAAAGATTTCCCAGCAAAGGAAGTTGCTAAAGGGGTGAGGCTGGAGGGAGGGGAGAGAGAGAGCACCCTACTAGAGGCAAAAAGTAAGGGGAATATGATAGGGGATTTGCAGAGGGGAGACAGGAACAGGGACAACATTTGAAATATAGATAAATAAAATAACCAATAAAAATAAACAAAAAGACCTTGAACATACCATGACTACCTTATTTCATAATGTTATTTTCACACATCTCCAATTAATGATCATATTTGCTTCTTATTTGCTTGGATGCTTAGTGAATTTCTTTTCTACTACAAGAAACAGAGGTCTTTATTTATAGTGATTATATTAAGGTTGAAAAGACTAGTACATGGATTGTTTAGGCATAAATTGAAGATTTCTCATTTAACTATATTCCACCTCAGTTTCTGCATATAACAAGCCTCTGCTATACTGAAGCTCCTGCAGGAGTGATGGGAGGCAGAAGTGGGGTAGAGGCTTCCCTTGCTTGTGGTATTTCCCTCCATAAGCTTGTCTCTGAATTTTCTGGTGACAGAGCTGTCAACACGTGGGGTGAAAATATGAGCTGTGGTACATATGAATTTTGGGCATGTGTAAAGACAGCAGTGGCATGGATTTGGAGGTGGAATAGGAACAGTGTCTCCAACTGTTTTTTTTAATTTTTCTTTTCTTTTTGATATTATAATAGATTTATATAATTTCCCCTTACCCTTTAATCCCCCCCCCCCAATCTCCTCACATGCCCTCCTTGCTCTCTTTTAAATCAAAGACATTTAAAATTTAAAACAAATATATTCCTAAATATAACCACCTAAGTCTGTATTACTTGTATATATGTTTTCAGGAATGACCATTAAATAATCAATTGGTGTGTTCTTCCCTAGAAAAGACTATTTCTTTGATTCTTAGCATTACGTATTTGCCTGTGTGTGTGTGTGTGTGTGTGTGTGTGTGTGTGTGTGTGTGTGTGTGATTGAAACCTCATGATCTGTCCACATCCCTCTGATATGTCTATGGTTGTTCTTGTTCAGTTCATGTTTATGAAGACATTTGGTGAGACTTTAAGGGTGCAGATCCTGACATTACTAGGAGTTATAGTTTCACAGCAAACTCCCTGATACTCTGGCTCTTAACATCTTTCAATCCTGTTTTCCATGTGCTCTTAACCTTATCATAGGAGTATTTTATAGATGTATTAATTTGTGCAGGGATCCACAACTGTACACCACGATTCATTGTAGTTTTCTGTAATGGTATCTGCCTGTTGCAAAAAGAAGTTTCCTTGATAATGTGTGAGGATTACTCTTATCTGTGGGTTTAAGGATAAATGCTTAGCTTGTTGTTCCATGTTATAGAGGTTAATAAATCATGTTTGTAGGTACTCCTCAAAGATCCATGGTTACACTGTCTCTGAATAACTGGCTATTGGTTTTCTCTTGTTGAGCAGTTTTAAGTCCAATGAGAAGGCTGTTGATTAGTGGTAAGGTATGAATAACACTGTTGCACTCTTAGGCTTTCTGTGCCATGCTGGGAATTTTGGTTTATAGGCATCATAGATGGATAGACCTATACTATATATAAAATCATATAGCCTCTCAACTTTGGAAACTTACATGTCACTATCTGGTACTTTTAAAAGCTAGTCCTCAGGGAGGGGGAATTCAGGTCAGTTATAACTGACAGATCACTCCCCCCCCCCCTTGAAGTGAATGGTGTCTTCCACAAAGGTACTTAAACTTCTACCTCTGTGGAGCAACCAAGGACAAGAGCAGAAGCTTGCAATTTTGGAGGGATGTCTTTTAGAAAACTCTGACTAATGACTTGAAGAAGGCTTTCATATCTGTTGTTGCAGTTTTTTTTAGATGATCTTTGGATCTTGAAGAGATTATGAACAACTTAGATGAGAAAATATGTTAAATTATACAACTATATTTTTACACTGAATTATAAATGTCAAATTTTAAGTAGATAATTAATAGTAGATAATTGTATGGGCTTTCATGATATTTTTACTGTTATTTTACCATTCTGCCTCATTCTTCTGTAATTTATCTCCATAATTCTTCCCTAGGAAGAAAAACAACCTTTTTCAACTTCTCTGGTCGGATCACTTTTAACTGCTATTAACCTCTATGTTGATTCCCAACAACCTTTGTCCTGAGAAAGGATCCTACTGGTTTCTATAGTTCCTCCAGGATATGTACTTACATCTGAAAATCTGGAAATAGTGGCCTCCAATGAAAAAGAAGATGCAACATTTATCTTTCTGGCTCTGGTTTATCTCATTCAATATTATCTTTTAGATTCTTCCCACTTACCTGTAATATCCATGTTTGCATATTTATTTATAGCTGAATAGCATTCCATTTTTTTCTTTATGCATAATGTTTGGCTTTTTTTCTTGAGGAGCCATGGTTCTGTTGTCCTTTTTATTCAATAACCTCTAATCACATGCACATAAGTATAAATTAAAGTGGATTACAGTTCAATGAAATCCAACTCCTTGGTCATACCAGTCACATTACAAGTTCTCAGTAGCATTCCATATTTTATTTGTGCCACAATTTCATCATATATCGTCAGTCAAGGGTTATTGACAGTTTTCTGGATATTGTATATAAATCACCAATGATCATGGCTGAGGAAGTATTTGAGGAGTATGATGTTGAGTCCCTTTTTTGCATTTGTACAGAAGTAGAATAGCTAGGTAATGTAACAAATGCATTTTTAGCTGTGAGACATTTGGCGTATACTAGGAAGTGATATAGCTGAGTCCCAGAGGAGATTGATTTTAGGTTTTTAAGTGGGAAAGAGCTTAGAACATATAGGCGCAGGAGAAAAATTCCTGAACAGAACACCAGTGCCTTATGCTATAAGTTCAAGAATGAACAAATAGGACCTCATGAAATTGCAAAGCTTCTGTAAGGCTAAGGACACTGTTAAGAAGAAAAATGGCAACCTACAGATAGGGAAAAGATCTTTACCAATTCTATATCTGATATATATCCAATATATACAAAGAACTAAAGAAGCTAGACTATAGGGAATAAAATAATTCTATTAAAAATGGGGTACAAAGCTAAACAAAGAATTCTTAGCTGAGGAACACTGAATGGCTGACAAGCACCTAAAAAAATGTTCAACACCCCTAGTCATCAGGGAAATGCAAATAAAAACAACCCTGATATTATACCTCACACCAATTAGAACGGCTAGGATAAAAACCTCAGGTGACAGCAGATGCTGGCAAAGATGTAGAGATAGAGAAACACTCTTCTACTGTTGGTGGGGTTGTAAGCTGGTACAACCACCCTGGAAATCAGTCTGGTGGTTCCTCAGAAAATTGGACATAGTACTACCTGAAAACCCATCTATTCCACTCCTGGGCATATACCCCAAAGATGCTCCAACATATATACAGGACACATGCTCCACCATGTTTATAGCAGCCTTATTTATAATATCTAGAAGCTGGAAAGAACCCAGATGTCCATCAACAGATGAATGGATACAGAAAATGTGGAATATTTACACAATGGAGTACTACTCAGCTATTAGAAACGATGACTTCATGAAATTTGAAGGCAATTGGATAGAACTAGAGATTATTAGCCTGAGTGAGGTAACCCAGTCACAAACACACACACACACACACACACACACACACACACACACACACACACACACGGTCTGCACTCACTAATAAGCAGATACTAGCCCCAGAAATATCTGAATACCCAATACCCAAGAAACAATTCACAGACATTATGAAGCACAAAAAGAAGGAAGACCAAAATGGGAATGACTCAGGCCTTCTTAGAGAACAAAACTCTCATGGGAAGAAATTCAAGGTTAAATAGAGGAACAGGGATTGAAGATCACTTAGAATTCGCCTCACCTGGAGATCTACCACATATTTAGTCAGCAAATCCAAGCACTATAGCTGATTCCAAAAAGTACTTACTGGCAGGAACCAGACAGAGATGCCCCCTCAGGGACTATGCTAGAGTCATAAAGATACAGCTGAGCATGCTTGCAGACCATTGGTCTGAACTCAAGGATCCCAATGAGGTTGCTAAAGAAAGGAGCTGAAAGGGATTGCAACCTCATGGGAGGATAACAACATTATCAACAAACCAAATTATCCAAAACTCCCATGGAGTAAAACACCAACCTTTGTGCACACTTTGAGAGACCTATTCATCCAGTTGCATATGTAGCTGAAGAAAACAGTGTCTGGCATCAATGTGAGAAGAGGCTTTTGTTCCAGGAAGGGCATGTTTTCCCAATGTAGGGAAATGCTAAGGCAATGGGGTGGAGAGGGTGATCAGGAGGGAGTGCATCTTTGTGAAAGCAACTATCAGGGGATGAACAGGGTGGTGTAGAGGGATAACATCTCAACTGTAAATACAATGTATCTAATAAAAAAGAAAAAAAGAGTTCTTAATATTGATTTTTAGATAACTGTAGTAGTTTGCAATCCCACCAATAGTAAGGATTTTTGTTTTTCTACACTCACACCAGCATTTGTTGTCACTTGTTTAGTTGATCTGTGCCATTCTGACTGGAGTAAGATGAAATCTTGAAGTTGTTTTCCCTTAATTGCTATGAATAATGGACACTTTTGAGACATTTCTTATTATTTCTTTCTTCTTTTGGGTTCTCTATATATCCTGTGTATTCTCTTTCTGATGTATAGTTGCTCTATTATCTTAATTTGGGCATTGGTGGAACGTTAACCGCCAAGCCTTCTTTGTAGTGCTGGTGAGACTAGAGGTGTAGCTGAGAATACATCATTCTTGTCCTTCCTCTAACTTTGTGTTATAAGCACTTAATTTTATGAATTGAATGTATTTATGCTTAAAGAAGTTATGGGAGAAGTGTTTTATTTGCAACTAAATTATATTCAGTTATAATGTTCAGCACTAGGCATGTTGGCAAGGTGGGTATTTAGAGTCCATCATCAGAAGAACTTGTGTTTAAAATGTTGAGAGCTAGGAATCATTGGAAGTCACAGAAGATGATAGCCTTTAATGTCAGTTATAAGAGCATATATTATTGATACCTTCTTAGCACAGTGTTATGGGAATAAGGAATTCAATGGCATTGTCTTGAGCTTTTGATCATTACTGCTCTGAACAGATTGAGAAATGAAACATTCAAGATTTAGGGTGTTTAGGTCTTCAGATTTATGTTTAAGTGTGAAAAAATGGCTTTTTTATGGCCCCATAAGAGATTTGGCTTTTGGTTTGTCCAGGGATCAATAGAGAAAGCTCTGCTACTGAATTTTATTTTTATACAGGGATCTGAAAGCAGTAGAGTGGCTGTGGCTGAATTGGTATTTTGAATCTGTGCAAAGTTACCAACCATGGGAGAATTACAGAAGGAAAAGGTGTTCATAATAAATCTGTACCTTTAAAAGATAAATACTATACTTTTAAGAAGCAAATCTCTGTTTGCTCCTTGGCAGATAATTAATACCTGACTATGAGTCAGTATATGGTATGCAATCCGAGTTAACTTTCATGACCTAAGTGCTATATGATTGATATAACTACATAGCTGATGACAATGATAGCTAAGGTATCTAGGTCACACATTTGAATTCAGCCTGTTCTATACATTGAGTTGAAAACCAGTTCAGGCTACACAGAAAAACCCAGCTTTAAGGGTAATAATCTGGACAGCCAACCTTAGAAGTGTGCTGTATTTGTTTGAGAGAAGAGGTGTATATATGAATCTTGAAAAAGTTGAAAAGTTTCAAGTCAATTCTTTCAATAAGTGGCCTGGATTCTCAGCATATTCCTGCCATATTATTAGATGCCAGTTAATTTTTATTGAAAATTAATATTCTTCTTTCATATAATACATTATGACCAGTTTTCTCTTCTTCTATATTTTCAAGTTATTCTCTACCTTCCTTTTCCTCCTAGATGTACTTCCTTCTGATTTCCTCTTCAGAAAAAAAAAAAGAATTTCAAGAAATGCCAGCCAAACAGGACGAAAAAAAAATGATACAATACCAGGTAAAAGCTTTTATATCAAGGCTGATGAAAGCATCCCAATGAGAGGAAAAGGCTCAAGAGCAAACAAGAGTCAGAGATATGAGAGATATTCTGCTTCCCACTGTTAGGAGTTCCACAAAACACCAAATTAATATTCAGAAAACCTGGTGAATACTCATGCAGATACTAGGTTGGCAACTTCCATCTCTGTGAGTCCCTGTGAGCCCTGCTTAGTTGATTTAGTGGACATATTCAGGCATTCTCCATACCCTTTGTCTTCCACAATGTGTCTCTCCCTTTTCTGCATGGTTTATTGATCTGAGGAGAGAGTCATGAGATACAGAAAAAGAGGGTGTGGATTTGGTGGCTTGGAAAAATGAGGACAATCTGGGAGAAGTTGGGGGAAGAGAAAATGTAATTAGAAATACTGTATGAACACTTTTAAGAAAAGAAAAACAAACAAACAAAAATAAAAAAACAAAAAAGTAAAGAAAAAAGACATGGCCTGAGAAGCAGTGGAGAAGAAAATGCCATCTTTTCTCAAGGACTTTGATAGCTTAATTCAGTCAGCTTTGTCTGGGAGAGGGTGGCTTGATGCTCACTGTTTCATAAATGTTGGCTCACAGTTTGGTACAATATAATGAAGTGTGATCATTATTGTCAATTAACCTAAATTTAAAAATATTCAGAAGATACATATGGATATATTTGAATGTATTTCCATAGAAATTTAACTGAGAAAGGACTACCCATATGAAATGTGGAAAGTATAATCTCATATTCTTCCAGAATGATGCCATCCCCAAGCTAACATATCTTACTGATAACTATCTCAAAATAACTTTTCTATTTTAATTGGATATTTTATTGATTTACATTTTAAATGTTATCCCCTTTCCTGATTTCCCCTCCAGAAACTTTCTATTGTATTATCCCCCTTCCCCTTGCTATTATGAGGGTGCTCCCCTAGCAACCCACTCATTCCTGCCTTCCCAACCTGGTATTCACCTAAACTGGGGCATCTAGCCTTCACAAAACCAAGGGCCTCTCCTCCCATTGATGTCTGAGAGGCCATTTCTACTACATATGCAGCTGAAGCTATGGGTCCTCCATGTGCACACTTTGGTTGGTAGTTAAGTCCCTGAAAACTCTGGGAGATATGGTTGGTTGATATTGTGTAATGTGGAATCTCAGCATCATTTTGATTTACATTTTCCTGATAAGAACTTTGAACATTTAAGTGCTTCTCAACCATTTATGATTCCTCTGTTGTGAATTCTTTGTTTAGTTATATATTGCATTTTTGTTGGGTTGTTTGATTTCTTGATGGTTAGCTTCTTGAGTTTAGGGAAAAACTTGAAGAAGCTGAGAAGGATGTGACCTATAGGAAGACCAGCAGTCTCAATCTAACCTGAATCCCTAAGATCTCTCAGACTGAGCCACTACCAGGCAGTACACACCAGCTGGTATGAGGCCCCCAACACATATACCACAGTGGACTGCCTTTTCTGTACTCAGTGCAAGAAGATGTACCTATCCCTCAAGAGATTTCAGGCCTCCAATACTGGGGAGGTCTGGTGGGGTGTGGATAGTGAAGTGGAGACATCCTCTTGGGCATGAAAGAGGAAAAGGTATAGGATGAGGAACAGTCAAAGGGAGGACCTAGGGGTGGATAAAGACTAGACTGTAAAAAGAAGATTAAAAGTAAAACATAAATAAAAATTTTTAAATAGATTTAATTTTTGAGATTATAGAATAATTACACAATTCTCCCTTTCCCTTCAAACTCCAATACTTTCCTTGTCCCTTCTTTTCTTTAAAAATCCATGGTGAGTTCTCTTTGTTTTATTTTTTCATTTTTATGTTTCTTATATTTCTCTTTTGTGATTTATGCAACTATGGGAATACCCATCTTCTTTAGTTTTATTTGAGGGAAGTATTAGACTTATTTTGAGAGATCCTTCTGAAGTACTTCTCAGAAAACAAAAGCAGTATGAATTTCAAACCATAATCAAATACAATCAATATTAATTAAGTCACCAAATACCTCATTTACAGCTTTATGAGAAGAGGCAAGAACAATATAGAATCAGCTGTTACACTAAAAGTCACTTGAAGAAAGATTAATTACAATAATGAATGAAATGAAGGACTAGGGGGAAAAGAATGGAAAGGGAAGAATATAAGGAGAGAAAAATCCTCTTGTAGGCTATAAGTATATGTAAATAAAACAAGAAAAGATAAGAAAAGGAATTTTTTAATTCTAAAAGCATTGAAAAAATATGTTGACAATCATACTAAAAGAAGTAAAATAGACAAAATATATAAAAACACAAACAATTCCAATATTATTATAATAATTTCACCTATCCAAAATTAAAATCTTCTAAATACTGTAGGTCATTGAAACTTGGCATTTTAATACCTTTTCCTCGTACTAACATTCAGACTGGTGCAGAGCCTAAGTCTGTCATGATGAAGTCCACACAGTTTGTTTGAGCTGCATTCACTTTAAAGCTACACTTGTCCACTCAACAGGATTTTTGTAGTCTCCAGGCTAAGTAGACTCTCACTCATAGAGGCTCTCTGTACACTGTGGAATGGCTAACATCCATCCCATGGAGTGTTCTCAGAACACTGGCTAATGGGGGAGAGAGAGAGTTGAGATCTGCCCCAGAGAAGGTGAGTAAATGGAACCCAGAGCTTCCCGTGCTATTTTCCTTGCACTTTGCTCCAACCCTAAATGAACCACCTGGAAATGGATTCACAGATTTCAGTGCCAGCAGTCAACTACACACGGCAGAACGTACACCTCTGGAGTCATCTGACCACAGTCTCAGGGCTTTCCGTTTTTGCCATTATTTACAGGTAATGAGGTCCAGAGACCAGGACCACTGGCTACCTCACTCCTCAGAGCTTAAGCCTCTTTAACCTCTCATGTGCTAATGTCTTAGCTCCCTCTGTCCACTGTTGTCTCTCATAGATGTCTCCCACTCAGTGATTGTGGGAGGGTCCCTGGGATTACTGCCCTGTGATTATCTCAGGTATTCAGAGCATTCCTATTTAAGGTGGCACCTGCAATAGCCGATTTACACATGAAAGGAGACATAATTAATTTCCTCTGACTTACAGGCCTGACACTCAGGAGAAGTTTTTGTCATAGTGAATCCACCCACTGACTTTAATATTTGTGAAGACTGCATTTATTTTATGTATATCTTTTAAAGCATGTGCCATTTATTTTGTACAAAGATTTACAATCTCAAAATGCTGTGCATTTGTTAAAGAGATGAATATAACATGAGATTACAGATATTAAGAAGATTTAAGAAGGCTATCACATGCATTTGAATGTTCAAAAATAAATATAAAGGAGCTTCAAAATGAATGTAAAATATTGAGCAATCAGTTTGAATTGTACTTATCACTCCTTCCACATACTGTATTTTTTTCTTATATGGCATTTAATACTTACCAACATAGTAGGTTATTTTGTTTTCGATTAAGGCTGTTTAATGTGGGTATCTTATCCCTAGAAGCAAGATCTACAAGTTTATAGATCTTTATGTAGTTTACTCACTTGTTTAAATATTTGCTACCTGGAATGGATTTCTATCTATTTATAACATATTTGTAATTTCAACTACATATTTTAGAATGATTAGTGTGGGGAGGATAACCACAGTTTTGACCAAGTTGTTAAAAGCCCTTTTGACCTGCTGGTTCCTTAAGAAGTAAATGAAGGAGCATGGTATGGGAGTAATAGAGCTATACCTCATACCACAGATATTTCTACATGTATAAAAATGCAACTTCTATAAGAGAGAAAAATCAGAATCTTGTGGGAGAAACAAGTGGAAGAGGACATTTTCCTTTGCTCTGTAGAAGCATATTCAGAATTGTTCTAAGGAAAATTGGTAGGAGAGAATCACAATGACCAAGTTACTGGAGTAAATACTGCTAAAGAAAATGTCATCAGCTTTCAAATCTTTGTATGGGCGTGAGAAATCTGCAACATATGAGAAGAGTCCTGAGTGAAGCTGTGGATAATGTTACAGTAAAAGAGTTCCAGCTGCAGGAAGATGATCACTGGGGGAAAGTTGATGAGAAAAGTGGCCAACCAGTTGTAAGGCAATTACACATTTTATTGCTATGATAGTTGTGTAGCATGGGGATTTGCAGATTGTCACATAACATTGCAGTCAGTAGAAAATATATATGTCACTCCCATATTGAGAAATTAAACAGCAACAAAATGTAATATGCAAGCATTATAGCAAATGGTTGTATTTCCTGTAGGTGAGCAGATCAAAAGTCATGGAATGCAGACTGTAGAAATTAGAATTCTAAAAGGGGAAATTCACAAGACTAAATACATGGAAGTTCTTTTATGAATGTTTGATAGTGTCTGTGTTATAATGATCATGTTCCCACTTATATTCAGAAAGTAGATGACAAGCAAAGTGGACAGGCTCAAAATTCATCACTCTTGGACATCTGTAAGTCCAGAGCAATAAATTCTTTCATTTACACTGATCTCTGGACTCTGATAAGTCTGAAGATAAAACGAATGGCAGCTGCTAAAAGCATTTCAAATACATGGGTAGTGTCTTTACTCTGGATACACTATTTTAGTAGATGTGTTAAAAAGGGGGGGAGGGAAATTGTGCAAATGTGTTTTAATCTTAAAATAGAGGAAATAATTAGAAAATGTAAAATCTGTATGTTCTTAGACAAAAAAGTGGAAGTTTAGTCATCTATTTGACTTGCAAGCTTATAGCCAAAGGTCTTAGGGTTGCAAATAATCAATCTGTATTTTATAAGTCAAAACCTATTTTATTCCCATTTGAACTTTATCTGTTATATATTTTTGATGACACAATATGGAATTATTATATTTTAGGTTCTAAAATTATTTTAATGTTAGTGACAAATATAGTCCCTCATAAAGTTAGTGTTATATATTTATTATCTATGCTCTGACAAATTGAGAACTATCTAGACAGAAACACTGAGGTAAGAATTAAGAAAATGTATCCATGGCATAATAAAACAAATTGAGTTCTTGATTTATACCAGTGTGGATGGAACTACATACATATTCAGCTTCGTCTTTGTCCAGGCATAGACCCCACTTACTTTGCTGATTATCTGTAATAAAGGAAATTTTCTGTTTCAGGTGAGAAATATTACTTTACTTTTATCCCTTTATCAGGCTGTCACAGTTAATTATAACAATTTAAGCATGTTAATGTTCTTTTTTGTTATAAATTATCTTTTCAATCTAAATTATAATTGGTAAGGATTGAATAAGTGAGTTATCATAACTCCAAAATTTTTGTTGTGTATACTGTGTATATTGTGACATTTCTGATATTGATTAGTTGTGCAAACTTTTCAAAAGTCTTCTTCAAAACCTCAGACACATTCTGGCTGTTTTGGAACATATTTCAAGAGGCATCTTGAAAGGGAAAACATAGCACATGCATCCCCAGAGAAAGGAAAACAAGTATATTTCTGACTAATTAATTTTGGCAATCCTCTACTCTAGTTCTCTTGAGAGGCATTATGTGTTGTGGGAATGTAGAATATCATTTGTGACATTAGGCTTCCCATGAAGCAAAGGAAAAGCCTGATAATGTACAGATTGAGTGCTGAGAAATTGACTTCTCAATTGCTACTTTTAGGGAAAAGCCACTTACTTTGGTACTTTAGTAGTGTTTAAGAAGAAAAAAATTAATTTTGGCCTTGAAACATAGTTGTGTCATAAAACACTTTCCACCTGGAGAATCCACACCAAGTGTCAAAATGAAGAGAGAATTTTTCAGGTGACTGTGAAGGACATTGAAAAAGGCCATGAGTTCTAGTTGAGTAAATTTGAGCAGTAGTAAAGACTTCCCAGAGTAAATCCAGAGAAGCTGAGGATTTAGAGAGGATATATGAGAAGTCTGACTGCTTATTTCACAGTAAATCATTAGCATCATACACACCAGAATTCCAACAAATAAAAGCATCCAAACATGGGAATGCAGTCTGTGCTTCATATAACTAATGATAATCAAAGAGAAAAAAAGTACTCAATGGTTGTGGTAACAGGAGTGTTTGAGGGGATGAAGTCATAGTTTCAGGCACTTGAATCACATGAGGCTGAGTTTAGCTGGGGAAGCCACTTACTCATGTAGTGTTAGTCATAGAACCCCAAACTTTTGGGCAGTGGATAAATCACCAACTTTAAATCATGTTTTTCTTTTTTAATAGGTGTATATTACTTTTCCAAAATACTAAACTTCAATATGTCATTTCCATACATGTGTATAATGAAATTTAATCACTTTTATTTTATTATCCTCTTTGTCTCCTTTGATCTCCACTGTTCCTATTTCCTTTCCAAATAGTACTTCTACTTTCAAGACTCTGCTGTTAAACCAAGACAAAAGTAGATTCTGTATATGAGAGAAAACATGGGATGCCTGTCTTTCTGAACCTGGCTCATTTTACTTAATTTGAGGACACCTAGGTCCACCATTTTTAAAAAATATTTTAATAATTATATTTAGTTAAATAATACTCCATCATGTACATATGCTACATTTTTCTTTGTCTGTTGAATAACATCTAGGCATATCTGTCACTATGCACATGTCAATTGGAGTCTCTGTTATATGCTAATCTGGGTTCTTTCAGGTGAGTACTCAGGGATCCTATATCTGAATTCTATATTAACTCAAATTTCATGTCTCCCAGGAGTGCTTACTTCAGTATGTGGATTACTTATTAATCTTGCTGCATCCCATAAAAAGTGTACTTCATTTTAGAATACTATTCTAATTCTTCAAAACACTCTGTGGCATCTGGTTATAAAATTTCTCCTTCAAAGGCATAAATATCTCATCAAAAAGGACTAACTCTTATGACTTATGTTATGGAGATAGGATCATTTAGTCTTCTAAACTCTAGAATCTAATTTTTAAAATGGCCTAGAAGCAAGCCAATGAGGAAAATCATCTAGATTTTACTGTGAAAATAATCATGGATCCCTTACCTCATTGTACTCAAAATGATATTGCATACATCTCTCCAAGTAACTACTTGGTGAGATTTTAATTGTTTTCACTTATTATTAACAAAACCTTTAAGGTTAAATTTCTGTAGTTTATCTTGGAAATGTATGCATACACATAATATTATACAGACTGAGCAACTTGGTTTTACTCATACACACACACACACACACACACACACACACACACACAAACACACATGTAACACTCTCCTAATAACCTTTCTTGGCACCATGCATGTTAGCATATATAGCAAGTATTCTTATCCCCACATACTCCAAAGTCTATAAAATGTCAATACTTGAAAAAAGATTAAACAATAGAAATATTGGAAAACAACTTAAGTTATTACAAATATGACAGAAATTGTGAGAACTACCTGGGCAATAAAACTTTCAATTTCTGAGAAATCCATAGATCAGGAAACAAATACCTGGAGTCTCTTTCCAAGGAAACTTTAGGTGAGCTCAGAGTTAAGCATTAACAAACCAACAAAATTGTTCAGTATGCTTAATGGTCAAGGTTTAGGACTCTGATGAATGTAACCATAATTTTGAGAGCAACTTCTAGAAATTGATGCTAAAATTCATTAAGTCCCATGCATATAAAGGACAGAACACACAACAAAGACATTATGCCCAATGATTGCACTGCACTGGCCTCTAATTAATATGAATAGACCTCAGTAAATACAGCAAAAAGTAGCAGCACAGCAGGGGTAAAGGACATTGATAGAAGATATCAATTAAAAAGTGCATATACAGTAAAACACAATTTTTCAGAGTTATGTGTTACCCTTTTATTAGTTTTTGCTTGTTGATCAATGAATAAATACTTTGAAAATAACTTTGTTCTTTTAAAATATCATTCTTATTATAGTGATATTAAATCAGTCACACTCAGAAAATTTTAACAGAAATCAAAATATGAAACCATTCAACTAAGTTGAATACAACAGTAGATTGAAAACACAATAATGAAAATATACATCACATATAATATTCCTAATACAAATGAAGCTGTGAATTTTTTTATGATTAAATTTTATGTGAAATACATTTTTTGATCAAGACCTTAAAGGATTCTTTTACTTGTTTGTTTCTAAGAGTGTAAATAAAAGGATTCAGCATTGGGGCAACAGAGGTGTTGAGTACTGCTATGCCCTTAGTCAAAGCCACGCCTTCCTTTGCAGAAGTCTTGACATACATGAATATACAGCTTCCATAGGAAATGGACACAACAATCATATGTGAGGAACAGGTAGAGAAGGCCTTTTTCCTTTGTTCAGCAGAGGGGATTCTTAGAATTGTCCTGAGGATAAACGAATAGGACAGAATCACTAATGATAAGGTTACCATGAGAGTAAATACAGCCAGGAAGAATGCCAAGAGCTCCAGGAAGGCTGTGTCTGTGCAAGAGATGAGCAACATGGGGGAGGAGTCACAGGTGAAATGGTCAATGATATTAGAGTCACAGAAATCCAGTTGAAGGCCCATGATCACAGGTGGAAAGATGATGAGAAATCCAGCCAGCCAAGAGCTAGCTATGAGCTGGATGCAGACCCTGCTGCTCATTATTGTGGCATAATGCAGGGGCTTACAGATAGCCACATAGCGGTCATAGGACATAGCAGTCAGAAGGAAAAATTCAGTTGATCCTAGTAGTATGAAGAAAAATACCTGAGCCATGCAAGAGTTATAGAAGATGGTCATATCCCCTGTTACAATGCTTACAAGGAAAGGAGGAATGGACACTGTGGTAAACGAGATTTCTAGAAAAGAAAAATTGCGAAGAAAGAAGTACATGGGTGTCTTGAGGTGTGAATCTATCAGAGTGAGGATAATAATGGTCAGATTTCCAGTAATGCTCAAAATATAAGTGAGAAATAAAAATATAAAAATCAAAATGTTTACCCTTGAGTCATTTGTCAATCCCAATAGAATAAACTCACTCACAGATGTTCGATTTTTCATTTCTCCTTGTGCTCTGCCAGGTCTGTAATTTTGAAATGAATTAGACTCAGGATAAGTTTGAATTATATTTGTTGGTATATGTGTTTGTTTCCTCACACCATACAAGACTTTTAACAATATATAAATTAAACATTAACTCATTTACCAAATTACAGTGTTTTAAAATGAACATTAACTGTCACAAAACAATTATGCACCTTGGATCTACAGATAATTAGTATTAAGGTAGTCACTACATAGTTCTAGTTATTACATTGGCAGATGAAGTTAATGCCATGAAAGGTCTTTTGCTGTGGAATCTGAGCAAATATATTTGAAAACTAAATAAAATACTTAAAAATGAAAAATATTTTATTCTCAAAACTACTTTAACAAAATAATGCATTACTTTTTGTGAATCAAACATTTAAATTTTAATTGTCAATTTTAGAAAATGTTTTAAACAATTTTTGACTTTCCAAAGAATTAATAATTTAGCAATGAATCAGGACCTTCAAAACCAACATTTATATATCACTAAAGAAACAAACTCAAAAAACTCCAAAGTGCAAAAACATTCTTACTACTTCTTTATTAAATTAAATATTTTTAATTTATGTAGATGAGATTTTAATAGCCAGATAAAGAACTTAGGATAATGAATAATTAAAAATAGATGAAGAATAAATGAACTATAGCAAAGAACAGAGACTTGCAGTTGTGTAAGGCTGAAGAGCTCAGTGGGTTCTTTTTTTTGGATACTCTCTCTGTTTACATTTCAACTGATATCGCCTCCCCTCCCCCTCAACTTGTCTCTGTGAACCTGTGAATGTGTACCCTCTCCCAATAATCACCCTCTCTACCTCAGTGTCTTGGCATTCCCCTACATTGGGAAAACACACCCTCACTGAACCAAAGGTCTCTTCTCACATTGATGCCAGAGACTGCTATCGTCTGCTACATATTAACCAATTGTCAATGTTACCTCATTTTGGACAATTTTCCACACTGCTCACCAATGTCTACATTTTGTGATTTTCATATATGACAAACTTATACCATGTGTAGTTGATATTTGGGGAAGTAGTTGAGCTATATAATGTAACAGGAACACACTATGGGACAAATCCAAACAAAATCTCTGAGGTGGAACTCTGATAGATTATATGGTCCTGGTTGTTGGTAGAAACTGATAAAAGTCAAACCCTCCATAGTAATACACTATTAAAATTGTGGTTTGAGAATGTTGAGAAATCATTGGGTCCCAAAGCAGTGCTCACTATTTATAAAACTCTCAAAGCAAAAGAGTTCTGTTTGTTTATTTATGTTTACTTTATTTATATTAAATAAATTTTTTCTGGTTGCAACTTCCAGTTTAATAGTAAATCTAAAGATTGTTGAAACAGAACAGGGAAGTTGATGAACAGAACAGGAATTCAGAGGCAGAAATTGTGGTATCTTGGGATGTAGCTAAGACTCTCAAGAAGAATAGGAAAGGAGTCTGACAGGGAAGGAGAAGGGGAATAATAAATGAACAAGATAAAAAATAGGGAAAAAGGTAGCCATGTTTTCAAGACATTTGTGCAATACTTACAGCTGAGAGACAATGAAGTTGTATATTTGGTCTGCTCCCTAGGTGAAACTGAATTGATTAAGGAGGAAAGGACATAAAGTATGAATGAGAATCAGGAATCAATATCCTTAGGAGATGACGAGCTATGTGACCTATGAGTAAAAATTGTTGAATAGAACAACAGTCAGCAGCTGGTATGTCTTTCTTTCTAAAATTCAAAAAAAGTAACAAAGTCCTTACCATGAATATTATGAAATTTGACAAATACCATTTTCCCCCTTTGGCTTCCAGTACTCTTAGGAAAGAAAGATGGGGGAAAAAATCTATTTTTTACACCATAGTTAGAAAATGGAAAGTGTTGTGTCTAAATATTCTTACCAGAAGCTCTTCTGTCTTGTGTTTTTCCATCTACCTTGAAACAGACACAAGGGACTCTTTCAGGTGATAAACTGTCTCTGGAGAGAGATGGGGTTGATGAGTGTGGCATAAAGCTAAGCTGAACAACAAGGTGAATTACACAAATTACCTTTGGAAACATTTATTATTAGAGAAATTTAGATGCATACAGTACTGAAAATAACATGAAGTGACTTTTGTATTCCATGTAGTCTGTATTTTTAATACAAAACAGTGATACAATCTAAATTTATATAAACATGTAAAAGCACAAAATAGCAAGAGGAAATATCCACTGGGACATGAAGAGTGCAATATAATTATTTTCTTTGATAATAAAATGGATAATTTAGCTAAGATATACTTAATATATAGGCATATCGACAAGAACTAGAGACAATAATTTTACAACTCACCATTTGGTACTCAAAAATATTTTCTTATTGTCTAAATCATGT
Organism: Micromys minutus; assembly: GCF_963924665.1. NCBI lineage: Eukaryota > Metazoa > Chordata > Mammalia > Rodentia > Muridae > Micromys > Micromys minutus. Next base: position 5,439,193 of record NC_137957.1, read on the forward strand.
TAGAAAATAAGTTTACATTTTTTTTCATTATAGTCCTCTGGTTTTTCCCCTGTTGAATAATTTAATGCTGTAAGGCACTAGATTTTTTTAACCTCAGTATGTTTTGCATAGATGCTAAATTTCAATTTTATTATTACTTTTTGTACACTAAAATCTCCTGACTCAATTTATGTACAATTTCAGTTGACTTTTTTGCTATAATACAGAAAATATTGCTAGTAGATTTTAAAAAAATATTTAGTTCACTAGTTTCACATGTTGAACCAACCATGTGTTTCAGGGGTAAAGCTACCTTGGTTATGATAAATTATCTTTTTGACATGTGACCACATTTTCTATGCAACCCCCTCTTTACTAAATTTTCTTAGGGATATTTGATTTTGGAAACATTTTCTTAATTTTTATCTGAGTAAATATATTTACTTGCCAATCTGAAGCATATTGGCATAAGTTTTTTATATGAATGTATATAGAGCAATGATACACCATTGTCTATTTGGAGTCAGGAAGTTAAATTATCCTTTAACATTTTATAAAATGTTTTAAATCAAGAAGAGACTAAAGAAAATGCCATCCAGAGACTGTACCACCTGGGGATCCATTCTATATACAGTCAATATTGCAGATGCCAAGAAGTGATGCTGACAGGAGACTGAGATATCTGTCTCCTGAGAGGCTCTGCCACAGTATGACAAATACAGAGGCAGATACTCTTTGGTTGGTGGTTTAGTCTCTGGGAGCTCTGGAGGAAGGGGTCTGGTTGAATGATATTGTTGTTTTTCCTACGGGGTTGCAAATCCCTTTATTTCCTTCAGTCATTCCTCTAACTCCTCTATTGGGGACCCTGTTCTTAGTTCAATGAATTTTGTATTAAAACCATCTGGTCCTGGGTGGGTTTTGGATAGGAGATGTTTAATGACTGCTTCTATTTCTGTAGGGTTTATGGGACTGTTTAAGTAGTTTACATAGTCCTGGTTTAGCATTGGAAAATGGTATCTGTCTCGAAAATCAACCATTTGCTTAATATTTTCCAATTTTGTGGAATAGTGGTTTTTGAAGTAAAACCTAATTATTCTGTAAATTTCTCAGTGCATGTTGTTATGTCTCCCTTTTCATTTCTAATTTTGTTTATTTGGGTACTTTTTGTCTTTTGGTTAGTTTGGAGGGCTTGCTTATCTTGTTGAATCTATCAAAGAACCAGCTCTTGGATTCATTGATTCTTTGTATTGTTTTCTTTGTTTGTAACTGAATAATTTCAGCCCTGATTTTTATTACTTACTGCCTTCTACTCCTCTTTGGTGTGTTTCCTTCTTTGTATAGCTTTTTAAGGTAGATTTTTAAATTGGTAGTATAAAAACTTTCTAATTTCTTTATAGAGGCACTGAGTACCATGAACTTTCCTCTTAGCACTGCTTTAACTGTGTCCCATAAATTTGGGTATGTTCATTTTCATTTTCATTAAATTCTAGAAATTCTTTGATTTCTTCTTTTAGTTCTTCCCTGATGATTGTGTAAAGAGTTGTTCAAGTTTCATGAGTATGTAGGCTTTCTTTTGTTTGTTGTTGAATTTCAGCTTTACTCTGTAGTGGTCCAATAAGATACAAGGTGTTATTTCAGTTCTCTTATACCTGATGTTGCTTGCTTTGTGACTGATTATATGGTCAATTTTGAAAAAAAATCCATGAGATGCCGTGAAGAAGGCATACTCTTTTTTGTTTGAATTAAATATTCTATAGATGTCTTTTAATTCCATTTGATTGATAATGTTCGTTCATTTCATTGTTTCTATGTTTAGTTTTTTAGTTTGTTTGTTTATATGACCTGTCAGTTGGTAGGAGTGAGGTGTTGAAGTCTCCTACTATTAATGTGTGGGGTTTGATGTGTGATTTAAAATTTAGCAATGGTTTTGTTTTGTTTTGTTTTTGTTTTACCAGTGTGGGTGCCTTTGTGTTTGAAGCATAGATGTCAGAATTGAGATATCATGTTAGATTTTTCTTTTGATAAATATGAAGTGTCTGTCTCTGTCTCTTTTGATTAATTTTGGATGAAAGTTTATTTTAATAGGTATTATAAAAGCCAATACAGCTTGCTCCTAGGTACATTTCCTGGGAAACATTTTTTTTTAGTCGTTTAGTCTGAGTTAATGTCTAACTTTGTTGCTGATGTGTGTTTCTTGTATGTAGCTAAATAATGGATCCTTTTCTCACATCCATTTTGATAGCTTGTGGTTTTTTTATTGGGGGAAATTGAAGCCATAAATGTTGAGGGATAAGAAAGACCAATCATTGTTAGTTTGTTGTTGTAGGTGGTTGTGTGTGTGTGTGTGTGTGTGTGTGATTATCCTTAGGGCTAGATTTGTAGATAGATATTGCTTAAATTTGGATTTGTCTTGAAATATCATGTTTTCTACATTTATTGTGATGTATAGTTTTGTTAGTTTAGATTAGGTTAGCAGCTGTGTTTTTTTAGAGGTAGAAAAATATCTAACCAGCTCCTCCTAGATTCTAGAGTCTCTGTTGAGAAGTGTGGTATAATTCTGTTAGATCTGCTTTGAATGCTGCCTGGCCTTCTCCCCTTGCATTTTTCATATTCTTTCATTGATATCTAGATTTTTTTGATTATAATATGGCAGTAAGTTTTTTCTTTTCTGGTCCAATCTAATTGGTGTTCTAAAGTTTCTTGTATGTTTATAAACATCTCTTTCTTTAGGCTGGGAAAGGATTTTTTGTTGATTTTCTTGAGATTATTTTATTGGCCTTAGAGATGGGACTCTTCAGCTTCTTCTATTGCTACTATATAATTAGGTTAGATCTTTTCATGGTATCCAAGTTTTTCTGGATATTTTGTGTCACGAAGTTCATAGATTTAACATTTTCTTTGAAGAGCTCTATCAATTTCTTCTATTGTATCTTCTGTGCCTGAAATTCTCTATTCTATCACCTATATTGTTAGTTACTCTTCTCTTCCCTAGGTTTTACATATCCTGGATTTCCTTATTTTTTGTTTTCTGTATTGCTTCTATTTCCACTTTCAGGTCTTGCATGGTTTTATATATTTCTTTTACCTGTGTCACTGTATTTTTCTGTATGTCTTTAGGGGATTTATTAACTTTCTCTTTAAAGACCTCTATCATCATTATAAGACACCTATCTGTTGGATTTTATTTTCTGTAGTTCATTAAGAAGTTTATTCATTTCCTCTTTAAAGGCCTCTATCATCATTATAAGATTCAACTCAAGGTTATTTTCTTGTGTTCCAGTTGTGTTAGGATATCTAGGGCTTGTTGCAGTAGGGTAGCTATGCTTTGAAGGTGTCATGTTGCTGGGTTTTGAAGATTTTTTTGAGGGCCTTTAGCCATCTGGATGGTTTTAGTCCCTAGATGTTCTTATTGTAGTAGGTACTAAGCAGGGGGATGAACCTAGATGATCTAGGTGTGGCAGTTTTCTGATCATTAACCCTGGGACATATGGTTCTGGACCTGCAGGTCTATATGGTTTATGAGCCAGGTATGTTGAAGGTAGGTGGAAAGGTGGCAAATGAAGGTGCTCCTGGGATAGCAGGTTGCTTAGGGTAGCTTGGCTTGGCCTAGAGGGCTCAGAAAACATGGAATATGTATGGGGATTACAGAAACTTAATTGTATGGTTCAGGAGTCACATATCTGATGAAGATGAAAGAGAGATTGGTGGAAAAAATAGAGATCCTCACTGGGAGAGCAGGCTGCTCTGGGCAACTTGGTTTGGCCCAGAGGGCTCAGAGAGCAGAGACACTTACCTGTATGGTTTAGAATCTGCAGCTCTGATGAAAGTGAGGTAGAGGTGGCAGGATAATAGCAAACTGCTCAGGGCTTGGAATTCTTTTTTGAGAGACTTTATCATGGGCAGATAGTTCTATGGCATTTCCTGGTGGGAAATAAGAATACAACCTACTTCATTTTAAATTTATGTTATATAGCATTCATTCTTTTTTCCTCTAACATATGAGTATAGTTTCCAAAACCACAAATCTAAACAAGGGTTTAGACCTCAGACTTGTAAGCAGGCTTGATCTCCTTTCATTGAGTGTCTTCCTTCCTCGTCTCTTACTGCATTCAGCAGGCTCTAATCCTTTTCAATTTCTTAAATAAGTGAAATATTTCAACTGGATACAGAGCAATAGCATGTTTGAGAAGATCAATCCAGAAACAATAAAAAGTTATTTGTTTCCTGTGAATCTATTCAGAGCGACTGAGCAACTGCATGCTAAGATGAATAAATATAATGATGGGGGTAATTTCATTGAAAAATAACAAATAAGTAACCGATACTGGTAAATACTGCTAAAAAGTATGTATTCTCTATTCTTGCTATTTCTTTCTATGTTAATATACATTCTGGTAAGGTATAATTTTCAAAAAATTAAAATGTCTTTTATACAAATACAACATATAGTTGACACAAATAGAGTATCTTGCTCAATTAATTAATCAGTGCCATTGGGTGGCAAAGCTGTTTTACTGAATAATTTAGGAGACATAGCTATATGATTGTAGGTTTATTGCATACTTTCCTTATATATGTTAAACTATTTAGTTACCTACTCCATTTTAGTGGTTATCTGTTCAAATATAAACTGTGTATATAAAGTCATATATTCTATACACTAGGCAAAAGTAACATTAAAACACATACACATTTTTCTGAAAATTTCAATATCTTCCAGATGTCCTGTTAAACAGTAATTTTATGAAGTCATAAACTTGAATTTTCTCTTCATTTCTAAAATTTCAAGAATATTTCCTAAATTTATTTGAACAGTTTTCCTGAACTCTTTCTCCTTTCTGTTTCCCTTGGATTGGAAAAAGTGACATTTGGCAGCTGAATTTTTATCAAGAATATGAGATAACTTAGGTATCTCTTTTCATCAACTAAATCTACTCATTGGCAACTTTATATGTATATATAATGCAATCTGATTACCCCCATCCTCCACCTTTGAATATCTCTTTCTCTTCATCTCAGTCAAATTCCTTGGTCTGTACAGATATTTTCACAATGTTCATCTCTTTTTGTTTTATGCAGTCATCATGAAAAAGAAAGGGGGAAGAAAAATTTTCCAGTAAGGAGATTTTAATGAAAAGTAAGATAAATTACATACTTTTGACATTGAAAGGTATTGATTGATTGTTTTTGAGTATATTCATACCTTTCAAATCAAAACCTAGAAATAAACAACTTTATTATCTTTTATTGCCTCTAAGTTAAGCACAGAATTTTTTTTAGAAATTCTGAATTGTCTTTTGTTAGAGAGTTATTGATTTGTTTGTAGAAGATAGCTAATGAAACTTTTGCATCTTATTGTCCCCAAGGACACAGTCTCACATTTGCTGCTGTTTGATACTCTGCCAAACTATAGAGACTATTACATTCACTAATTATGATTGTGTTTGGCCACAAAGGACTCTCCTCATTATCTATATGTCCAGAAAAGGTTAGCATAATAAAACAACCACCTTTCTTTACAATTTAAAATTCTTTTTTGTCCAGAGAAGTTGAAAATTATCTACCAAAAACTGTGAAAATCATTTTATAAGTCTTTATTTCAGTTTTAAGTTGTAATAAATTGGTTACTTAGTTCAGAGTAGAATGGAGTCTTTAATGTGAACCTGTTAACTAAAAATAGCATTATCTTCTGCAAAATAATTCTTTACAGCTATGTATATCTTCATAAGATTTTAACCCACATTTAAGCACACTTTAAGGTTCATCTTCAGGAAAACTAATATTATAAATCAACAAAATTCATGATTGCCTTCCAGAAGAGTAAGTATTCTTTAGTTTGATTGTTACATTTCTTCCTCCATCTTTATTCTATTTTCTTTTCCTCTATAGTAATCACACTTCCTCATTAAAAATCAGAGGTAAGAAAAAATTCAAGATCAACACTGCTAGACAAGAAAATATTCATTTACTATGTTATTTTATGTTCCACAAAAATTAAGAATAAAAAATAGGACTCCTTGGAAATAAATTGTACATGTATCCTCGGGAAGACTATGGTCATATCTTGTTCATTTTGTCTGTCCTAATTATTTAATTTCTACCAATCACATAATAGATTTCAAAGAAAATATTCTCTAATAAATTCATGAGTACATGTTCAGAGAGGATAATTTTACAGGCAAATAGAAGTGACTCACAATGACACCTTCACCAATTTGTATACAAATGGAAATTGTGATATCCTTCATGAAATCTCCAAAATATTTGTAATATTGTCACTCATGACTACTGTGCTCAAGTGAGTTTGAAATCCTCAGCATTGAAAAAAATTTCAAACTGAATTGATTGATAAGAGCATTCATTTCATAATAAGCTTCAAAGGGAAAATGATATTTCTTATCAGACAAGAAAGATAGTTTCAAATTTTAATTCTGCTATAAATTAGGATACAAAATGAAAGGCTAAAGGGAGTTTTTATATTTGTTCTAAATTCACAAATGAACTTGTCTAAAAGGATATTATTGAAACCTGTCTCATTACCAACTAGTTATTTCTTCTGAGCTTAAATTGTTTCTTTTCTTATGTAGAGATGCTTACAAAATAGCTATTTGTCTGTCTTTGATAATATAAAGTCTTTACTTATAACATTTCTTAATCCACTAACATTAAGAAAATAGATTTATTCCAGAGTGTATTTCATAAGAAATAAGAGTGCCCACTGTGCTGAAGCTACTATTTGTATAAGAAGCCCCCTTCAAGCTTGAAGTAGAGTGAACATAGAACTTATTATTTACAAAATAGATTTAATAGACTGATTTTATCATAACAAATTTAAAAAGATTAATAATACTTGAATTTAAGACAAAAGTATTTCTGATTGCATGAAAGCAATTGAAAAAATATCTTGAGAAATTAAAATGGATTCATCTGAGAAAGCCCCCAATCTGTAGAAGCCTGTCTCCTCCTCTTGTTAATTAGCAGGTATGAGGATTGAGATAGAAGGTTATCAGAGGTACTAAAATTTCTCATCTTTTATCAAGATTACAAGAACCAAAATATAGTATTCACAATTAACATTCATTACTGACTTCATACATTATTATAAATGTTAGAGCAAGCTATGGATAAAAGGAAGAAAATCAGAAGGAAGTAGAATACAAATTAAGAAAAGAATCTGAGATAGTGTACTAAGTTACTATCAACTAAGAATTCCTGAAGAAATATCCCAATCAATTATCATAATACTTCCATAAACTGGATACTGTTGAGAAACCTGGGTTTAAAAATTAGTAGGAATATAAAGCTCATTGAAGTTTTTGAAAATTAGAAAAGCATACCCTCTCATTTGGCACCAGTCTATAGGAAAAAATTATAGCACCAAACAAGTTGCTATATTAAAGATAGCATCAGAACATTAATGAATTTTTACTATTTGGTTCATGTAGAAAAAATTTTTTTTAAAGTCTTTCTAATTATTTGATTTCTGTATGTAAAACAAATATTATGTTCATTTCTGCATTAATTCCAAAAATTATATATTACTTTCTATAACCCATAAACTATATATTATACTCAAATAATTATATTGATATGGAAGACATTTTTGCATGCTCATGTTGTTTTTGTCAATACTAACAATATTCAAGATATAAAACTAAGTGCCCATTAATAAATATAAAAATAAAAATGAGGCATCTATTCTTTTCTTTTCTTTTTTTTTTTTTTTTTAGTTTTCTTTTTTTAATTGAAAAACTTTATTTTTAAAAAAACAAAAATAAATGTACAAATTCTAAGCATTTTTTTTTAAGGTTTGATACTCTGCATTAAGATCTTACTAGTTACAATGAGCAAAAACTGCATGCAAAACAGGATGTAACCCGGAATTAGTCAATGTTTTTTTAGTGTGTAAGGATTGAGCCTAATGTTGTTATTTTTCTTGAACTTCACACAGTTTGTGAGTTGTTTCTGGGGCAGTCTGAGCCTCTGGGGTTAGCATCCCACTATCAGTGACTGCATATTATGTCTGTTCTTCTGTGACTGGGTTATCTTACTCAGGATGATATTCTCTAGATGCAACCATTTTCTTAAATATTTGGTTAAGTCATTGTTTCTGATAGCTGAGTAGTACTCCATTGTGTAAATGTACCACAATTTTTGTATCCATACATCTACTGAAGGACATCTGGGTTATTTCCAGCTTCTGGCTATTATAAATAGAGCTGCTATGAACATTGTGGTACATGTATCTTTGCTGTATATTGGAGTGTCTCTGGGATAAATGCCCAGAAGTGGAATAGCTGGATCTTCAGGTAGTACTATGTCCAATTTTCTGAGGAATCGCCAGACTGATTTCCAGAGTGGTTGTATTAGTTTACAACCCCACCAACAGTGGAGAAATGTTCCTCTTTCTCCACAACCTCTCCAGCATCTGCTGTCATCTGAGTTTTGGATCTTGGCCAATCTGACTGGTGTGAGGTGGAATCTCAGGGTTATTTTGATTTGCATTTTCCTGATGGCTAAGGGTGTCGAGCACTTCCTTAGATGTTTCTCACCCATTTGATATTTGAGGCATCTATTCTAAATAAAATTCTATACATCTTAAATTATGAGCAAATTCTACCATTTGCAATAATATAATAACAACAGTATATTAATCTAATTGAAATTAGCAAAGCACAGGAATAAAAAATGTGCAATTTTAATATTAGGATGGAACAAATTATATATAACCAGATGTTTGATGTCAAGACCACATAGTAATTTTTGTTTGGTTGGTTTTGTTTGTGTGTGTGTGTGTGTGTGTGTGTGTGTGTGTGTGTGTGTGTGTATGTGTTTGTGTGTGTTTTCATGAAATGCCAAGATTTGTAATTGACTATAAAGATAATTTTAATATGGCCATTATTAGGATTTTTTTTGTAGTATTTACTTTATACCACGATTTTAGCTTCCTCTTTCTCCTCTCCTTCCAGTCCCTCCATCTTACCTCATATGCTTGTTATCCTCCTGTCCTCACTTTTCTTCAGGAAAGGCTCAGAAAATAGGAAGCCTCCTATGGATATCACCCTATCTTGCTATAACAAGTTGCAATAGGATTAGGTTCATCTTCTCCTAGTGTGGCTAGACAAGATGGCACAGTTAGAAGAAAGGGATCTGAATTTGGGCAACACTCAGGTACAGCTCTTCTTCTTAGATGTCCATATGAAGATGCAGCTTCACAACTGATACATAGGTATTGAGGGCCTACATATGTCCTATGTATGCTCCCTGGTGGCTGGCTCAGTCTTTGTGGACCCTTATTTGCCTGATGAGTTGATTCTATATGATATTTAGTGATGCCCTTGCCTCTCTGGCTTCTTCAATCCTATACCCTCCTCTTCCACAAGATTCCCGGAGCACTGCCTAATATTTAGCTGTGGGTCTCTGCATTTGTTTCTATCTTCGTGGAGCCTTTTAGTTAACAATTATGATAGGTACTTTTCATTAATAATGTCCGTGGTGAGCATTCTCTTATGGCAGAGGTCTCAAGATGGGCCAGTCATTGGTTGGCTATTCCCTAAATTTCTGTTCCATTTTACTCCTGCATATCTTGTTGGCAGGGGAAATGTAAGTCTAGGACTTTGTGATTAGGTTGGTGTACCCATCCCTGTTTTGGTTCTATCAGATAGCCATTTCAGGCTCCATATTTCTCTTTGCTAGAAAACCTAGCTAGACTCACCATCATAGATTCTTGGTAGTTCCCATTACCCTAGCTTATGTAGCCCTACTAATTCAAGTTCTCTGTTCCTGTACTCTCCTTCCTAGACTTAATCCCTCTACTTACCCTCCCCACACAATTCCCTATCACATTTATCCATTCCTCCATTGAAGGACATTTAGGTTATTTCCAGTTTATGGCTATTATGAATAAAGTTAATATGAACATAGCAAATATCTTTGTGGTATGGTAGGGAATCTTTTGGGCATATGTCCAGGAGTGGAATAGCTGGGTCTTGAGGAAGAACTACTTACAATTTTATAGTATACCTCCAAATTTATTTCCAAAGTTCTTGTACAAGTAGTAAAAGTTTAAACTCCCACTGGTAATGCAAGAGTGTTCTCCTTGACACACATTATAATAGCTTTCTTGAAGATTCTTTTACCCATTGTAAACTTTTGGCTTCATTGTTAAAAATAAAGCATCCGTAAGTGTGTTTTTTTTTCCTGGGTCTTCAATTTGATTTCATTGATCAACCTGACTATATTTATGTTAAGACTATGTTTGTTTTTATTGCTATTGCTCTGTAGTACAACTTGATATGAGGTCTAGGTGATATCTCCAGAAGTATTTTTTAATTGAACAGGATTGTTTTAGCAGTCCTCAGTCTTTTGTTTCTCCATATAAAATTGAGTGTTTTTCTTTCAAAGGCTGTAAAGAATTTCATTGGAATTATGGAAATTGCATTGAATGTACCGATTGTTCTTGGTAAGATGGTCATTTTCACTGTTAAGCCTACCAATCTATAATCATGGGAGATCTTTCGCTATTCTGATATCTTCTTCAATTTATTTAAAGACTTAAAAACTCTAGTCACATAAGACTTTCTTTTGTTTTCTTAGAGTTATCCCGATATATTATTTGTGCCCAACATAAAGGGTGTTGTTTCTCTAATTTCTTTCTCAGCCTGGATATCATTTGTGTGAAAGAGGGCTACAGATTTCTTGAGATTTATTCTGTTTCCAGCCACTTTAATGTAGGTGATTATTAGTTGTAGGAACTATCTGGTAGAATTTTAGGGGCCACTTATGAATATTGTTATGTCATCTGCAAATAGTGGTACTTTAACTTTTTCCTATCCAATATGTATCCCCTTGAACTCCTTTAGTTGTTTTATTATTACAGCTAGAACTTCAAATACTATATTGAATAGACACACAAAGAGAATATATCCCTTAATTGTAATGGAATTGCTTTCAATTTCTATCCATTTAATTTGATGCTGGCTATTGGCTTACTCAATATTGCATTTTTGTGTTTAGATATGCACTTGTATCTCTCTGATATCTCTAAGACTTTTAACATGAAGGGATATTAAATTTTGTCAAAGGATTTTTCATCATCTAGTGAGATGATCATGCCATATTTTTCTTTTGGTTTGTTTATATGGTGGATTGCACTAATGGATTTTCATACGTTGAATCACTGAATCTCTTGTATAAAACCTACTTAATCATGGTAGATAATGTTTTTCATGTGTGCTTGAATTCAGTGAGTATGTTGTAGAATTTGTGAACATTTTATTTAATATTTTTCACCATAAGGGAGATTATTCTGAAATTCTCTTTGTAGAATCCCTGTGTAGGCTAGGTATCGCTGTGATAGTGGCCTCATATACTTGATTTGGCAGTGTTCTATTTCTATTTTGTAGAATAATTTAAGGAGTGTTGGGATTAGTTCTCCTCTGAAAGTCTGGTAGAATTCTGCACTAAGACCGTGTCCTGGACAATTTTTAGTTGTAAGACTTTTAATGACTGCTTTACATGTTTAGGAGTTATATATCTATTTAAATTGTTTACCTAATTTTGATTAACTTTTGTATGTGGTATTTATTAAGAATTTCATCCATTTCTTTTAAATTTTTCCAATTTTGTAGAGTACAGATTTTTTAAAACCTAATGATCCTTCGGATTTTCTCAATGTCTGCCTTTATGTTCATCTTTTCATTTCTGACTTTGTTACTGTAGATATTTTATCAGCCTTTTAGTTAGATTGGCCAAGCGTTTCTTTATTTTGTTGATGTTTTCAATGAGGCAACTCTTAGTTTTGTTTATTTTTTATTGCCCTATGTTTCTGATAATTATATTTTAGCCCTGAGTTTTATTATCTCCTGTAGGCTACTACCCTTTGTATGTTTGCTTATATTTCTTCTAAAGCTTTCAGGTGTACTGTTAAGCACTGTTGGCACTGCTTTGATTGTGTCTCATGAGTTTGTGTATGTTGTGCCTTCATTTTCTTTTAATTCTAGAACGTCTTTAATTTCTTCCTTGACCCAGTGATAATTAGACAGTTGTTCACTTCCCATGAGTTTGTAGTCTACCTTTAATACATGGTGGTCTGATAAGGTATAGAAGTTTATTTCAGTTTTCTTAAATTTGTTGAGGCTTGCTTTGTGACCAAGTATATGGTCGGCTTTGGAAAATATTCTGTGATATGCTGAGAAGAAGATATATTTTTTTGTGTTTAGGTGAAGTATTCTATGTATATCAGTTAGGTTAATTTGATTCATTACTTCTGTTAGTTTTCTTATTTCTCTGTTTAATTTCTGACTGGATCACCCTTCTATTGTTAAGAGTAGGATATTAAAGTATCCCACTATAAATGTGTAGGGTTCAATGTATGATTTAAACTTTAGTAATGTTTTATTTTCAAATGTGGGTACCCTTTCATCTGGGTCCTAGGTATTCAGAATTGAGACATATATGTTTGTTCATGTTTCCTTTTATGAGTATGAAGTTTACTTCTCCATTGATTTGAATTAATTTTTGTTTAAAACCTATTTCATTGGGTATTAGAATGGTTCATCTAACTTATTTTTGTGCCCATTTTCTTTGAAAAAAAACCTGGAAGTAATACCTATATCTTTGTTGTTGAGGTATATTTGTTGAATGCAGTAGAATAACGGATCTTGTTTTCACATCTATTTTGTTAGCCTGTGCCTTTAGGAAACTGAGTACATTGATCTTGAGATATATTAATGACCAGTGATTATTAATTCCATTATTTTGATGTTGGTAATGTTTCGTTTGTGTGTGTGTGTGTGTGTGTGTGTGTGTGTGTGTGTGTGTGTGTGTTTCCCTTTTTTTGGTTTTGTCTATGCAGAATTATTTATTTAATGTGCTTTCTTGGATGTAGTTAGCCTCCTTGAATTGGAATTTTCCTTCCAGTATCTTCTATATGGTTGAATTTGTAGATATTGTTTAAATTTAGATTTGTCGTGGGATATATTGTTTACTCAATCTATGGTCATTGAAGTATTTACTGGGTATAGAGACTTTTGATGATATCCGTGGTCTCCTAGGATCTACGGGGTATTTGTCAAGGTCTTTCTGGTTTTTAGAGTCTCTTAAAACATAGAGTGTAATTCAGATGGGTCTCTGCCTTTACATGTTACTCACCCCTTTCCCTTGAAACTTAACATTCTTTATTTGTTCCATACTTTATTGTTTTTATTATGGTGTGGTGGGAATATTCTCTTTTCTGGTCAAATCTATTTGGTGTTCTGTAAGGTTCTTGTGTGTTTATAGGTAATTCTTTCTTTAAGTTGGGCAAATTTTCTTGTATGATTTTTCTGAAATATTTTCTGGACCTTTGAGCTGGGGATCTTCTTCTACTCCCATTAATCTTAGGTTTTGTAGTTTCATGTTTTTTTGTCAGGAACTTTTTAGATATAACATTTTCTTATGTTTTTTCAATTGTTTCTTTTATGCCTTACATTCTCTCTTCCAACTCTTCTATTCTGTTATTGATACTCATGTTTGTGGTTCCTGTTCTTTTAACCTAGGTTTTATACTTCCAGGACTTCCTCGGTTTGTGTTTTCTTTATTGTTTCTATTTCCATTTTCAGGTCTTAAACTGTTTGATTAATTTCTTTTACTTACTTGGTTGTATTTTCCTGTATTTCTTTAAGATATTTATTCATTTCTTTGTTAGATGGGTGGTTGTGAATGTTTTTCAGTTGATTGCTGTCACGTGTCTGCCTACTGGACTGAGAGAACTGCAGTTATTATGACTAAATTGTCTTCTGGTGCAGTAGGGTGTTTTCACTGTAGATTTTGTATCCTGTGTAGCCTCTAGAGTTTTAGACGTTACCCTTGCCTCTGGAGTCCCTAGTACTGGATGACCTCAAGGAAAGCAAGCTGTGTTATAGGGTGTAAAATGGAGTCCAGGGGCTAAGGAGGAGTTTACCTGGTGTCCCTGGGTCTGGCCAGTCTCCAGGAAAACAGACAGAATTGTTTTGGGAAAGAGGAAACAGGGTATGAGGTACATTTTACAGGTGTCATTGGTCATTTCAGGCCCTACATAGTACTTTTATTTTTACATGTAAAAAATATCTATGCCATTTTAAATATATCTGTACCACTAAAGAGCCCTAATAGCTAAGTGAAGGGTCAGTTTCCCTATATATACTTGCTGTGTGTGTGTTTGTGTGTATGTGTGTGTGTGTGTGTGTGTGTGTACAGCACTTGTTGTCATTCACTTTTAATAAATCTATAAAACACTTAAATGTAAGACCCAAAACAACAAAATAACAAAAAGAAAACATAACAAAACTAGACAGATGAGATGGCACAAAGCCAAAATTTTGCTGTACACTAAAGAAAAATATAGTGAGAAAATAATCCATGAATATGGAGAAAACATTTGTCATTTAAACATCACTCAGTGTCACTAATGGGTAAAATATTTAAGAAATTCAACTCAATAGCAAAAAATACTCAATTTTAAAATGGGCAAAAAATATGGACATATACATGTATAAACAGATATGGGTGGTCAACTCAATCATATATTACTGTTCAACATCTCTAGTCATAAAAAAACCCTAAACCACACTATCTAGGGTTGAGGCCTTGAAACTTTCCCCTCCCATGTTAGCATGGTTTATTGGTGTAGGTTTTGTTTGGGTCTTACTTAGACTCTCACTTTGATAAGATTTTATTGTTGTAGATACTCTGACATTTCTAGAAGAAATTATCCCACAGCTAACACACTGATTCTCTGATTTCATTTCAGTTCTGTCTCTTTTCCCTCTTCCACAATAGTTTCTGAGTTTCAGGTATTGTAATGTTATATTTGTATTCAATAAGTCTGTGTGTCACACTTCTGCATTTTGATTGGCCATGGTTTCATGTAATATACTTTTTCTGTTGCATAAAGAAGTTTCCTTAATGGGGGATAAGAACTACACTTTTCTATGAGCCTAATGAAATATTTACACTGTAGTTAGTGATTGTGTTGGTTTAGTAAATTGGAGGTGATATGTTCTCCTCTGGGATCCATGATTAGCTCTAGGTAACTGGCTAGGTTTACAGAATCAGGTATAATTTTTTTATGTGCTGAGTAGCACTTAAGGGCAATTAGAGAAATGCCACTAGGAGATACATTCCACTATTGCAACATTAGATTTATTATGCCATGATTGTATTTGTTATGATTCCTATGTATTGTAGCTGGGTGAGATGATTGCTTGATTTCTCTCATCAAAAATACAACTAAAGAATAGCAAACCTCAAGAGTTAGTCTCCCCCAGTGAACAGACAAAGTATTTGGCTAACCAATACCAAGTGATCATCCCTGAAATTCTATACATATATGGAATGTTACACAAATGAATCCTGTTGTATATAGTCTTTAGAAATATGTACAAACATACTTAACAATATTTTTTAAAAAGCCACAAATTTGAGAAAGAACAAAAGGATTCATAACAGGATTTGGAGTAGGGAAAAGGAAGGTAGAAACATACTTTTACAATTTCAACAATTAAAATTATATTTAAAGTGAAGGTTTAAAACCGAATATGCCTTCATAGTGACTATTATGAAAAGACAAATGAGACAAATACAAAACACTTTATGGAATTTTTCACTTGGCTATAACACAAGATAAATGAATTAGGCAAATTGTTCAAGAACAATCAGATATAAAAAAGTAAATTTGAATTCAGACTTTCTAAATATGATTTAGTGGTCCTTAAATAAGCTCAATTGTAAAACTGGGAAAATGACACCATATGCTTTCCTTAACATAGGATCATTTCCTTACTTTAAGTTACTTCATGTTAAAAAAAAAAGAAACAAAAACAAAACAAAAAAAAAAAAAAAACTCTTAACTAAGAATCAGAAGCAACTTTTTGAAAAAAATTATACCAGTCATAGAGATTATATTAAGAAACAAAGCCATAAAGGAGAATAGGACAGTTTAATGGGAGTAAGAAAAATGGGAGATACAAAACTGAGCTCTAAAGCCTTTCATGAGGTTAAGCAGATCAAAATTTTCTATATAAACTGATCAAAGAAAGAAATGTGAATTGGAAAAAGAATGACTTGAGCTTATTTAGTGAACCAAAGAGTGAAGACTTTGGCCCACAAACATTTAAACCATACAGAAATCAAATGAGTTCATGTATAAGTAGAAAGTTGAAAAGCAGAGAAAATTTTAAAAGAATAGAATGTTAAAGTAATGGAAAAATAAAAATAAACTTAAGAAAGGGTTTACCTTGTTTATGAGTGTATGGAAAATAAAAACATTACTAATTGCTAGGTGACACTGTCTTTTATAATAAAGAAATAAAACCATCTCAAACTGAAACAAGGGTGACTTAAAACAACATAACAAGGGCATGGCTCTTTGATTGTGTATACATAATCCTAATTACCAGAATCAAAGTTATCACAACAGAATTAAGACAAAAAGTAAATATGCCACTATTAAATGTGTTTAAAAATTATCACAGGGAACTTCATTTTTAAAATTTAATATAAACAATACTTTTATTGAAACTCATTCTGGTACATACAAAGGAAAGAATTATCAATGTCTAGAGAACACTAAGCTTGCACTTATTTGAAGGGTACGAGGGTTTCATCTAGAAAATCAAATAATCAGGTGATTTGGTTTCATACTTCCACTTTTCTGGGAAAACAGTTTATAGGAGCCTATCTTAGGAATCACAAAATGGTACTGCATAGACATCCTATTATGACATTCAGAAGAAAATACAATCAGCACTAATTATAACATAAAGAAAATATATGTTAATATGTGTGAAAATATAAATTTATCTGGCAAAAACATATGACCTATAACACAACTAAATGAATCATTTTGTGAGGTGGTATTGAGTCTATCATCATAGCCCTGGTTGTCCTATAATACATGATGTAAACTAGAATGGCCTCTAATTCAGAGATCTACCTACCTCTGCCTCCCAACTGCAAGGATGGTTTGTGTGTGCCACCATACCATGTGATCTAAATTAATATTTAATAAACCACAGTAAAAATATTTTAAACATATTTAAAATAAAAAATTAAAAACATGGTTAGTATTTATCAGTATAACTAATATTAAATATGAACATATTGTTAAGATTATTTAAAGAGAGGAGACCATTTATTTTAACAGTTGTCTCCCAAAATCTTTACTGAGAAAGGAAGTTAGGGGAAGACAGAGTATTGGACCAAAAGCAATTAACTTAAAGGGACATTTTTGTGGAAGGATGCTTATAAGATTATGTATTAAATTGGTATCAATTACAGCTAGACAGCAGGCACATAAAATATAGTAGTATGAAATATGTGATTCAAATATGAGCTATTATGTGACACAAAGAAATGTTCAAATATCAACTTTTACTATGTACTTATTTCTTCTTTAACCAATGGCAATTTGGAAATGATACTCAAGTTACCTTGTCTCAAGATTGATGACTGACTCAGCTCTGAAGTTTTATAAATTCTTTGTTATGTTTCAACCAGATTGGGCAAAATACAATAATCAAGAATGAGAAACCGAACAGTAACAATCTTTATCTTGCTGGGTCTGACCGACGACATTCAGTTGCAAATTCTGCTTTTTATATTTCTGCTCATTTCTTACATGTTGAGTTTATCTGGTAACCTAATCATCATCACCCTCACTCTGATGGATCCCCATCTTAAAACACCTATGTATACTTTCCTCAAAAATTTCTCCTTCTTGGAAATTTCACTTACAACTGCTTGTATTCCCAGATTTCTATACAGCATATCATCTGGGGACAAGTCCATTACCTATATTGCTTGTGTTACTCAACTGTTGTTTATAGATCTCTTTGCAGTTACAGAATTTTTTCTCCTCGCTATCATGTCCTTTGATCGTTATGTGGCCATCTGTAAACCTCTGCACTACATGACCATCATGAATAGCAGAGTCTGCAAGAACTTTATCTTCTTCTGTTGGGTAGCTGCACTGATCATCATTCTTCCACCAATTGGTCTAGGCTTAAGCCTGGAATTCTGTGACTCAGATATTGTTGACCATTTTTGTTGTGATGCAGCTCCTCTCCTGAAAATCTCTTGTTCAGACACATGGTTGGTAGAACAGATGGTGATAGTTAGTGCTGTATTGACATTTATCATCACCTTTGTATGTATTGTTCTTTCCTATGTCTATATCATCAAGACCATTCTGAGATTTCCCTCTGCCAAGCAAAGGAAAAAGGCCTTTTCTACCTGTTCTTCCCACATGATTGTTGTTTCTATTACATATGGTAGCTGCATCTTCATTTATGTCAAACCTTCATCCAAGGATGATGTAGCTATCAATAAAGGGATTTCAATTATTATCATATCAATTTCACCAATGTTGAATCCCTTTATTTATGCACTGAGAAACAAGCAAGTGAAGCAAGCTTTCAAATACTCAATTAAGAAAGTTGCATTCCTCTCAAAGATGTAAAAAAATAAATAAATACTAAAAGTAGACTGAAGGATTGCAAAATCTGAAGCTTTTTTATAGTATTATTCTATATCATTGTTTTTTAAATCTTTTTATAATCCCACTTTTTTCTTAAACTTGCATACTATGAGCACAACTTCATGAATCTCTATTAAAACCTAAATTTTTGAATATGTTTAGTCTTGCAGCCAACCTGAAATTGTTGTATGACTTTTATCCCTGAGAATGCAATAGATTGTGGTTTTCTATCATCTTTATTCACACTTATGTGTGCCTTTTTATTTTACATTGTAACTATTCAAGTGAGCATTGAAGTAATATGCACCTATTCATTATCCGTTGATTATCCATTTGCCACTCTTAGAAAACAGATGGCAATTCATAAATGACTTTCTATGTTTCATGCTGGATATGAATGATGTTATTAATATTTCTTCTCTTAAACACTCTAGGAAGACATTACTAATCACCACCAAGTTCAAACCTCCATAAATTATTTAGGTAAACAAGAAACTGATTTAAGTTCTAGCCATTTACCAAACTTTCACACAATTTTCCTTGGAGCAGTTAGTTTTTATACTTAAAACCTAAGACGTGGCATTTATTCATAATGAAAAAATGAATGGAAAACTAAAAACATAAAAATTTATGCAAAACATAAAAGTTTTGCATAAAATGTATGCACAATAAACACTACTTTTTCCTTTCTGTGGACACCCTTAAACACCCAACATCTTTTGTTTATTCTCATCCCTAAATGTTAGCTCAAAATATCAAGAAACACATTCTCCAAAGGACACACAGTGGTTACATCTGGTAGGATTCCAAAGCATTCCCTACTAGGCAACTCATACCCACCACATTGTCCTGAAAGAGGGAAACAGAAACCCATCCAACAAACACAACCATATATTAGCATCTAAAATTATAATCAGCCTAAACCCAGATACCTACATGCCAGCATTAAAACACAGTCAATAACAACTATGATAATATGGCACCAATAGAGTGCAGCAACTTCACAATAGTCGTACCTGAAAATTGCAAAACAGCTAAATAAAGACAAGAACTCCGAATAGGCTTTAAAAATATGTTAGAGATCCTCAAATGGTAGATGAAAAAATCTATTAATAGAATCTATGAAAGCACAAATATAGACTGAAATTAAAAAAAAATCAAGGAATGAAAATGGAAACAATCAATAAATCTCAAACTGAGGTAAAACTGGAAGTGAAAAATTAAAAATTCAAACAAACAATTCAGAGGTAAACCTTATTTCAGATTACAGGAGAAGGAAAAGAGAATTTAGAGCATAGATAGAATGATTGAATATCTTGGTCATTGAAAATGTGAATTCACTTAAAATGAAAATCCAAAGCCCAAATCCAGGAAATCTGGTATTCTCTAAAAGTATCAAATAGGAATAGAGGAAATATAAATAACCAAAGGCAAAGACACACCAAAATCATAAAAGAGAATTAATTGACCTATCAGAGTGCAAGAAGCATATAGAGGACCAAATATACTGGACAAGAAAAGGAATTCCTCACAGAATCAAATAATCAAAACACAAAACATTCTGAACACCCCAGAAACAACTCACAGGCCATATGAAGCTCAAGAAAAACAAAGGCCAAAAAAATTAAAGCCTCAGTTCTTCATAGGAAAAAAATAAATGTATAGCACCCTCTCAGAGTGTGGTACACCTAGACCTTAAATCATTAATAATCCAAGAGCTAAGAATATAGCCTTGTTGTAATTTTTGGTATTCAAAGAGCATTATGCTTAATCTATACTCACCAAGAAAATTGTTTTCATGTTACGTTCTGTCCTACATGTACTTTATGCTTATGGTAACTAGTGGGATTTCAATGCATGCTATCAAACCTCTAAAAGAATTAAGTACTGGCAAAAATATTCATATAGTGTTATACCAAAATGTCTTTAAAATCTTTATATGTATCCCTCTTTTTTTAAAATAAAGTTATAAGAGAGGAAAAAAACACAAAACAATAATAACAAGAGAATATTAAAACCTGCAAGGGAAAAAAAAGGCCAATTAACATAAAGGCAGCTCTATTAGAATAAATATAACTTAACAGATACTCTAAAAGCCAGAATGGCTAGATCGATATTCTATAGACTCTAAAATATAATCGATAAGCACAGATTACTACATCAGACAAAACTTTCAGTCACAATAGAGGGAGAAAAAAATCCACTCCATTTGATAAAACCAAACTCAAGCAGTATATATCCAGTCGCAGAGAAGGCATTTCAACCTGAAGAAGTTCACCATACTCAAGATAACACAAAGAGCAAATAATCCTTGCCCAGAAACATAGGAGCTAGCCCCACTCCCTGAGCCCCATTGTCCTTTGGTTCTGCACCTCCAGAAACCCAGGGTTCATCAGCTTCCCTTTCATACTCCACAGCCTGCCTGTTTCCCAAGAGGTCTGCTGTAACCAGGGACGCAGGTGAGATGCCAACCACAATACCTATTACAGCTGTAACTCCCACAGAGCCCAAAAATGTGGAATCTATTCCATTCTATCTCACTCCCACAGTCTTCCATTCTGCACTTCCATCTGCAGCTAAAGAATATCCTGCCCAAAGACTGACTGTCTCCAGGAGTTTTTTCCTAACTAGGAACACAGGAGGTCTGCTCTAACCAGGGACAAAAGAAGACTATTCTAACCAAACACACAAGAGGCCCCCCTAATCAGAGACAACCACCACCTGCCTCTCAGGAGATCTGCTCTAACCCAGGTCACTGAGCTCCAAGGAGGCCTGCTTCAGTCAGAACCACCAAGGCCAGTTAACACCAGAGATAACTAGATGGTGAGAGGCAAGCTCAAATACATAAACAACAAAAGCCAATTCAATTAGCCTCCAAAATAACACAGTTCTCCTACCATAGAAACACACCTGAAACCTATCACATCTGAAAAGCAAGATTCTGATCTAAAATCCAATCTCATAAAGATTATTGAGATCTTTAAAGAAGATACATATAACTCCCTTAAAGAAATACAGGGAAATACAGGCAGCCAGGCAGAATCCCTTAAAGAGAAAACAAATGAATCCCCTAGAGAAATACAGAAAAATATAATCAAGTAGATGAAGGAATTTAACAAAACAGTCTAAGACCTAAAGATGGAAATAAAAACAATAAGAAAGTACAAATGGAGACAATCCTAGGTCTGGACAACCTAGGAAAGAGATCAGGATGCAAGCATCAACAACAGAGTACAAAAGGTAGAAGAAAGAATCTCAGGCATTGAAGACATTAACACTTCTGTCAAAAAAAATTACAATGTGTAGAAAAGTTCCTAACACTAACATCCAGGAAACTCAGGACACAGTGAATAGACCAAACCTAAGAACAGTAGAAATAGAAGAATGAAGGTTTCCAGTTCAAAGGGTGAGAAACATCTTCAACAACATCATAAAAGGAAACTCCCCTACCCTAAACAAAAGGAAGGTCATAAATGTTCAAAAAAACTCCAGAAAATAATAGATTGGACCAGAAAAGAAAATGTTCTTGTCACAGAATAATGGAAGCATAAAATATACAGAACAAAGAAAAATATTAAAAGCTGTAAGTGAACAAGGCTAAGTAACATACAAAGGCAGACATATCAGAATTGCACAGGACTTCTCAACTAAAACATCAAAAGTCAGAAGATCCTGAACAGATTACATATAGACCCTAATAGAACACAAATGCCTGCCCAGGCAACTATACCCAGCAAAACTCTCAATCACCAAAGCTGGAGAAATCAGGATATTCCATGACAAAACAAAATTGAACCAATATTTTTCTACTAATGCAGCCCTACAGAGGATACCAGAAGTAAAACTACAAAACAAGGAGAGTAGCTACACACAAGAAAACAAGAGGATGACTTTATACTCAGTGTTAAGTTGGTCAGGGAAGAAACTAAGAAATGAATTAAGGGCTTTCTAGAATTGAATGAAAATGAAGGCACAACGTATTCAAATTTCTGAGACACAATAAAATCAGAGCTAAGAGGAAAACTCACAGCTCTGAGTGTTCCATAAAGAAATTGGAGAGGTCCTACACTAGCAGCTTAAAAGCACATCTGAAACCTCTAAAACAAAAAGAAGCAAATACACCCAAGAGGAGTAGATGGTAGGAAATAATAAATCTCAGCATTGAAATCAATAAAGTAGAAACAAAGGCAACTATATAAAGAATCAAAAAAACTAGAAGCTTGTTCTTTGAGAAAATCATCAAGATAGATAAATGTAGGCTGACATTAAGGCAATATGTAATTGTACTATATACAGTGGGTAGGAATAAAGTTTTGATACAGCAGAAGAGGAAGAGAAAGCAGAAGATTGGAGAGGAGGCAATATAGAGGCAGACATGGATGTTTCTCTTGGAAAATCTCTATATGGAAAAAGTTGTGTCTTAGTTAGGGTTTCTATTCCTGCACAAAAATCATGACCAAGTAGCAAGTTGGGGAGGAAAGGGTTTATTCAGTTTACACTTCCATATTGCTGTTCATCACTGAAGGATGTCAGGACTGGAACCCAAGCAGGTCAGGAAGCAGGAGCTGATACAGAGGCCCTGGAGAGATGTTAATTACTGGATTGCTTTCTTTCACTTGCTAAACTTGCTTTCTTATAGAGCCCAAGAGTACCAGCCCAGGGATGGCACCACTCACAATGGGCTGGGCCTTCCCCCACTTGATAACTAGTTGAGAAAATGCCTTACAGCTGGATCACATAGAGGCATTTCCTCAACTGAGGCTCTTTTCTCTGTGATAACTCCAGTTTGTGTCAAATTGACACAAAACCAGCCAGTACAGGTTGTTATAAATATTTTATAAGAAATGAAATTGTATAGAATCATTTGATTTATCAAGGTGGGCAAATTATATTTTCCGAATTGGATCAGAATATTTAGGTGTATTCTTTGATGTAGCAACTTAATAGAGGTAGAAGTGGCAGGAT
Organism: Micromys minutus; assembly: GCF_963924665.1. Classification (NCBI taxonomy): domain Eukaryota; kingdom Metazoa; phylum Chordata; class Mammalia; order Rodentia; family Muridae; genus Micromys; species Micromys minutus. The sequence goes on from NC_137957.1 coordinate 5,462,633, forward strand.
ACAAAAAGCCTGCCACAGAGTTGGGATGTGTGTGTGTGTGTGTGTGTGTGTGTGTGTGTGTTTGTGTGTGTGTGTGTGTGTGTGTGCTTAAAAACATCGCTCCAAGGGGAAGTGAATGAAAACAACATGCTGGGGCTGTGGTAGACCTCCGTGGATTAGAAGCAGCCAGGGCAGAGGGAGTGAACAGACTGAGAAGTGAACCCAGTAGAGAGGCCAGCTTGAGGATTTTGTGATAGCATCCATGTGCAGACTCCTCACTGGAGCAGCTTCTGCAAAGTGAGACCTCGGTGGTGCCCATGACAATAAAACCTTTTTATTATTACAGCTACAGATAAACCCTTAGCCAAACTAACTAAAGGGCACAGAGACAGTATCCAAATTATTAACAAAATCAGAAATGAAAAATGAGACATAATAAGAGAAACAGGATATTCAAATTTTTTTTCATATCCTACTACAAAAGCCTATACTCAGCAAAATTGGAAAATCTAGATGAAATGAATTATTTTCTAGACAGATACCAGGTACCAAAGTTAAACCAGAATCAGTGGAACCATCTAAAGAGTCTCTTAAACCCTAAGCAAGTAGAAACAGTCATTAAAAGTCTGCCAACCAGTAAGTACTTCTAGGCATCAGCAATAGTGCTTGGGTTTGGTGGCTGCATATAGGGTAGGTCCTGGAATGAGGCAGACTCTGAATGATCTTTTCTTCTTTCCCTGTTCTTCTATTTGAGTTTGTATTTCCTCCCTTGATTGTTTTGTTCTCCCTTCTAAGAAGATGGCAGGAACCAGATAAAGATGCCTCCTCAGGTGCTCTGCCAGAGTCATACAGATGCAGCTGAACATGTTTGCAACTCACCTGCAGACTGAACATCCCTCCCTTCCCCAATGAAGGTGCTAAAGAAAGGACTGAAGGAGCTCAACGGTGTTGCAACCTCATGGGAAGAACATTATCAACCAACCAAACCCTCCACAACTACCATGGACTAAAACACCAACCACTGAGCACACATTGAGAGAGCTGAAGATAGCAGTGTCTTGCATCAATGTGAGAAGAGGCCTTTGGTCCAGGGAGGGCACATTTTTCCAATCTAGGAGAATGTCAAGGCAATGGGATGGAGAGGGTGATTAGGAGCGAGTGTACTTTCTTGAAGACAAGTGGAAAGGAAGGTGGGATGGGAGCTGGATGGGGGGATAACATTTCTTTTTTTTCTCTCTCTCTCTCTTACAACTTTATTTTTAAAACTAGGAATACATATACAGATTTTTAAAGACATTTTGGCATAACACTATATGAATATTTTTGTCAGTACTTAATTCTTTTAGAGGTTTGATAGTATGCATTGAAATCCCACTATACAGAGAGTATCTAATAAAAAATAATAAAAAAATAAAAAGAAAGAGGCAAGAAAAAAAAGTCTTCAAACAAAATAACAAGAACAAAATAAACAAACAAACAAAAGTCAAGTCCCGGACCAGATAGTTTTAGTGCAGAATTCAATCAGACCTTCAACAAAGACCTAATACCAATACTTCTCAATATATTACAAAAAGTAGAAAAGAAGGAATACTACATAATTTGTTTTATGAAGCCACAGTTACACTGATACCTAAACCACACAAAGACTCAGCAAAGATAGAGAACTTCAGACCAATTTAGCTTATGTAGATCAATGCAAAAATACTCAATAAAGTTCTAGGAAAGAGAATCCAAGAACAAATCCAAACCATCATTCACTATTATCAAGTAAGCTTCATCTCAGGGATGCAGGGATGGTCCAATGTATTAAATTCATTAATGAAATCCACTATATAAACAAACACACACACACACACACACACACACACACACAAAACCCGCATAATTATCTCATTAGGTGCTGAAAAGCCTTTGACAAAATACAGTACCCCTTCATGTTAAAAGCTGTGGAAAGATCAGGAATTCAAGGCTCATACCTAAGCATAATATAAGCAAAATACAGCAAAACAATAGCCAACATCAAATTAAATGGAGAAAATCCTAAAGTAATACCACTAAAATCAGGGACAAGACTGCCAATTCTCTTCCTATTTATTCAATATAATACTCAAAGTTCTAGCTAGAGCAATTAATTTAAAAGGAGGTCAAATTGGAAAGGAGGCAAAATATTAATATTTGCAGATGATATGATAGTATTCATAACCAACCCCAAAAATTCTATCATTGAATTTCTATACCTGATAAACAATTTCAGCAAAGTGACTGGATATAAAATTAACTCAAACAAATAAGTAGCTTTTCTCTACATAAAGAATAAACAGACTGAGAAAGAAATTAGGGAAACAACACCCTTCACAATAGTAATAAATAACATAAAATATCTTGGTGTAACTCTAACAAAGCAATTGAAAGATCTCTATGTCAAGAACTTCAAGTTACTGAAGAAAGAAATTGCAGAAGATTTTAGAAGTTGGAAAGATCTCTCATGCACATGGATCATAAGGATTAACATATTAAAAATGATATGATCATATTACCAAAAGCAATGTACAGATTCAATAAAATTCCCATCAAAATTCCAAATCAATTCTTCACAAAGACACAACAGTTCTTGACTTCATCTGGAATAATAAAAGACCAAGAATAGCAAAAATTTTCTCAACAATAAAAAAAAAAACTTCATCATCATCTCTGATTCTAAGCTTTACTACAGAGCAATAGTGGTTTAAAAAATAGCAAGCAGATCTATACTTAACACCCTGCACAAACTCAACAAAGTATTGTTTGTATTAACATAAAACATAAAATACTATACCTGATAGAAGATTAAGTAGGAAATAGTGTTGATTCATTGGCAACAGAAAAGACTTTCTGAACATATTAGCACAGCAACTAAGCACAATTATTAAAAACTGTCCCTCATCAGACTGAAAAGCTTCTGTAAGACAAAGGACACCATCATTTGGACAAAGCTCCAGGCTACAGAATGGGACCCGGTTTTTAACTAACTGCCTTTCCAATTGAAGGCTAGTATCTAAAATATATGAAGAACTCTAAAACCCAGACAACAAAAACACAAATAACTTAATTAAAAATGGAGCACAGATCTAAACAGAGAATTCTCTTAGGAGGAAACTGAAGTGGCTGAAAAACACATAAAAAATTGTTCATTGTCTTTTGCCATCAGAAAAGTGCAAAACAAAACAACTTTGTGATTTCACCTTAAATCCTCCATAATGACTAAGGTCAATAAAACAAGTGACAGCTCACAATGGCTAGGATGTGAAGTTAGGACACTTACCCATTGCTGGTGGAAGTACAAACATACTGCCACTTTGGAAGTCAGTCTGACAGTTTCTCTGGAAGATGGAAGTATATCCACCTCAAGATATAGCTATTCCACTCTTGGGCATATGCACAGAAGATAATTGATTTGACTACAGAGACACTTGCTTAATAAAGTTTAGTGCTGCTCTATTGCTAATAGCCAAAAATAGGGAAGCTATCCCTCTATCAATGGATAAATGAATAAACACTATGTAGTACATTTACACAATGGAAGGTTATTCTGGTATTTAAAACATTAAATCATAAAAGTCTTTAGTAGTCTTTGCTATCTTGAAGCTCATTCTGTGGCTTCTCTGGAATAAACTAAAAACCTAGGACAATGGAAACTTCCAGGAATCTATGAGGATGAGCCTAGCTAAGACTACTACTAATAGGTATAAAGAGCCTAAGATAACTATATCTTGTAATTAGAAAAGACTTCCAATTGAGATTATGGAGCATCAAACAAGCCACAAAACTGTTGACGCACAATTTTCCCATCTACAAGATATACATGGATAAAGAGCTAGCAGAAACTAAGGGAATGGCCAACCAATGAATGGCATAACCTTGAGACCCATGCCATGAGAAAGAACATACCCAAAACACTATTAAAGAGAGTGTGTTATGCTTTCAGACAGAAGCCTAGCACAACAGTCATCTGAAAGACTTCACCTAGCAACTGATGGAAACAGATTCAGAGACCCATAGCCAAACATTAGGCCGAGCTTGGGAAAACTTGTAGAAAATGGGAAGATTGAAGGAGTCATGAAGGTCAAGAATACCATAAAAATATAACCTACAGAATCAACTGACCTGGATCCATAGGTGTTCACAAAGACTAAACTACCAACAAGTAATTTATTGGATTACTTAGGGCCCCTATACATATGTAACAGATGTACAGCTTGATCTTCACTTGAGACCCTTAACAGCAGGAGCAGGAGCTGTCTTTGACTATGTTGACTTTGTGTCTCTTTCACCTTACTGGTTGCCTTGTCTATTCTCAATATAAGCAGATGCACCTGCTCCCAAGGCAATGTGATATACTGATATCCATGAGAGATCTCCCCTTCTCTGGTGATAAAGTGAGGAGGGAAAGAGGAAAGGTGAGAGGAAGGGACTTGGAGGCTTGGAGGAGAGGAGAGAGGGGAAGCTTTGAACAGGCTGTAAAGTAAATAAAAAATAAAAAGGTGAACATAACTAAGAAAGAAAGGAAGAGAGAAAGGAAGAGAGAAAGAAGAGAAAAGGGGAGAGAGGCAGACAGAGACAGAGACACTCAGGTAAATGGATAGAGTCAGAAAAAATGATCCTGAGTGATGTAACCCAGGTTCAGAAAGACAAATGTGGTATGTATTAACTTATAATATGTATATTATCTGTTAAGTCGTTGCAAAGCAAGCTGCAGTCTGTATAAGATCAGAGGTTAGATATAGAGCAAGAAGCAGGGGTGTATCTTCCTGGAAAGAGGAAATTGAATAGATCATTATGGATGGATCAGAGTATTAGAACTGGTGAATCAGATGGAGGGGAAAAGATGAGGTAGGCTTAGGAAGGAAATGCAGATATGGACAACTAAAATGAAGGGCCATTTGAAGGGTTATATGAATGGCTAATACAGTGGAAACTTCCTAAAATATATACATATGTAAAGGTGATCCAAATGAACTTGCCAAATAAAAGGGGAGATGGAGCCCCAGATGAATACCATTTGTCACCAAATGAAGTTTTCAATTCTGAGATTGCACTATATCTAGCCAAGTTATTGATCAAAGAGGTGTCTTAGGAACTCCCAAACAACCTAGGCTATCACCAAAGTTATTGGTTGTTTGCCCAAAACTGATAGTAAGGTTCTGTTTTTGAGAACAATGCCTAAGTAATTTATTGAATATAGAGAAGTTTAACCTGTGCCTTCCTAGGGCCGTTATCCATAGTGACTAGTGTTCGTGGTACTAGATGGTATTCTGCTTGCAACCAAAGGAGAAAGGTAAGCACATACTCCCTACAAATCCTTGAATGTAAGATGCATATTTGCCTGTAAGATATGCTGGTCCATTGTGGTACAAAACCAAGATGACAGGCTATAAGCTTCCATAAATTCTAGGCTTCTCACCTTCCACAAGAGCACTGTGATTAGAGAGCCACACTACCACAACCAGCTTCACATGGGCAATGGGTATTAGAACTCAGGCCCTCACATGTTCAAATCAAGCACGTTGCTCTTCACACTGAGCCATATCCTCAGCTCCTTAGTTTACCTTGCAAAAATAATATTCTGGAGATATCCACAGGTAATGACATCTGTTATATAAGCCTGGGAACCTAAATTTTATATCTTGAATCTACATAAATGTGGAAGGAGGGAAACAGCTCCACAAACTTGTCCTCTGTTATCCATATATGGCTCTGGCACACACACTCATATGCAAAAATACACATATCATGTGCACATGTATAACTTGATTAATTAACTAACTTAAAAATTAAAATTAAAGCATTATTTTCATAGAAAAACTAACTACTATTTTAAGACTATGTAATTGATTCACTCCATAACAAATTGATAATACAGAAAATACGTCCTAAGTTTTTACAGCTGATAAACAAGGATTAATTATTTAAAAATGGACTAGATTTTCTTTTAATTAGATTATACACTTTTTTGTAATTTTGTATGTGATTTTGATGCTCTAAGTCTCCAAAGGCTCTGTTCCCACAAATAGTTCATTAGTTATTTCTGAGCCATGGTCACCAAGGACTCTGATGTTTATTTGCTGTAGTTGTTTCAAATTAATAATAAGTATGAATCTTGATATTAAACTTTCTGTGCAAAGAGTTCAAAATAGCACCTCATCCAAAACTATCAATAATTCCTTCAAATCTATTTTTCAGGGCAGGAAAAAGTAAGAAAGTTATTTTATTATGATGGTACTGCATCATCAATGAGAAAGTTGACCCAAATGATTAAAAACATAAAATGTAAACCTCTACTTTTCTTTTACACATGACTAGATTTAATCAGTGGCCACCGGGTGTAATTATTTTACATTATACTTACAAAAATCATGTGGTTAAATAAGTAAGAGATGAAGGCTGTGAACAACTGCCAGAAATGTGAGTATGATGAATTCTGTCTTTTCAACTGTAAGTTCTTTAGTGACACTTGGGACCCATGTTCCTCTAGTTAAAAAGTCTTCACTGAATGTACTAAAATTATAGATGGAAACTACAATATAGTAGTAATTTAAACAGCATGTTAGAGTGTTTTGTTATTGGGTATGGCATAGGTGTTAATAAAAATTATATTAAGCATCAATGAAAACCAAGACTGTATTTCAGTGGTTCTTGCATAACTTATGCCAGACCGTGGCTAACAAAAGAAAATTGCAACGAGGAATAAGAGGTCATCTAAAATTGGATAATTTGAGAACTGTGGGACAATATCTGCATGCAGTTCTCCAGAAATTTGTGGAATTGTGGACTGAGGAATAGGAATAGAACTGGAAACAAAGAGTACTGGAGGAAAATTATTCCTGAGAGGTGAGTATCAGTCCCTGTCTCAGTATAAAACCTCTAGTAAAGGGTTAGCTATCATAACACACTGGCTTGATTAAAAGATATGAAATGAAATAGAATTAGGTATGGACATCAAGTATTTCAGTTTTGAAGATGTTCCAGATTTACTCAGTTATATGACTGATAAGGGGAATAATCATTTTTAGGGATTAAAAGATCAAGATTAATAGAGTTATGTTCACAAACAATAAAATACAAAGGACGACATGAAGGCATCAGGAACTGTCTCAAATTTACAAACAAAGGTAACAGATAAAACACATTTGGGTCCTTAAGCTATGAAAGACTCCTGTGAATGCTGGATGGTTAAAAACATGTACTCTACTTACAAAGTTTCTAAATTTAAACAGAAATTTCATACTGCTTGAATAATTTTAATATGAACTTTAAATATAGGTGATAAAGAAAATGTGACTTTGGTACATTGACAACTAAACATATTATCATGAAAAAAACATTGTGAATCAGCATGCTGAAATTTTTTAAATGTGTTTTCTAATCACAAATACTGCATATTTAGTGTTTCAGTGTGGAATACATATGAACAATAACAACACTTCCATATTAAGACAGTGAAATTGAGATTTTTTTTAGGCAGGATTAACATTTAAATATTGTATATTTTAGCTCAATGATATTGATGGTGGTATTTTCAGTGCATCCCAAAATTGAACACTAAAAGCAATTGTGATGATTTTGTCAAATATATCATATATATGACATTATCATACTATACAATAAACCTTCCCTCAAGATAATCTTTATTTTATCCCATCATAAAATAATAATGTAATTTTATACTGAAAATAAATAGGAAGTGATGTGGTAATAATTAAAGAATTTGTTTAAAGAGAATATGAATATTGCAATTATGATTCTATACTCCAGAATGTTAGATAACAAATAGAAAGCTTATAACAACCTGAACTTCAAACTATTTGTAATTTTTATAAATAACAAAACTTCAAGAAATATATGAACAGGCCAAAAATAGTGTAAGATTTCACTTCAGAATTTAAGCTCTAAGGAGAAACTCAGTACCACAAAGAATTAGCAAGCAACCCAAACTGCTTAAAAAACATGAACCCAAAGAGCAATTGAATACAAAAATAACAAAATAAGAATCAAATGCAAAGAGATGGAAGCACCCACAACATTTTAAAATGTGTAGATAAAGCAAATTTTGTTTTCTAAATCTATCCAGAAAATATTAAACATTTTAAGACCTAAGCAATCAATGTGTTTATGTTTGCAACCAGAATATGTATATATGTTGGATATCATAATATTTCCTCAGTTAATCACTACTAATGGACAAATATCTCTACATTTTAAATGAAGACTGGATAGAGGTAACAATTTAATTATGAGAAATCACACAGTAACGACTTTCATCCTACTGGGACTGACCGATGACCCACAACTGAAAACCCTGATCTTCATCTTTCTGTTTCTCACCTATGTACTGAGTATGACTGGGAACCTCACGATCATTTCCCTCACCCTTATAGACTCACACCTAAAGACTGCTATGTACTTTTTCCTACAAAATTTCTCCTTCCTGGAAATCTCATTTACCACTGCTTGCATTCCCAGATACTTATACAATATCTCAACAGGTGACAAGACAATTACATATAACAACTGTGCTGTTCAAATATTTTGTACTGATCTTTTGGGTGTGACAGAATTCTTTCTGCTGGCCATCATGTCCTATGACCGATATGTAGCCATCTGCAAACCCCTGCATTATATCACCATCATGAGCAGTAGGATCTGTACAAGACTTATCGTCTGTTGCTGGGCAGCTGGTTTGTTTGTGATCCTGCCGCCACTTAGCCTGGGCCTCAATCTAGAATTCTGTGACTCTAATGTCATTGACCATTTTGTCTGTGATGCATACCCGCTCCTAAAGATCTCATGCACAGACACATGGCTCATAGAGCAGATAGTGGTAGTTTCTGCGGTGCTGACATTTATTGTGACCCTGGTGTGTGTAAGTCTTTCCTATGTATACATAATCAGGACCATTCTAAGATTTCCTTCTGCCCAGCAGAGGAAAAAGGCCTTTTCTACCTGCTCTTCCCATATGATTGTGGTTTCCATCACCTATGGCAGTTGCATCTTCATCTACGTCAAACCTTCAGCAAAGGACTCAGTGGCTATCAACAAGGGTGTGATGGTTCTCACCACTTCCATTGCTCCCATGTTGAACCCATTCATCTATACCTTGAGGAACAAACAAGTCAAGCAAGCCTTCAATGACTCAGTTAAAAGAATTGCACTGTTCTTCAAGAAGTAGAGAAATTTACTACTATAGAAAGTCAACTTTTTACTAAAAATATGTCATATTGTTAAACTATTCCATCTTTAATTTTCTAACGGGGAAAATTCATCACATTTAAATGTATCAGTCATTATCTATTAATCACTTTCATGAAATAAAAATATCCTTCACTCTGAGATGCTCCAACATAGAGGTATGCTAGGGCAGTGAGATAGGAGTGGGTAGATGGGGGTGGGAGTACCCTCATAGAGGCAGGGAAAGGAAGAGGGAATAGGGGTCTACAGAGGGGGAAAGCAAAAAGGAAAACAATTTTTGAAATGTAAATAAATAATATAGCGAATAAAAAAGAGAGAGAGATAAAGATACCTTAACATAAAAAAGTTAAACAAGCAATGATGGAGCAGTATCAATGAATAAATTATTGTCTATTTGAACTTCAGTTTTCACAAGGATCTTGTCACCAGCCACCACAATAAATACTATCTATTTTTTAGTATCTTCAGTGAATTGGTTCTCGAATCCCCTCGAGGGTGCTAAAATGTTTGTATGCACATGTTCCTTACATGAAATGGCTCAGTATTCCCATATACCTATGTAAATTCTCTTGCATACTTTAAATCATCTTTAGATTACTGGAAGTGCAGAACACTTGGTAAATTCTAGGTAAATAATTATCATGTTTAGGGAATTATTACCACAGATTGAGTGTATTCACTAAATATGGAGATTTTTGTTAAAATTTTTTCCACCTTTTTAGTTGACTCCTGCATAACCTGTAGTTAGGAAGGTAGTTCTGGTACTTTATTGTTCATTCTAAATAATAAAGTAAAAAATGCACTTAGAACAGCAGGTTTAATATTACAGATACTATTTAAATATTGGTTTAATAATATTGCTAATGCTTTTATCTTTACACTATGATGACAATGGTATTATATAATCATGTAACTTTAATCATTTTCAGTAATAAACACAAATATATGGGAGGAAATAAAGGCACAAATAAAGGAGCAGGGATTGGAGAAAAGACCATCCAAAGACTGCCTCACCTGGGGACACACCCCATATGTGCTCAATAAACCTAAGCACTATTGCTGATGTCAAGTAGTGCTTACTGGCAAGAACCTGATATGGAATCCTCCTCAGAGCCTCTTCCAGAGTCATACTGATACAGAGGAAGATGCTTGCAGCTAACCATCAGACTGAACACAAAGACCCCAATGAAGGAGCTAGAGAAAGGACTGAAGGAGCTGAAAGGGTTTGCAACCCCCTGGGAAAAGCAAAAACTATCCAAACCCACCACAGCTCCCAGGGACTAAAACACTGACCAATGAGTTCTCACAGAAATACCTATTGCCTGAGGTACTTATGAAGCAGAGGCTACCATTTTATGACATCAGTGGAAGGAGAGACCTTTGGTCCACCTCTTCCCAGTATAGAGGAAAGCCAAGGTGCTGAGGTGGGAGAGGGTGGTTAGGAGACGGAGCACCTTCATGGAGGCAATTGAAAAGGGAAGGAGAAGGTGATTGTGGGAAAATGATAACATCTGGAATGTAAATGCAGAGAATTTCCAATAAGAAAATTTTTTTAAAAAGACACTGAGAAAAGGCACTTGTTCTCTTGGCATGGTATTAACAACAGCCCTCCCATATCTGTCTCTTGTATCTCTTTTCTGCCTTTCCTATAAGCATCCTCACTCCCCCAACTGTGATTTCCAGGTTGCCTGACTGGCTAGCTCTAGAAAAATGGTGTCCTGGTGAGGCTTGACTATGGGGGACACAGTGAAAAGCACCACTGGAAGTGGAGTACTTAGAAGAAGTGAAAGTGTTGACAAAGGTGATAGCTTTCAGGAGTAAAAGACAGGAAAACATTGATAAGGGAACTCAGAAAAAAAATAAGGAAGCTCAAAATGGTAAGGAAGATCAAAAGTAGTCAAAACGAGAAAGGAAAAAATGGGAAATGGAAATGGCCATATGCTTTTGGTGCAGATACTTAATATGCTTTACTAAAGTAGGACTAAAGAAATTACATACGTTTTTAGATCTTTTTTAAAGAAGGTTTGTTCTTGGTTTCCTGGGGAAAATACAATAAATTTAGCAACCTAGACAAAAGTTGAATAATTCAAGATTATTATAATGAGCAGGAACTAGGTTAAGTACCTATAGATACTTCTAGTCTTCTACTAAATAAATTCTTTTCTGATACTATAAATCTGTTTTTTAAAAATTAACATGGCAGAGGAGGCTTAGGCCCTTGGATTAAATTAATGTTATTTTGCTGTTACTATGGTATATAGCTGCTTTCTTAAATTTATGTTTAAATCAGTAGACAAATGTGACTTACAGAGTTAATCAGAAAATTTGTGTGTTTGTGTGTGTGTGTGTGTGTGTGTGTGTGTGTGTGTGTGTGTGTGTGTGTTTATAAAACAATAATGATTATAGAGACAAATGACTGCTTGTACTATTGATAATAAGTAATGGTTGATTGCTCAGCTGTTATCTGTACAATAATATGTTCTTCTCCTAGGCTCAGGAATCATTTAAAAAATAGGTAGTAGGAAGAATATAAGAACCCAAAGATAGGGAGACAAGCTAGATAATGCTATTGTTTGTTTGTTGTTGTTGTTGTGTTTTTGTTTTTATTTTTCATGGCATTCACAGCTAGTTCAGGCAAACCTTTATAGCAGCTCTGGCCACTTGCAATGGGCTGGCATAAGACTCTACCCATCAACAGTCCATTATGGATCAAGGAAAGTCTCAAGCATCTTTACACTTATTCATGATCTATTGATACTGATGGATTCTGGGAAAGGAACCACCATTCTTTTTTAGTTGTGTACTTACTGAGGAGTGCTCCAGAATTCAGTGGTTAGTTCCATATCTATGGTCAAACGTGTTATCCTAGATAAAGTCAGTGCACCTAAGAAGAGGGAGAGAGACAGAGACAGACACAGGGAGACAGTATGGCAGAGAGAGACTTGAAGATGCAGAGATGTGGTGAGGAACTTTTAGGAAGGAAAATGAAGGGTAATAGGAATAGAAAGGAAATTAGAAATGATGGCAGTTAAGGTAATCAGAGTGAAATGTATACACATAAATTTGTAAAAGAACAAACTTAGTAAAAGTTTCTAGGTGAATAAATAAAATATTTTGATAACTAACAAAAAGAAAGAAAGGGAGGCAGGGAGAGAGGGAGGAGGGAGGAAGGAGAGAGGAGGGGAGGGGAGGAAAAGAGAGGAAATGGGAGGAAATGAGAGGAAAGGAAAGGAAAGGAAAAAAGAAAAGAAAGGGAAAAATGAAAAGAAAAATTTAAAAATAAAAGAAAAATATCCAAAGCCAAAATCAAAATTCTAGGGCCAGCATACACCATCAAGGATGTGAAGCAAAGGGAACAATCTTCCATTACTGGTAGGAGTGCAAACGTGTATAACCACTTTGGAAATCAATTTGCCAGCTTCTTAGAAAACTGGGAATAATTCTACCTCAAGACCTACCTATACCAGGCCTGGGCATATACCACAAAACGCTCAACTAATACCACAGGGACACTTGCTCAACTATGTTAACAACAGCTTTATTCATAATAGCTATACATTGGAAACAACCCAGATGTCCCTCAACTGAAAAATGGATAAAGAAAATGTGGTTCATTTACACAATGAAATATTATACAACTATTAAGAACACGATATGATTTTTTTCTCTAACAAAGGTAGATACATCTTTATGATCCAATTCATATAATTTTCACTTTGCTAACAAATTGCATAATAAAATAGTTTTTAGAAAATACATAATTTTTCAGGTCTGGATAAAAAACAAAGAGTTCCACTGGAGATGTTAAGAGTAGTTCATGCTCAGTAGTTAAGAATACAAAAATGTTCTATTTTCAGCACCTACATTGGTGGATCACAAATGCTTCCAACTTCAGTCCAGAGGAGCCAACACTGTCTTCACTCCTCTTCAACCACCTGTATACATTTGTACAAATACTTATGCACACATATGAATAAATAATAGAATTTTAAAATATTGTTTTAAAAACTCAAAAGAAAGAAGGAAACAACCCCAAGATTTAATAGATGAAGAATGAGCTGAAGAGATGGCTCAGTTGTTAAGAGTGCATACTGTTCTTGCAGAGAACACTAGTTGGCTTCCCCATACCCATACTGGGAAGCCCACAATGGCTTATAATTCCAACTTTGTGGCAGAGCATTAGCATGTTTCAAGACCCTGGTTTCACTACTAAGCATTGCAGAACAAAAATAATAAAACTGTAGAATGGAGTACACATGACAGGGCTTGAATCACTCATTCTTTCATGGACTCTTCAGCTTGTGGTTAGTGTATGACTTGTAGAAATGGGAATAATGCTTGAAGATCATGTAAGTAGAAGAGACCATGTCTTGCATACACTTAATCCAACATTGTTGATACACAGTTCATAGCAATGAGTCTGCCAAGAAGAACAGACTTTTTAAATTTTGTTTTTTTTTTTTTTTATTATGTATCTTTGTGTGTGCAAGTATTCACAGAGGCTAGAAGAGAATGTTGGATTTCCCTAGTGCTAGAGTTACAGGTAATCTTTCCATGGGCTATGGGTTCTGGGAACTGAACTCTAGTACTCTGCAAGTACTAGTTCCCAACTAGTGAGCCATCTCTATACCACAATAGAGTCTTTTTCTGACTTTTAGTTTCTTCTCCCCAAATAAATTTCTTCCTTCTTCCTCCCTTCTTGATCTCTCTTTCTTTTCTTTTGTTAAAAAAAATTTAATTTTACTTATTCATATTACATCCTGCTTACTGCCCCACTCCAGGTATCTCCCTCCTCAAGTTCCTTCCCCACTTCTCCACCCCTGGGCATCCCCCAACCCTGGTAGTTCATGGCTGAGCAAGACCAGATGCCTCCTCTCACACTGAGGCTACACAAGGCAGCCTAGCTTGGAGAACATATCCCACATACAGGCAAAACCTTTTGGGATAGCCCCTGTTCCAGTTGTTTGAGATCCATATAAAAACCAAGCTACACCTCTGGTATATATGTGTAGGGAGGACTAGGTCCAGCCAGTATATGTTCTTTGGTTGGTGCTTCAGATTCTGAGATCCCTAAGTGTCTCGGGTAGCCAATTCTGCTGATCTTCCTGTAGAGTTCTTTCCCCCTTCAGTGCCTGAAGTCCTTTCTCCTATTCTTCCACAAAAGTCCCCAAGCTCCATCCACTCTTCAGCTGTAGCTGTCTGTAACTGTCTGAGTCAGCTGTTTGGTGGAGCCTCTCTAGGACAATATGCTCTTGTTTGCAAGCATAACAGAGTATCAATAATAGTGTCAGGGGTCAGTGCCTACAGATAGGATTGGCCATTCCCTCAGTCTTTGCTTCATCCCCAGTGCCTGCATGTCTTGTAAATAAGACAAAGACACATGGTCAGCTATGTTCATAGAAGCTTTATACACAATAGCCAGAAACTGGAAACAATCTAGTTATCACTCAACTGAAGAATAGATTTTTTAAAGTGGTACATCTACACAGTGGTATACTATTCAGCTATTAAAAGCAAAGACTTCATGAATTTCACAGGAAAATAGATGGAACTAAAAATTATCATCCTAAGTGATATAACCCAGACACAAAAATACATGCATGTTTATGTACTCATTGATAAGTGGAGACTAGTCTTGAAACACAGAATACCTATGATATACCCCATAAACACACACCAAAAAAATAAGAAGAACCCAAAGCAGGATGCTTGAATCACACTTAGAAGTGGAAACAAAATAATCATAGAAGGCATAGGGAGGGAGGGAGGGAGGAAAGGAGGGAAGGAGGGAGGGAGGAAGGGAGGGAGAAAGGGAGGGAGGGAGGGGTAGGAGAGGGAAACATGAGGGGAATCAAGGGGATGGGTATGTAGAAAGACAGGAGAGACCCAATGGCCTGAAAAATAAATGAAAATCTGCAGCTGCCAGGGATGGGGTAGTGTTGGGTATGGTGGGAGAAATCTTTAGTAAGTCTCAGAGACCTGAGATAGGGTGGCTCCCAGAAGTCAATGAGGGTAATCTTATCTGAGATGCCGAGCAGTGAGAACATGGAACCTGAAGATGCTACCTGCTGTAGTCAGGTAAGATGCCCAGTGGAGAACTAAGGATACCAACCTGCCAACAAAACTTTTGACCCCAAATTGGTCCTGTCTTAAAGAAATGCAGAAACAAAGGTAGAGCAGAGACTGAAGGAATGGCCAAACAATAACCAGACCAACTTGGAACTTATCCCACAGGCAAGCACCAAACCCTGAAATTATTAATGATACTTTATTATTCTTGCAGACAGGAGCCTGATTTAACTGTCCTCTGAGAGGATATGTCCAGCAACTGACTGAAACAGAGTTACCCACTACCACATTGGATAGAGGTCAGGGATGCATATGAAAGAGTTGGGGAAGGACTGACAGCCCTGAAGGAGATGGGAATCCCACAGTAGGACTAACAGAGTCAACTATACTAGACCTCTTAGAGCTCTCAGAAACTGAGCCACCAGTCAAAGAACACCTGGGCTGAAATGAAGTCCCAGTACGTATGTAGCAGACATTTAGCTCACTCTCCATGTGGCAACAAACAACTGGAGTGGAGGCTCTCCCTAAAGCTGTAGCCTGGCTGTAATACCTGTTTCCCAACAGGGCTGCCTTGTCTGGTTTCAATGGGAGAGTGTGTGGTAGAGATGTGTTGCACCAGGATAGGGGAATAACCAATGGGTCCCACGCTCTCAAAATAGAAGGGGAGAGGAGATGAGGAATATCTCTCTGAGAGGGTGACTGGAAGGAAGCAGCATTTGGGATGTAAATGAATAAGTAAACATTAAAAATAATGCCATATACTTTCTAAAGTTTATTATTATTTCTTTTTTAATTGCACAACTTTATTTTAAAAAACAAAGATAAATGTACAGAATTTAAGCATTTTTCATAAGAGTATACAAATACATTTTTGTCAGTACTTGGTTTTCTTAAAGGTTTGATAGTGTGCATTAAGATTACTAGTTACAATGAACATAAGATACATGTAAAACAAGATGTAACCTGGAATTAGTCAAAGTTTTCTTGGTGTGTAAAGATTAAGCATAATAGGTTTTTGTTTTATTTTTTTTTCTTGAACTTCATATAGTCTGTGAGTTGTTTCTGGGGTGGTCTGAGATTTCTGGGGTTAGTATCCAATTATCAGTAACTGCGTATTATGTCCATTCTTTTGTGACTGAGTTATCTCACTCAGAATAATATTCTCTAGATGCATCCATTTTCTTAAGAATTTCATAAAGTTATTGTTTCTGATAGCTGAGTAGTACTCCATTGTGTAAATATACCACAATTTTTGTATCCATTCATCTACTGAAGGACATCTGGGTTCTTTCCAGCTTCTGGCTATTATAAATAGGGCTGCTATGAACATTGTGGTGCATGTGTCTTTATTGTATGTTGTAGCTTCTCTGGGGTATATGCCCAGAAGTAAAATAACTGGGTCTTCAAGTAGTACTATGTCCAATTTTCTGAGGAATTGCCAGACTGATTTCCAGAGTGGTTGTACCAGTTTACAACCCCACCAACAGTGGAGAAGTGTTCCTCTTTCTCTGCATCCTCACTGGCATTTATTCTTTCTTAGTTTTGCCTTTTTATCAGACTACAGTATGTTTTTTTAACAAATCCATCAGAGATGTTTGAAAGAATATGAATGGATCTTATAGATTCAACATCCATGATTGTTAAGTTATTTCAAATACTCATACACAACGGAAGCTAGTAGTTCAGGAAGATGCAGATGATATTCCTTTCTTTTCCTGTTTCCCACACTGACATCATTCACTGAGTCAAGAGAGTGGCAATATATAGGATATAATTTCTGAGTGGTTTTCATGGAGGATTGAATGCTGGCACATCAACACCACATATGATGTTCCCAAGTCAGAAAAGGAGAAATCAGAAATATATGTTTCTGTTGTATCCAATTTGCTGTTGTTCAGTGAGAGGATTTTTAAGAAGAGATTGGAAGTGGGAGTGTAATACAACAGTTGTTTGTTTCAGAGAGAGTGAAGAGCTTATATGACATCCATGGTGGATTTTGAAAAATATTTATGTTTATTGTGTGTATCTGAATGTTTTGCCTGCTCCTATGTCTGTATTTCATGTGCATGTAATGCATTCAAGGACAAAAGAAGCCATTATATGGGTGCTGGAAGGCAAACATATGTCCTCTGCAAAAACAACAGGTTTTCTTAACTGCTAAGCTAAGTTTTTCCCAGTGTTTTCTTTCCCAGAAAAGTACAACAGACAGGATTCTATATCAAACCGAAATTCTGAATCAACTCTAGCATGAGAGACCTCAAAATTTTAGGTGGAGCAAGAAAATCCAAAAAATAAAACACAAAGTAAGAGATTTCTTTTACATAAAATTCCAAAAGAGATCATTCTTTCAATGTGACTGAAAACGTATCTGTAGATATTTGATTCAATTTCATATTAATTGACATAGGAGGTATCAGATAAATGACTAGAGGGAGGAAGAAGGGATTATAATGGAGGCGGTAAGAAAAAAGTTAATCGAGAACATGAGACTTAAAACATAGATTATAGCTGACATACTTGAAAATTATATTCTCCCTTTCATTTGTGTTCCAGCAGCAAACTATTTAGGTCTAAATCTTAATTCACTGTTGTGAGACAAATACAGTCGGTGAAGCACCTGCTTGAAAGCATCCTTCACCTGCTTGTTCCTTAGTGTGTAAATGAAAGGGTTTAGCAAAGGGGCTACAGACGTGTTGAGCACAGAGACACCTTTATTTAAAGCCACCCTCTCCTTGGCTGATGTTTTCATGTACATGAAGATACAACTCCCATAAGTAATGGAGACAACGACCATGTGTGAGGAGCAGGTGGAAAAGGCCTTCTTCCTCTGTTGAGCTGAAGGGAACTTTAGGATGGTTTTGATGATGAGGGTGTAAGAGAGAATCACTAAGATCAAGGTGATGACAAGTGTCATGACTGCTATGACAAAAGCCATCAATTCTATTAACCGTGTGTCTGTGCAAGACAGCTGCAGGAGAGGAGAAGTGTCACACAGGAAGTGGTCTATTGTTTTGGAGGCACAGAAATCCAGTTTGAGTCCCAAGAGCAAAGGGGGTAAGATGACTAAGAACCCAGTTACCCAGGAGCTGAGGACCAGTAGGTGGCACACTTTGCTGTTCATGATGATGGGATAGTGCAGTGGCCTGCAGATGGCTACATAGCGATCATAGGACATGGCAGCCAGAAGGTAAAACTCTGTGACTAGTAATAGAAAAAAGAAGAAGAATTGAGCCGCACAAGAATTGTAGGAAATAGTCCTGTCTCCAGTGAGAATGCTCATTAAGAATGGTGGAATACATGCAGTTGTGAAAGCAATTTCTAAGAAGGAGAAATTCCGGAGGAAAAATTACATTGGAGTCTTTAGGCGGAGATCCAGCAGGGTGAGGAGAATGATCACTAAGTTCCCCATCAGGCTCAATATATAATTGAAAAACAGAAACAGGAAAATCAGAATTTGTAGCTGAGGGTCATCTGTCAGTCCAAGCAAAATGAACACAATCTCCACAGATTGGTTCTTCATTTCTCTTTTTCCCCCTAGCTGGTCTACAGAAAATAAAATTAAATAAAATAAAAATTATAAAATAAAAAGTAAAAATAAAGAGAGAAGGAAATTCCAAACAACTAATAACACATATTTACACATGAAAGTTTTCTATTGTTTCATAATCATAGCAAGGCACATTTTTCACTATAACCACTTTCAGCATTTTATTTATAAAATAAAAATATTTCATGAGTTTATATTTCATCTCATGAACATCTGTTACACCTCATTAGTATGTATCTTAGTTTCCTATTGTTGCGAAGAAAATAACACCAAGACCAAAATAACATGGGAAGGAAATAGAGCCTTATAAGTCTGTCAGGGAGGGACTCCTGGGTGAGAACTCAGGGAAGGAACTTGGCAGCAGGAACAGATGCAGAGCCCATGAAGAAGTGCTGTTTACTAGCTGACTTTTTCATTTTGCTTTCTCAGACTGCTCCCAGGACCACCCTTCCATATCACCTATCAGTCAAGGAAATGAAGCAGGCTTCTTCAGTCTGCTGTGGACATTTTCTCAGTTGCAGTTCCTTCTACCCAAATGACTATGGAGTGTGTCAGTATCACATAAGGCTAGCTAGTCAGACTCAGAATCTTACTTAATTCAAAGTTGACTGGGGCCTTTTGGCCCATTTCCAGGAGGCATGCCAGTTATGTGAACCGGTCCCTTAATTACCTTACTATTCACCTGTTACCTGTCTTTTCAGAAATTTGTTTAAATAAAATATTCAAGTGTGTGGTATTTGAAAATTTCTCAAGTCATTCTCTCTAGTAAGTTACCACTTCAGTAATACAATATTTATAGTAACTGGTGATGTTCCCAGTAGTCATAGTAACCCATATATATATATATATATATATATATATATATATATATATATATATATATATATATGACATTTCAATGATATATTTATGTGTCTATATATCATATATATATATATATATCAACATTGACATATATATATATATATATATATGACATTTCTAAGAAAAAAATGTATAAAAAGAAAATACATGAGGTTGTAGTATAAGATTCTAGAAAGGTGGGTGTAGTGATAATCATAGCTCACATCTTATGAAATAACTAGAAAACATGAAAACTACACTGATTTCAAACTGAGTCACCAGTTGAATTACTACCATAAACTTTCCTAATGGTAGAACTTCTCATTACTATTCCTCTGTTTTGTGACAGTTTTGAATAGAGAAAGGTATCTGTGTAAAAAAAAGAAAAAGAAATAACTGTTGTTTAACCTATAATTTTAAAGCCAATGTTTCAAGTAAAAATATGTGTAATTTTCATTTTAAAATAATTGTGTAAGACAGATACTTTATGGAATATTTTGATTTAATATTAAATCTTGATATATTTTACTCATTTTATAGCTACATAAGCATTGAAAATTTTTAAAGAAGTGGAATATTTATTTTTAGTAATTAAAATACACTTAAAGCGTTAAAACAAGCAGGTCCTGTACAATATTAAGAGTTAGTTTCCTGGTTCATTTTAGGAAATGTATCATAGAACCAAGTGACCTATGAACAAAAATCTGTATCTGGAAAAGAATATATATACCCACAGTAACAAGCCTAGCCCATGTCAGTAATTAGAGTTAGTTCAGTAGTGCTATTTCATCCAGTCAATAAAAGGTTAGCATACCTGATTCATGAGTGATTTTGTTTTATGGCTGCTGACACTGGTGTTCATGTATTTCCTCTTTATATGAAGGATGCTGAATCCATTTACTTTTAATCTTAAGCTTCTGGGTTGCCTCTGGTTCCAAATCCCAGGTATGATGTTCTTTCATCATGAGCACTTTAGTAATGCTCTTACAGCATTTCTAATTCCTGTGGTATTGATGCAGTGCAGGGTGTAGTGATATGAAATGTATAGCAAGCTATTTCATAAACAGAGAAACATGTATTTTAGGACATTCAAAGAAAAAACAAAGTGATATGCTGTGAATAATATCAAATATAAAGTATTGTAACTTGCATTCACTAACTGGGGCTGTATTCAGAAGTCATGTTATTAAAATTATTCTATTTTATAAAAGCTTTTCTGGAAGATTTTATTCAAATTCTATTCAAAAGGCAACTTAGAGATCATTTATTAAATAATTATTGATATCTCTAGGAAAAAATTTTACTAGAGTTTTAAATAACCATATATAATTACTTAAACTATTTAAAATAGAAAATAGATAAGATCATATGTTCTGCATTTGGAATGCTAATGGAATTATTTCCAACCTATGAGGTATAAATTATCCTTTAAAACATTAAAAATGCAAAAAAACATCTATAAAAGAACCAAAGAATAATTGAAAAATCAATGGTTGTTTTTTGGTGTTTACAGAAATATAGAAAAGAATATATATATATATATATATATATATATATATATATATAATATATATATATATATATATATGCATTTAATTTAAGTATTTAAATGGTTTGTAAAGGAACAGAAGTCTTGAAATGGGATATTTTCGGCAGATGAAGCTGCCTAAGGCAAACAATACTTAGTATATTTCACAATCTTTGCTTTGAAGAAATACTATTTTTATCTATATTTATCTCTTATCAATTCATAAACCATTATAAGGAACAGTACGATGGCTACCAAAGTTCTTTATGACATGCAGAAGTTATAAAGCAATATATCAGAAAATATTATCATTCATAAAAATCTGTTCATTGGTAACACTGAGATACATGTTCAAATATATTATACTTATAATAAATTTTCCTTGAATAAAATTATCGATTTGTTTTGCTTTAACAATTACACACACCATATATCTTCATAATATGTTCACACTGTAAGGGTAAGCTACACAAATCACATTATGGATTGTATGGCTCATAGGCCAAGAAATACAATTACATTTTAGTTTTGTGGAATCTTATGAATAACACATACATTTAAAAAGTTTTCTAATGTTAAAACATTTTTGTAATCACTTGTAATTATTTCTTTATGAATCAGCATAAAAAGATATTAAAATACTAACCACTTATAAGTTTCACAGCTCTCTTCAGCTGAACATATAAATTCTGTTGAACTTGTGCTTTCATATGCCAGTTATTATCCTGGTAAACGTTCTTTCTTCCCCATTCTATTCTAAAATATATGACAGATTGCTTATTTGTATGTTGCCTTAGAGATATTATTTCTTAATAATCTAATGAATTGTAGGAATGTTCATGAGTTTTGTATTTCTATAGTACTACAGTTAATTTATTTAACGTATATGAAATCCTGTTAAATGTAAAAAAAAAAAAAAAAAAATACCATAATATGGAGAGTCACCATCTCTGAAATGATGAAATTAGGCTCCTGTTTCCTATAGGAAAACATTAAATAGGAACAAACAATTCTCAGGGTAACTAGAACTAGCACTATCATTTCCTGAGGGATGACAAATTGTGTGATGCAAAAGTGCTGTCTATAAAAATAATCATGAACATACAAACCTATCGTATACCAATTAACTCTAATATAAATGCATTATTCTACAAAACCCTGATTTACCTTGGCTTATATGCTTATAAACATTTACTGTCAATCACAGCACCATGTGACTTCAAATATGACTCCAACTGAATAGTTCTTTGTTAGGCTAAAATTCTTCTTCTTATTCTTCTTTTTGTAGGCTGAACTTCTTTTATTATTTTCTTAGAAGTCAGGCAACAGTTTCCAATTATAATATTTAGAATACTATTAATGTATAAAATTGTGTGGGAATATTTTGTTATGTTATTTCAAAAATCATAAATTGCTAAATTACTCAATGTTTAAATTTTGTTATCATCACTGGGATAAACTCCTCATAATGGAATTGCTAAATCAAAAGTAAACAGTAATTTAAATAAATCTAAATAAAATTTTATCTGGATTCAATCAATTTCCCAATTAGTATCCAAGCACTCCTTTTTTTTTTATTCTATTTTCCCCTCCCTGGGAGAGCCATGCATCCAGAAGATCAACAGTCCACTTTGCTGTGCCTTGATATTTAGGGTCTACAGGTTATAGCCTGATTATCATTTATTAATGGTTGATATCTACATATAAATAATTATTTGTCTAGATCTTGGTTACATCACTAAGGATGACTTTTTCTAGTTCCACTAATTTGCTTTTAACAAAGTCATCTTTTTTTTTTTTTTTTAGTATCCATCAATTTATTTTTTTTAAACGACTTTATTTTACAAAACAAAGATAAATGTACAGATTTGAAACATTTTTTGCTTAAAATTATACATTTTTGTCAGTACTGTTTTTTCAGACATTAAAATAATTTTTACATAAAACCATGTGAATATATTTTTTAGTCAGTACTTGACTTTTTTCAAGGGCTTGACAGTATCCATTGAAAGCCTAATAGTTACAATAAGAGTAAAGTACATGCAAAACAAAACGCAACATGGAAATAGTCAAACTCTTCTTGTTTTGTAAATATATGTATATTTTTTTGTTTTCTTTATTTCTTGGACTTCATACAGTCTGTGAGTTGTTTCTGGGGAAGTGCAAGCCTCTGGGGTTAGCATTCCACTATCAGTGACTGCATATTATGTCTGTTCTTTTGTGACTGGGTTATCTCACTCAGGATGATATTCTCTAGATGCAGCCATTTTCTTAAGAATTTGGTTAAGTCATTGTTTCTGGTGGCTGAGTAGTATTCCATTGTATATGTACCACAATTTTTGTATCCATTCATCTTCTGAAGGACATCTGGGTTCCTTCCAACTTCTGGCTATTATAAATAGAGCCGCTATGAACATTGTGGTGCATATATCTTTGTTGTGTATTAAAGTGTCTCTGGGGTATATGCCCAGAAGTGGAATGGCTGGGTCTTCAGGTAGTACTATATCCAATTTTCTGAGGTATCGCCAGACAGATTTCCAGAGTGGTTGTATTAGCTTGCAACCCCACCAACAGTGGAGAAGTGTTCCTCTTTCTCCACAGCCTCGCCAGCATCTGCTGTCATCTGAGTTTTGGATCTTGGCCAATCTGACTGGTGTGAGGTGGAATCTCAGGGTTGTTTTGATTTGCATTTCCCTGATGGCTAAGGATGTCGAGCACTTCCTCAGATGTTTCTTGGCCATTCGGTGTTCCTCAACTGAAAACGTTTGTTTAGCTCTGTACCACATTTTTTAATAGGGTTGTTAGGTTCTCTGGTGTCTAGCTTCTTGAGTTCCTTATACACCTTGGATATTAGGCCTCTATCTGATGTGGTGTTGGTAAAGATCTTTTCCCATTCTATTGGTTGCCGTTTTGTTTTCTTGACGATGTCCTTAGCCTTACAGAAACTTTGCAATCTCATTAAGTCCCATTTGTTAATCTTTGACCTTAGAGCTTGAGCCATTGGTGTTTTGTTCAGGAAATTTTCTCCTGTGCCTATGTGTTCTAAGGTTTTCCCTACTTTCTCATCTAATAGTTTCAGTGTATCTGGTTTAATGTGGAGATCTTTGATCCACTTACACTTGAGCTTTGTACAAGGAGATAAGAACGGGTCTATTTTTATTCTTTTGCATGCTGAGTGCCAGTTGGACAAGCACCATTTGTTGAATAGGCTGTCCTTTTTCCATTGAATGTTTACGGCTCCTTTGTCAAAAATCAGGTGACCATATACATGAGGGCTCATTTCTGGATCTTCTATTCTATTTTATTGATCCACATGCCTATTTCTGTACCAGTACCATGCAGTTTTCAGCACAATTGTCTTGTAATATAGCTTGAGGTCAGGGATAGTGATTCCCGCAGATGTTTTTTTGTTGTTGAGGATGGATTTCGCTATTCTAGGTCTTTTGTTATTCCATATGAAATTGCACATTGATCTTTTCAATTTCATGAAGAACTGGGTTGGAATTTTGATGGGGATTGCATTGAATCTGTAGATTGCTTTTGGTAGGATGGCCATTTTTAAGATGTTGATTTTTCCAATCCATGAGCATGGGAGATCTTTCCATTTTATGAGATCCTCCTCAATTTCTTTCTTTAGAGGTATGAAGTTCTTGTCATACAGGTCCTTCACTTGCTTAGTTAGGGTCACTCCAAGGTATTTCATAGTTTTTGTAACGATTGTGAAGGGTACCTTTCCCTAATTTCTTTCTCCATATGTTTTTCCTTTGAGTATAGGAAGGCTACTGATTTGTTTGAGTTGATTTTGTATCCAGCCACTTTGCTGAACTTGTTTATCAGCTGTAGGAGTTCTCTGGTGGAATTTTTGGGGTCACTCAAGTACACTATCATGTCATCAGCAAAGTGTAATGTTTTTATCTCTTCCTTTCCTATTTGTATCTTTTTATCTCCTTTTGCTGTCTAATTGCTCCAGCCAGGACTTCCAGTACTATGTTGAATAGGTAGGGGGAGAGTGGGCAGCCTTGTTGAGTCCCTGATTTTAGTGGGATTGCTTCGAGTTTCTCACCATTAAGTTTGATGTTGGCTGTTGGTTTGCTGTATATTGCTTTTATTATGTTTAAGTATGGGCCTTGGATTCCTGTTCTGTCCAGGACTTTTAACATGAAGGGGTGTTGGATTTTGTCGAATGCTTTCTCAGCTTCTAGTGAGATGACCATGTGAATTTGGTCTTTGAGTTTGTTTATATGGTGGATTACATTGATGGATTTCCTTATGTTAAACCATCCCTGCATCCAAGAGATGAAGCCTACTTGGTCATGATGAATGATCGTTTTGATGTGTTCTTAGATTCGGTTTTCAAGGATTTTGTTGAGTATTTTTGCATCAATGTTCATAAGTGAGATTGGTCTGAAGTTCTATTTCCTTGTAGGGTCTTTGTGTGGTTTAGGTACGAGGGTTATTGTAGCCTCAAAAAATGAGTTGGGTAATATTCCATCTGATTCTATCTTTTGGAATAGTTTGGCGAGTATTGGTGTTATATCCTCAATAAAAGTCTGATAAAATTCTGCACTGAACCCGTCTGGACCTGGGCTTTTTTTGGTTGGGACGCTTTTGATGACTTCTTCTATTTCTTTAGGTGTTATAGGGTTATTTAGATGGTTTACTTGGTCCTGGTTTAACTTTGGGATCTTGTATCTGTCTAGGAATTCATCCATTTCCTCCAGATTTTCCAATTTTGTGGAGTATAAGTTTTTGTAGTAGGATCTGATGATATCTTGAATTTCCTTAGTTTCAGTTGTTATGTCACCACTTTCCTTTCTGATTTTGTTAATTTGGATACTCTCTCTTTGCCCTATAGTTAGTCTGGCTAGGGGTTTATCAATCTTGTTGATTTTCTCAAAGAACCAACTCTTGGTTTTGTTGATTTTTTCAATGGTTCTTTTTGTTTCTATTTGGTCTATTTCTGCCCTAATTTTGATTATTTCTTGCCGTCTACTCTTTTTGGGTATATCTGCTTCCTTTTGTTCTAGGGCTTTTAGCTGTGCTGTCAGGTTGCTGATGTGAGCTCTCTCCAGTTTCTTTTTGGAAGCACATAGGGCTATGAGTTTTCCTCTCAATACTGCTTTCATTGCATCCCATAGGTTTGGGTATGTTGTGTTTTCATTTTCTTTGAATTCTAGAAAATCCTTAATTTTTTTCTTTATTTCTTCTTTGACCCTGCTATCCTTTAACAGAGCATTGTTTAGTTTCCATGTGTATGTGGGCATTTTGTTGTCTTTGTTGTTGTTAAAACCAGCCGTAGACCATGGTGATCTGAGAGGATGCATGGGAGTATTTCAATCTTCTTATATCAATGGAGGCTCGTTCTGTGTCCAATTATGTGGTGAATTTTTGAGAAGGTGCCATGGGGTGGTGAGAAGAAGGTGTATTCTTTTACTTTGGGATAGTATGTTCTGTATATATCTATTAATTCTAGTTAGTTCAAAGTCTCTGCTAGTTTTGCAGTGTCCTTGTTCAGTTTCTGTTTCCCTGATCTGTCCATTAGTGAGAGTGGGGTATTAAAGTCTCCCACTATTATTGTGTGGGGTGAAATGTATTTTTTGAGCTTTAGTAGGGTTTCTTTTATGAATGTGGGTTATTTTTTATTTGGAGCATATATGTTAAGGATTGAGAGTTCCTCCTGACAGATTTCCCCGGTAATGAGTAAAAAGTGTCCTTCCTTATCTTTTTTGATAACTTTTGGTTGGAAATTTACTTTATTCGATATAAGAATAGCCACCCCAGCTTGATTCTTGGAGCTGGTTGCTTGGAAGTTTTTTTCCCACCCTTTTTCTCTGAGATAGTGTCTGTCTTTGTCTCTGAGATGAGTTTCCTGTATGCAGCAAAAGGCTGGATTTTGTTTATGTATCCAGTCTGATAGTCTATGTCTCTTTATTGTGGAGTTGATACCATTTGTGTTAATAGATATCAAGGAATAGTTGTTTCTGTTTCCTGCCATTATTGCTTTTTTGGGTTGAGTTGTGTCTGTGTTTTTTTCTTCTTTTAGTTTTCTTGTTTAGGAGTTTTCTTGTTTTTATTAGGCTGTATTTTCCCTCATTGTATTGAGTTTTCCACCTATAATTCGTTGTAGTGCTGGGTTTGTGGTCAGATATTGTGTGAATTTTGATTTGTCTTGAAATATCTTCGTCTCTCCATCGATGGTGATTGATAGTTTTGCTGGGTATAGCAGCTTGGGCTGGCACTTGTGCTCTCTTAAGGAGTGCATGATGTCTGTCCAGGCTCTTCTAGCTTTCATAGTCTCTGTTGAGAAATCGGGTGTGAGTCTGATTGGTCTGCCTTTATATGTTACCTGACCTTTTTCCCTTACTGCTTTTAGTATTCTTTCTTTACTTTGGGCACTTGATGTTTTTACTATTATGTGTCGGGAGGTATTTCTTTTCTGTTCCAACCTATTTGGAGTTCTGAAGGCTTCTTTTATGCTCGTGGTCATCTCATTCTTGAGGGTAGGGAAGTTTTCTTCTATGATTTTGTTGAAGATATTTACTGTGCCTCTTAGTTGATACTCTTCTCCGTCTTCTATTCCTATTATCCTTAGGTTCGGCCTTCTCATTGTGTCTTCGATTTCCTGGACATTTTGGGTTAGGAGCTTTTTGTTTTTTGCATCTTCTCTGGCTGTTTTGTCTATGTTTGCAATGTTGTCTTCTGCCCCCTAGATTCTCTCTTCGATCTCTTGTAATCTATTGGAAATGCTTGCTTCTGTGACTCCTGATTTCTTTTTTTGGTGTTCTGACTCTAGGGTTATCTCTTTTAGTGTTTTCTTTATTGTGTCAATTTCTGTTTTAATTTCCCTCTTCCATTCCTTTATTTCTTTGGTTCTGTTTTCCTCTAGTTCTTTGAGTTCTTTGAGTGTTTTTCTTGTTTCTTCTTTAAAAGCTTCTGAATCTTTTTGCTTTTCCTCCCTTTCTTATTTAAGTATCTCTATCAGCATCTTGAGGTATGATTTCAGGTCTGTGTCTTCTTTTTCTGGAGTGTTTGGAATTCCGATGTTTGCTGTTATGGGAGAGATGGGCTCTGGTGTTGCTAGATTGTCTTGGTTCCCTTTGGATATACTCTTTCTCTTTCCTCTTGCCATTTTCTTGTCAGTGATATGTTCTTGCCTTTCCCTTGTATCTGGTCTGTGTCCCTGGTTCTCCATTCAGGTGTAAGATGGGTCGAGCCCTGTTTTATGCCTCAGAGTCGTCGGGTATAAGCAGAAGTTCCAACGTTCTGTTTCTGTTTGCTGGATCAGGCACGGCAGGGCAGGGCAAGGCAGGGGTGCACTTTCCGTGTGTATTCCACAGAGATCTCTCTGCTCCCCTGCAGCCCAGGTCTCCCACCCACCAGTTGCTCAGCCTCTACGAGCCTCCGTTCCGGGTGGCAGATGGGCCAGGCTCTGCTCTGCGTCCTGAAGTCGCCTCCGGGCAGAAACAGAAGTTCTAATTTTCTGTTCCCAATCGCAGTTGCTCAGCCTCTATGAGCCGCCACAATGTCATCTTTTATACCAGCTGAATAATACATTGTGAAAATGTACCACATATTTTTTCTTCATACTTCAGTTGAGGTACATCTAGGTTGTTTCCAGTGTCTGACTATTGTAAATATAATAGCAATGAAAGTGGTTGACCAGGTATCTTTGTGATAGGATGACATAACCTTTAGGAATATGCCCAAGAGTAGTACAGTTGTATTTTAGGTAGATTAATTCCTAGCTTTCTAAGTAACAGTTGTTCTGATTTCCATATCAGCACACCCTCCCTTTCTGAGGTCAGCAAGGGCAGCCTAGCCAGGGGAGGAGACTCCACACACAGACAATAACTTCAGGATAGCCCTGATCCAGTTGTTGGTAGACCACATAAAGACCAAACTGCACATCTGCTATACCAGTGCTGAGGGCTTAGGTCCAGCCCATATATCCTCTTTGGTTAGTGGCCCAGTCTCGGAGAGCGCCTAAGGGTCCAAATTGCTGACTCTGTTGGTCCTTCTATGGAGCTCAGACCTTCAGTCCCTCCTCCAACTCATCCACAAGATTCCCCAAGCTCCATCCAATGTCTTTCTATGTGTCTCTGTAATTGTTTTAGTAAGATGCTGGGTGGAGCCTTTCATGAAAGGCTCCTGTCTCTAGCCCAACAGAGCATCATCAATAGTGTCAGGGATTGGAGTTTGCCCATGGAATGGGTCTCAACTTTGACCAGTCATTAGTTGCCCATTCCTTATTCTCTGTTTCATCTTTCTCCCTGCATTTCTTGTAGACAGAACAAATTTGAGGTAAAAAATATTGTGGGTGGGTTGGTGCCCCCATCTCTCTACTGGGACCCCTTCCCAGCAATAGGAAGCACCTCCAGGTTCCAAATCCCCACTGCTGTGCATCCAAGCAAAGGTTACTTTGATTGACTCCTGAGACCCTCCCCCATTCAGTTGGTAGTTCTGGAAGATCTGGGTCTTAAATTCCTTTGCTACTGTGGAAAACTAAAAGGATCTTCAGTGAAAATCTGGCATCCAAAGAGGATTTTTTTCATTCCTCCTAATCCATCCTATAAATTCCACTAGCTTAGCAAAACTTTTTCAGTGTATTAATTTGCATGTTTCATGCAGCCTATATTAGCCATAGTATGTGATGATTAATAAATATTATAAACAGTATATTATTTTTCTCAATGGTTATAAAAGCACTATCAGGGTTCTTACAGTAAACTTTTATGAAACATTTTTAAAGGCATTTTTACAACTTTATTTTTAAAAAAAAAAAACAGAGATACATGTACAGATTTTTAAAGGCATTTTGGCATAAAACTATATGAATATTTTGGTCATTACTTGATTTTTTTAAAGGTTTGATAGTATGCATTGAAATCTTACTAGTTATAATAAGCATAAAGTACAGGTAAAACAAACATAACATGAAAATAGTCAAATTTTTCTTGGTGTGTATAGATTAAACATAATGATTTTTAAAAACCAAAAAGGATTTTTAGTACTTAAGAAACTACTATTGAAATTCTTAAATATATTGTTAGGAATGATGGCATATACCTGTAATTTCAGTTATGCACCAAGTTTAGTGTAAATCTGAGCTAAATGAGACCTTGTCTCAAAAAATAATAATAAGTCAGGTATAGTGACTCGAGCCTCTAATCCCAGCACCTAGGAGGCAGACTCAGGCAGAAGTCTCTGCATTTAAGGTAAGTCTGGTCTATATAGCAAGTTCTAGGATATCCAGGACTATGTAGAGAGACTCTGTATCAAAAACAAAACAAACTAACAAAAACGAGTAAAAATAGCTATTGTACCAAAAGCAATCTACAGTCAGTGCAATCCCCATCAAAATTCCAACACAATTTTTCAAAGATATGGAAAGAGCAATTCTCAAATTTATCTGGAAAAACCAAAAACTCAGAAGAGCAAAAACAGTTCTTAACAATAAAATAACTTCTGGAGGAATCACCATCCCTGACCTCAAGCTATACTACAGAGCAAAAACAGCATGGTATTGGTACAGAGACAGACAATGGATCAATAAAACAAAATTGAAGACCCAGAAATAAAACCACATACTTATAGACACTTGATTTTTGACAAAGAAGCCAAAAATATACAATGGGAAAAAACATCTTCAATAACTGGTGCTGGTTTCACTGGCAGTCTGTATGTAGAAAAATGAAAAGAGATAAATATTTGTCACCTTGCACAAAGGTCAAGCCTAAATGGATCAAGGACCTCATTATAAACCAGATACATTTAATCTAACAGAAGAGAAAGTGGGAAAGAGCCTCAAACTCATTGGCACTGGAGGAAATTTCCTAAATAGAACGCCAATGGCTCATGCTCTAACATCAAGAATAGGACCTCATAAAACTGGTAAGTTTCTATAAGGCAAAGGACATAGGCAATAGGACAAACCAGCAACCTAAATATTGGGAAAAAATCTTTACTAACCCTTCATGTGATAGAGAAGTAATAGCTAAAATTATAAAGAACTCAAGAAGCTAACCACCAAAACCCCAGGCAACCCAATTAAAAAACAGGGTATAGAACTAAACAGAGAATTTACACCACAGAGTCTCAAAGGGCTGAGAAGCACTTAAAGAAATGTTCGAAAATTTTAGTGATCAGGGAAATGCAAATTAAAATGACCCTGGGATTGCAAACTGGTACAACCACTCTGGAAATCAATCTGAAGGTGCCTCAGAAAACTGGAAATACATCTACCTGAAGATCCAGTTTTATACTCTTGGGCATATACCCAAATGATGCCCACCATACCATAAGGACACGTTGTCCATAGCAGCCTAATTTGTAATAGCCAGAAGCTTGAAACAACCCAGATGTCCCTCAAACAAAGATTGGATACAGAAAATGGGGTTCACTTACACAATGGAATACTATTCAGCTATTACAAACAAGGACACGAGTTTCACAGACAAATGGATGAAACTAGAAAACATCATCCTGAGTAAGGTAACCCCCACCCAAAAGGACATACATTGTATATACTCACTAATAAGTAGATATTAACCAAAAGGTATGAAATACCTAGGAAATAACCCACATAATTTAAGAAGTTTAACAAGCAGAAAGGCCAAGGGAGGATATTTCAGTTCAACTCAGTAGGTGGAAGAAAATAATTATGGGAGACAGAAAGAGGGAGAGACTTGGGTGGAAGAGTGGACAGGGAAGGGAAAGGGGGAACAGGATCAGGTATGGGATGTGGGGAACAGGAGAGAAGCTCAGATGGCCAGCAGAATTAATGAAAATATGCAGCATCAGAAACTGGGATGTGGGAAGACCCTCTAGAAAGTACCAAAGACCTGGAGGATGAGAGACTATCAGGACGTAATGGGAGTGACCTTAGATGAAATGCCCAACAGTGGGGAGAGGGAACATGAAGAGTCCATCTTCAGTAGAGAGACAGGACCTCAAGAGGAGAGATGCTGTTACCAACCCACAGTCAAAATTTTTAACCCAGAAGTTTTCCTGTCTAAAAGAACTGCAGGGACAATGTTGGAGAAGAGACCAAGGGAAAGATAGTTTAGTGACTGATGCAACTTGGGATCCACCTCATGGGGAAACACTAAAGACTGACACTATTACTGGTGCTATGGTGTGCTTGCAGACAGGAGCCTAGCATGGCTGTCCTCTGAGAGGCCCTACCAGCTTCTAACTTAGATAGAAGCAGATACTTACCCCCAACCATTCAACTGAAGTTGGGCACTGCTATGGTTGAATTAAGGGAAGGATGGATGAAATTGAAGAAGACAGTGACCCCAAAGGAAGAACAGCATTCTCAACTAACCAGGACGCCTGGGAGCTCCAAGAGACTGAGTGAACAACCAGGCAGCATATATGAGCTGCTGCTCCAAGGCCCTGATACATAAATAGCAAAGGACTGAATGGTCTGGCCTCAATGTGGTAAGGTGTGACTTACCCTGGAGAGACCTAAAACACCAGGGAGAGGGGTGGGCTGGGAGTGGGAAAACATTCTCTTGAAGACAAGGGAAGGAGGAACGGGATGAGGAACTGTGGAAGGGGGTAGCTTGAGGGAGGTAACTCCTGGATTTTAAATAAATAAAATAATAATTTTAAAAAGCCATTTCTTTGACCATTTCTAACAACATCAAAATGAGAGCAAAGATTGCTGTCCCTTTAATGAGACATGTTTATACACCTCAGAAGCCTCACTTCCTGCAGTTGCTCACAGATTCTCATGGTTTAGTTTGCTCATTTTTCTGTGTTCTAACATGAAAAATATATACTTTTATTTTCTCTATATTTGAAATTTTTCTGGACCTGCTCAATCTCTCTCTCTCTCTCTCTCTCTCTCTCTCTCTCTCTCTCTCTCTCTCTCTCTCTCTCTCTCTCTCTTTCTCTCTCTCTTTCTCTCTCTCTCTCTCTCTCCCTCCCACCCTCCATCCCTCCCTTCCTCCCTCTTCCTCCCTCTCCCTCCCCCCAGATTTTCATTAAGAACCTGACTTCTTTCAAGTTTTTTTGTAAAGAAAATAAAGAACCTACAAGAGGGACCCCATGATACTTGGTATCATATTCACTCTTGGTAAATTACTTACATGATCCACAAACCTTCACTAGATCAATCCATTTCTAAGATATTTCTCAAGATATAAACAGACCTTGATAGTACTCCATTGTGAAACCAACCCTTCAGCATATGAAGCTTTTAGTCATGTCAGAACACTAACAATCACTCCATGCACATGGAAGTTTTATAGATGTTTTAAGATTCATTTTTATTATTTTAATTATGTGCATGTGTGGGGAAGGTTCTGTGTTCTTATGTGTGCATGAGTTCAGGGGGCAATACAAGACAGTAGTTTTGTACCTTTGCAACCAGGATTACAGCCAACTGGGTGTCAGCTGAAGTCAGGACTTCTGCAAGCACTGTATTCTTAAAGAGTTTGGCTACTGAATATTTATTTATATAAATCATGGCTTTAAATGGTATTAAGCAATGTTATAAGTTAAATAGATATCATAATTCAAACTTTTTGAAAGTATGATATGAAGTGTATATATGCAAATACATTCATATATGTTCATATACATATTTATAATAAATCTATGAATTCTTAATGACTTTGGTGATTTTTATATTCAAATTCTAGAGCAGTTTTGAGACAGGCATACACACAAATATAATTTTAAATATTAAATATTTGTCTGCTAGTATTCAAGATATTGCTTTCTGTTGATAGACTCTGTAAAAGCAAACTTGAATCCTGAATATAATGGCCAATTCTTCACTATTTTTAAACAACATTTGTGTTGTGTGATATTGTCTACTATTTTATCTATTTATATATTCACATACACACACAGATTACACACACACACACACACACACACACACACACACAGATATATATATATATATCAGTTACATTTAGGGAAATGATGCTAATTTATTTGTATTGTGAACATGTAGGAATTTAATCACATCAATGTTTATTTAGCATTTACACCTAAAGTTTAAATAACGAATAGTCTATGATGACTCATCAATAATCAAATCACTGAAGCATAACTTATAAAAATAAGTGGGCTGGAGAGATGGCTCAGTGGTTAAAAGTGTAGGGAGCTGCCTGTGCAGCACCCGAAAGATGGCGCCGACCTCTGCCCTCCGCCTTCCGGATGGCGAGTGCTCCCAGTGATAAACAACTCCTTATTTGGACGCACTTGCCTGGCTCCTTAACTTGGAGCATGGTTACAACCTATCTGCATTACCCACCTGGCAGCTTATGGTTTGCCAGTCTAGAGTATTTAACCTGCTCCCTTCCCTCCCCCGGGAGCAGAGACCAAGGCAGAAACAGAAGCAGAAGCTTGTTAAAGGAACCTGAATAA
Source organism: Micromys minutus (assembly GCF_963924665.1). Classification (NCBI taxonomy): domain Eukaryota; kingdom Metazoa; phylum Chordata; class Mammalia; order Rodentia; family Muridae; genus Micromys; species Micromys minutus. Next base: position 5,497,210 of record NC_137957.1, read on the forward strand.
ACTGCTCAAAGATCTTCCCTGGGTTGTGTCTTCCTTGCTGGTCAAGGTTGGGCGCGACATAAAAGCACTGATTTCTCTTCTGTAGGTCCTGAATTCAAATCCCAGCAACCACATGGTGGTTAACAACCATCTGTAATGGGATCTGATTCTCTCTTCTGGTGTGTCTGAAGACAGCTACAGTGCACTTATATACATTAAATGAATAAATCTTTTTTTAAAAAAGAAAATGAGCATCAGATAACACGTCTTGGCTAATATAAAAAATACTGTAAATTTTATTTATGGATATTTTTCTATTTGGCATTAAAATCTTTTAAAAGGCAAGGTGAGTTTGGAATATCTATAAAACGTTTTATAGATATTTACATTTTAGATATTTACATGATAGATTCTTTTATTTACATTTGAAAGGTAAATTAAAAATCCAATAAAAATGATTAGATGAGCTTGCCAAAAATTTATTAGTACACATCAATTGATTATGCAGTGCAAATGATAATCCTTGACAAATCAAAACTGTGTTAAAACTATTTAGGAAAGCAATTTTCATTGGAATATCAAGGATAGAGAGCTATTTTGTTACTTTGTCATTTATTCTATTTTCTTATTTTACTTGGCTTTTAATGTACCTCTCATTCACAAGCCACATCATTTCATGTACTTGTGAAAAATACCATCTTCCTTGCCATGTTTATAAAGGCTTGCCTAACTTGCTGATTCCTCAGGCTATAAATGAAGGGGTTTAGCATGGGGGCCACTGAGGTATTTAGTATGGCAACTCCCTTGGTCAAAGATGCTCTATCTTCTGCTGAAGGTTTAATATACATAAAAATGCAACTGCCATAAGAGATGGAGATGACAATCATATGGGAAGAACACGTTGAAAAGGCCTTTGACCTTTGACTAGCAGAAGGAATCTTCACAATTGTTCTGATGATATAGGTGTAGGACAGAAATATTAACACCAAAGTTAACATTAGGGTAAAGACAGCACAGGAAAACCCCATTCTCTCCAGGAACTTTGTGTCTGAACAGGAAAGTTGAAGCAAGGGGAAATAATCACAGGTATAGTGATCAATGATATTGGATCCACAGTAATCAAGCTGTAGAACCAGCATGAGTGCAGGGAAGATGATTAAGAAAGAAACTAGCCAGGAGGCAAATACAAGCATTGTGCAGACCTTCTGACTCATGATGGTCAGGTAATGCAGGGGCTTGCAGATGGCAACATAACGGTCATAGGACATGGCAGCTAGAAGGTAAAATTCAGTAACTCCCAAAAGGATGAAAAAAAATAACTGAGCTATGCAGTTGTTGAAGGAAATGGTTTTATCCCCTGAGATAATGGTGGCCAAGAACTTGGGTATGGTTGCAGTTGTGAAGGATATTTCTAAAATAGAGAAATTCCTGAGGAAGAAATACATGGGGGTCTGGAGGTGAGAATCCAGCAAGGTGAGAGTGATTATGGTCAGGTTTCCTGCAATGCTGAGTGTGTAGGTGATGAAGAGGAAGACGAAGATCACAACTTGGAGCTTTGGGTCATCTGACAATCCCAGAAGAATAAACTCTGTGGTTTCTGTTTGGTTCCTCATTCTGCAGTTACTCTTTTTTTCATTCTGCCAGATCTAAGAACAAAACCAGAAAGAATTAAGTAGAACTGAGGATTAGTGAAAACCCAAACAAGGGGCTGTGATATTGTTCAGCCATATGCTGTCTCCACCTCTAGGGGAAATTTAAAGCTCTTCAATATGAGTGATTCTTCAATTACCTTTCTTTGTACAGAGGACACCTCCACATTCAAGGCAGTTTGACAAAGTTTGGAATCAAACATGAAATGCAATACCTCTCATCTGAATGAGCAAGAAAATTATGAAAAATATTGTTTTGCAGAAGTTGAGAGAAAAGTACTCTAAGACAGTTCAGCAGTGATGTTGACTTAGTACAATTAGTGTGAGAACAGGATGGAAGTTCCCCAAATACAAACTACAAACTTGGCATATATTCTTGTGGCCCGGTTCCAAGGTACATATCCAATTGATGCCGTTAGAAAGAGGGTTTTACTTTTCATTGGAAGTTGGATGATCTTGCCACTGATATACACCCAGGACGTGTTAAGGATACTTTGTGTTGAATCTGAACTACTCACTAGCCTAAAAGTCAGTTAGCCCCCTTTGCCCAATTTTTCCATCATGTAAACATACAGTTTCTTCTACAGACAAGTCAGCATCACAGTGCAACTTTAAGTTATAAGTGTTAATGTATGTTACACATTTGAAAATTATATCTATGTGATCATGATTATGAGTATGTGTAGCTCAGCGTAATGACAACTGAACAGGTTTTCTCACTCTTTTATTTCCATGACATTAGCAGTCTCCACACATCATACCTTACATCCATTCTTGTTCACAGACTCGACCATGCTGTGCATTCCCATCAACTCCTATGTGATGTAGTTCATTCACAAAAGGAAATGATTTGGCTATTAAAACTATTTAAATATGGGTCATGCTTAGCATAATGTTTGCTTAAAGGAAGAATTTGCCCGGTTAATATTCACTTATATTTATTCACTCAGCATATTTCCCTTCTCTATGATATATGTGTATGTGTATTATTTATTTTGACCTTTGTATTATGTGTTTTTTTTTTCAATCATTTACTTTATTCAATATGCATAAGCACATGTTTAAAAATCTGTTTTAAAAATATTTCAAATGAAATGTGTATTATGAAATATATAATATAGACAAACACATATATATAATTTAAAATAAATTGTTTAATATTATTTGTTTTACTTTACTGCTTCTCTGGTTTTGATTAAAGTTATGTTACTTTTTAAATACCTAGCTCAAAATATATCTCATTATCAAATAGATAACATTTGATTCCCATCTTTAGGTGACATTCTTATAGTAAAATGATATGAAGACTCATATTTAAAAATAGAAACTAAAGTTAAAATAATTACAAGTATATGTATATATATATATATATATATATATATATATATATATATATACATACATACACAATACTTTATGTTATCCCTTTGAATAATCTCTCATGGCATAGCCTATTTTCAGTGCAAAATTTGTTCTTAACTGGGAATCATCCATGTGTGAGTCTATGATGCTTGTTCCAGAACTGGAGGAGCTGACCTTTAAAAATTATTTTTATTTTTTGAATTTCCCATTCTGTAGCTCTTTGTAATTTATATTAAAATTAGTGTACATTATCCCTTAATATAAATTTTAATTATTTACATCATAGAGTATGACAAGTGTTAGAAGTCTGGATAAAAAATCATAATACTGAAATTTCTGATTTATTGAAAGATTATTTTTGAAACTATAAGAGTCACATGCTAACACTTGAGACGACTGACAAAGTTGCTTGCTCCCAACTGTTGGCCATATATTTCAAATGTACAATTGTTAATGAGTAAAATGTGTTTTTAGAATTAAAATGATAATATGTAAATATACATTAGATTAGTGCTATTTTGAATATGAAAAATCCATCAATACATCATATTTTATTTTCTTTCAGGTAAATCTACTTTTCATCTTACATGTTCTTTAATATTAAGATTTACAGGTATCAGTGTAATTATTCACGTTTCCCCTGTGGATTAGAGCTGGGAAAGACCACAGGGAGAGCTGTAAAGAAATGTCTTTGTAGGTATTGCTAAATGAGAACATTCCTTCCCCAATAAAAAATTAAAAAAGAAAAAGAAACATTTCTATACCAATCTTCAAAGGTCAGAAAAACAGGCTTAAGAAAACTACAAAATTACTTCTTGTAAGTAGGTGATTCAATACCCAGCTCAGGGGCTGTTGTAATATATTTTTATATAAGAACATGTATAAGAACTTGGTGGATAGGATTTGTTTGTCAAATGAATGGATTTGATAAAAATTCTAAAAATTCATAGATTCTTAGACCACTAAATTATACCAACAATGTATTTCTCTTGAGAATAAAGATTATTTCAAGCATTTCACTCAACTGTTTAGGTCAGAATGTTAAACAGTTTAGGTCATTTATTTATTTAAAAATTTATTTATTTGCTTATTTATGTGTTTATTTATTTATTTTTATGTATATGAGTACTCTATCTGTGTGTATGTATGCCTGCCTGCCATAGAGATCTTCAGATCTCCCTTTAGAAATTTGTGAGCTGCCATGAAACTATTGAAATTTGAACTCAGAACCTATGGAAGAGCAGCCAGTGCTCTTAATCACAGAGCCATCTCTCAAGACATGGGTCATGTTATTAACATCTCATTTCCTTCCAACCTATTTCATCAAAACCATGCCTTACTTACCTTCTAATGAATCTGAAAAATTAAAATTAAAAATTAACGATAATAATGTTGGTTCAGTATCAATATTGCAATTAATTTTCTGTATTTTTATTATGAAAATATCCTCAAATCATGCCTTTTCCAAGTCTATCCCATGAAACAAATGACAATTACATTTAGAATAACCTAGGTAAACTATGGGCACTCTATATAAAATTCGTGGGGAGAAACTGTATTGGAAAGTATATTAGATTTAAAGGTTAAAAAATGCTCTTTGGAGAGATATGTTAGTGAATTTGACTTAATGCAATTTAATTTTGGTATATGTATTTGAATATTGTTAGTAATACAATGAATGATCATTTTTATCCATAATTCATTAACTTTGAAAGACCAGTTTTTTTTCTCATCTTTCTCTATATTTATCTATTTTTTCAGTAAACCCTCATTAGAAAAAAAAGTATCAGAAAAATTATACAAAGCACATCTTCTAACATATTTAATTGATCACATTGTCTTAATTCTTTACACATTCAAATATTAAAGAGTTATTTATAATTTTGGAGGATAGGAAAGAATATTTAATTCAAGGTATGAGTAATATCTAGCTCAGCTTCAAACTGTAAAAAAAAACTTAATCTATGTATGTGAAGTTGAATAGGAATGTAGAGAGGAAAAAGGATGAGTTAAGTGATGGGAAAGAATATAATCAAACTATATCATTAACAAAAGATTTAAATATCCAAATAAGTAAACAACATATAATAAAAATATTCTTATATCAGTATGCTCTCACTGCACAGTCTGGATCATGTCATAAGGATTCTTTTGAGACCATTTTTTTTTAATTTGAGTTTAGCAGACTTCTCAGAACTCACTGAATAATTAGACTTATTTTTACCAAATTATCTTTTTACTACTTTCACAGATATCTGTGTTTTTCATTCCAGAAAATATGAATAGAATAAATTAATTATTTTCAATAATAGTAAAAAAAGATCAATTGTCAACATTAATAGTCGTTTATATATCTAGAAGAAAAGCCTTTTATGTAGAGAGCAAGAGACTATTGAGTTATGTTTAATACTAAAACTCATATTGTCAGTGTTTTTGAAAGCTAAAAAACTATGATCTATTAAGAATAATGCTAGAAGAGAAAAAAATGAATTGCAAGAATAAGTTTCACAGAGATGTTAGAAAGTAAGTAATTCTTCATGAAGGTCTAAGTTATATACCAACAAAGCCTAAATTCCCTTATGTGTACTTCATTTAAAATAAATAAATTCTCAATTTTGACAAGAATTTTATTCTGATTCTCAATGGAGAATCAGGCTTGATGTTTTTCATTAATTTATACAAATGTCAAATGTCATATGTCAACATACTGCCTAAAACTAAAGAATATTTCTTCAAAAGAGCACTAAATGCCTGTCAAAAACAGAATGAAAACTGTGGAAATAAGGAATCTTTCCTTTTAACTAACAGAAAAAAGTATAAATTTGCATAAGCAGTCATGCCACATTTCAAAATATAATTACAGTAAATCTTAAATCTGACAAAGTTGAGCTCTGCATCGATGTTTAACTTTTCGAGACTTCCACTTCCCTCTTTGTGATCAACTTACGTGTGATGTCGTATAGCTTCTCAGAACTGCTAGAAGAGTGGATGCATCATCCTTTGCTATTCCTTTAAAAACTTCCTTCCTCAGGAAATGAGTTTGGGATTCATTGTAAATGCTTTCTATCTACATTTTCTCATTTTATCCAAAGTGAGTTTATTCCTTTGAAGGCTGAGTGATAAGAAAGGATGAAGGTGGACACAGAAACAGTTTCAGGAGATAATTTAAAATAATCATGGTTTGTTAATATATTTTATGTTGCAAAAAGTACTTAAAGTTTTATCCATTTACCCTGCAATTGACTCAAGGGACCAATTCACTGAGTCAAAATTACCAGCAGAGGAATGCACATAAAACACTAGGGAATATCAACCGTAATTTCACTGTTATCAAAACTGGAAAAAGAAGCTTGGGGACACTCAATGATAATGAATTAATGTTACAATTTATGTGTCAAATATATTATGGTCATCTTCCTTGAGGAGGCCATAAATATACTAATGTTGGATTATTAAGGTCCAATAATGTTGCACAAGACTTTAGCAAATGCTTTCTAAAATGATAAAGGAAAACATGAATATGGGGCTTTGATTATTTATTTTGTTTACTTTTTATTAATTTTAAATTATTTCTTCTAGTTTTTGAGATTATAATATAATTACATGATATGATACCTTTGCTTTCTTCCCTCCAAATGTAATTATGTGCCCTGGCTTGACTCTTTTTCAAACTTATGGCCTTTTTATCATTAATTACTCAAATAGACATATACTTATAGGAATATGTATGTACATAAATACAATCTGTGAAGTCTGTATGATATATGTTTTCATAGATGATTATTTAGGATTGGATAAGGGGTGGTATGTTCTTCCCTGGGAAATACTATTTTGCGTGGGATTTTTTGCTCTATTTTTTTATGCTTCAATTTCAAAATAATGTTTTGTGCAATATAGTCTAATCATAGTTTTCATTTTGCAAACTCTTCTCAAATCCTCTTGACATCCTTACCCACACAGCTCCAAGCTAGCTTTCTCTTCCTTGCTTGCTATTGAAATCAGGTTATCATATTACCTACAATTAGTCGGTGACTATAATCAAGTTTCTCAACTTTCCTGAGAAGTGAGTATTTAAAAAGAGGGAATGGTAATGGTGATTTTCATGTAGTTATAAACATTAAATGTGATACAAGTTAAGTCATGCTTCAAAATGACGTTTTTAAGTGTTTTCTAGAATAGTTAGTATTATTTGGTATATTTCATTTGCTTTTTAAATATTTCTTAAGATTTATTTTATTTTAAGTCCATGAATGTTCTGCCTACATGTATATATACTTATACATTTGATCATGGAAGTCAGAAAAGGGCATTGGCTCCCCTAGGTTCTGGGAGTTGGACTCAGGTCCTCTGCAGAAGTAGCCAGTGCACCTATCCACTGTGTACTCTTGCCATATTGACTTCATCAGTGTAGCAGAATACATAACTTTTTAAAATTAAGCATATTTTAAACAGATTTCCAGGTAAAATAATAGTAATGATTGGTACCTAAGTACTGAGCTGCTTAGAGTTAGTTCTAATATAATGGTCACATACATAATCATGGCTAAACTAAGTGATTCACCAATCAAACATAATATTATAAATTGTAAAAAACAGACTCGTAGGGATGGTGTGTGTTGATAAGGATAGCACACTTATAAAAGAGAGAAACATTGTGTATAATCAGATTTGCTGTATACATGTGAGAGATTATGAAATAACAAAACTAATAAAAACACTAAAATGAAGATTAGTGGGTCAGGTAAATGGCCCAATGTGTAAAAGAATTAATGATGCAAAACTAGCAATCTAATTTTGATCCCTCTGAATCATATGAAAAACTGGATCTGGTGATACAGCCCCAACATGCATACCACAGTTTTGAGGGCAAAGATAAGAGAATGAAGCACAGAAGCAGAAACAAGACAGACCCTGCCTCAGTTTTAGAAGGCAAGAACTGACTCTTGAAAATTGTACAATGACCACAATGGTATGTGTAAGACAATAACAACACCATCACATAAACGTAAACATGGATTGTATATAAAACCAGATATAACATATGATTTTAGCAAATCTAGGAGATAAAAATATTATGAAACTCAAATTAATTGTAAGTAGAAAATAATTGTACACCACCAGGAACAGCAGAGATCCAGGAACACAGGCCTGGTGAGAAGGCTTTCCGAGTAGCAGAGGAGGAGAGAGATCTCTGCTAAGCCCTCCGAAAGTGCGCCCCCCCTTGGTTCAGGGAACCAGGAACCCTGCATCAGGCTGTCTGTTTCCAGCTAACAACCCTTGGGTGCAGAACAGGCACCACCCACCACCAGGAACAGTGGAGATCCAGGGACACAGGCCTGGTGAGAAGACGTTCGAGTAGCCAGGGAGCAGAGAGATCTCTGCGAAGCGCTCAAAAAGTGTGCCCCTGCCTGGCTTGATCAAGGAAACCAGGAACCCTGCATTGGGTTGTCTGTTATCAGCCAGCAGCCCGTGCATGCAGAATAGATGCTCAGGCCACCTGCCACTAGGAACATGCGGGAGATCCACGGACACAGGCCAGGTACAAGGGAAAGGCGAGACCAATAACTGACAACAAGAAAACGTATCACCACAGACAACAAGATGGCAAGAGGAAAGCAAAGAACTTACCCCAGGGAAACAAAGACAACCTGGCAACACCAGAACCCAGATCCCCCATCACAGCAAACAGCAGAATGCCAAACACTCCAGAGAAAGAAGACTCAGTCCCGAAATCATACCTCAAGATGATGATAGATATCCTTAAACAAGAACAGGAGAAAAAACATAAAGAATTAGAAGCTTTTAAAGAGGAAACAAGAAAGACACTCAAAGAACTCAAAGAACTACAGGAAAACAGAACCAAAAGGTGAGGGAATGGAAGAAGGAATTTAAAATGAAAATAGACATATTAAAGAAAACACTAAAACACACAACCCTAGATGTAGAAATCCTAAAAAAGAAATCAGTAGACACTGATGCAAGCATTTCCAACAGACTACAAGAGATGGAAGAGAGAATCTCAGGAGCCAAAGACAACACTGAAAACATAGAGAAAAGAGTCAGAGAAGATGCAAAAACAAAAAAGCTCCTAACCCAAAATGTCCAGGAGATCCAGGACACAATGAGAAGATCAAACCTAAGGATAATACGAATAGAAGAGGGCAAAGAATATCAACTAAGAGGCACAGTAAATATCTTCAACAAATTCATAGAAGAAAACTTGCCTACCCTTAAGAATGAGATGACCATGAGCATAAAAGAAGCCTACAGAACAAGAAATAGAGCAGACCAGAAAAGAAATTCCTCCCGTAACATAATAGTCAAAATGCCAAGTACCCAAAGAAAAGAAAGAATACTAAAAGCAGTAAGGGAAAAGGGTCATGTAACATATAAAGGCAGACCAATCAGAATCATACCCGATATCTCAACAGAGACTATGAAAGCTAGAAGATCCTGGACAGACTTCATGCAGACCCTAAGAGAGCACAAGTGTCAATCCAAGCTGCTATACCCAGCAAAACTCTCAGTCACCATAGATGGAGAGATGAAGATAGTCCAAGACAAAACTAAATTTACACAATATAAGACCACAAACCCAGTACAACAATGAATTATATGTGGAAAACCCAATACAACAAAAGGAACTACATCCTAGTAAAAACAAGAAAATTCCTACGCAAGAAAATCAAATGAAAAAAGACAAACAGGCACAACTCTACTTCCAAAGGTAAAAATAGCAGGAAAAAGCAACCACTATTCCTTGTGTATCTGTTAACATAAATGGACTCAATTCCCCAATAAAAAGATATAGTCTATCAGATTGTATACATAAACAAAACCCACCATTTTGCTACATACAGGAAACTAATCGCAGAGAAAAAGATAGACACTATATCAGAGTAAAAGGGTGGGAAAAAAACTTCCAAGCAAATGGCCCCAAGAAGCAAGCAGGAGTGGCCATTCTAATATGGAATAAGTAGATGTTGAACCAAAAGTTACCAAAAAAGATAAGAAAGCACACTTTTTACTAATTAAAGGGTAAATTTGTCAGGAGGAACTATCAATCCTTAACATATATGCTCCAAATACAAGGGTAAACATATTCATAAAAGAAACCCCACTAAAGCTCAAAATATACATTTCACCCCACACAATAATAGGGGGAGACCTCAATACCCCACTCTCACCATTGGACAGATCATGGAAACAGAAAATGAACAAGGACACAGTAATACTAACAGAGGTTATCAACCAACTGAAATTAATAGATATGTATAGAACATATCATCCTAAAATGAAAGAATGCACCTTCTTCTCAACACCTCACAGCACCTTCTCAAAAATTGACCACATTATTGGTCACAAAACATAACTCAATAGATATAAAAAGATTGAAATACTCCCATGCATCCTTTCAGATGACCCTGGTCTAAGGCTGGCCTTCAATAACAACAAAGACAACAAAAAGCCCATATGCACATGGAAACTAAACAATGCTCTATTAAACAAGAGTAAGGTCAAAGAAGAAATAAAGAAAGAAATTACGGATTTTCTAGAATTCAATAAAAATGGAAACACGACATACCCAAACCTATGGGATGCAATGAAAGGAGGACTGAGAGGAAAACTCATAGCTCTGAGTGCCTCCAAAAAGAAACTGGAGAGCGCATACACTAGCAACTTGACAGGACAGTTGAAAGTTCTAGAACAAAAGAAAGCAGATACCCAAGAGGAGTACACAACAAGAAATAATCAAACTTAGGGTAGAAACAGACCAAATAGAAACAAAAAGAACCATTAAAAGAATCAACAAAACCAAGAAGAGGTTCTTTGAGAAACGTAACAATATTGATTAACCCTTAGCCAGACTAACTAGAGGGCAAAGAGAGAATATCCAAATTAACAAAATCAGAAATGAAAGTGGAAACATAATTACTGAAACTGAGAAAATACAAGAATTATCAGATTCTACTATAAAAGCCTATACTCAAACAAGCTGGAAAATTGTGAAGAAATGGATGAATTCCTAGACAGATACCAGATACTAAAGTTAAAACAGGACCAGGTAAACCATATAAATAATACCAAAACACTTAAAGAAATAGAAGAAGTCATCAAAACCCTCCCAACCAAAAAAAGCCCAGGTACAGATGGGTTCAGTACAGAATTTTATCAGACATTTATTGACAACCTAAAACCAATACTCTCCAAACTATTCCACAAAATAGACTCAGATGAAACACTACCTAACTCATTTTTGAGGGTACAATAACCCTCTTTCCTAAGCCACACAAAGTCTTACAAGGAAAGAGAACTTCAGACCAGACTCACTTATAAACATTGATGCAAAAACACTCAACAAAATACTTGAAAACTGAATCCAAGGACACATCAAAATGATCATTCACCATGATCAAGTAGGCTTCATCCCTTAGATGCAGGGATGGTTTAATATAGAGAAATATATCAATGTAATCCACCATATAAACAAACTCAAGGAAAAAAAAACAAGATGGTTATTTACTAGATGCTGAGAAAGCATTTGACAAAATTCAACACCACTACATATTAAAAGTCTTGGAAAGACCAGGAATACAAGGCCCATAACTAAACATAATAAAAGCAATATACAGCAAACCAACAGCCAACATCAAACTTAATGGTGGGAAATTTAAGCAATTCTACTAAAATCAGGGACTCGACAAGGCTGCCCACTCTCCCCCTACTTATTCAACATAGTACTGGAAGTCCAGGCTGGAGAAATTAGACAGCAAAAGGAGATCAAGGGGATACAAATCAGAAAGGAAGAGGTAAAAACATCACTCTTTGCAGATGACATGATAATGTACTTAAGTGACCCCAAAAATTCCACCAGAGAACTTCTACAGCTGATAAACAAGTTCAGCAAAGTGGCTGAATATAAAATTAACTCAAACAAATCAGTAGACTTTCTCTATTCAAAGGACAAACATGGAGAATGAAATGAGGGGAAAGATGCCCTTCACAATACTCACAAAAATTATGAAATAACTTGGTGTGACTCTAACTAAGCAAGTGAAGGATCTTTATGACAAGAACTTCAAATCTCTAGAGAAGGAAATCAAGAAAGATCTCAGAAAATGGAAAGATCTCCTATACTCATGGATTGGAAGGATCAACATTTTAAAAATGGCCATCCTACCAAAAGCAATCAACAGATTCAATGCAATCCCCATCAAAATACCAATCCAGTTCTTCATAGAGTTGGAAAGAGCAATGTGCAATTTCATCTGTATTAACTAAAGACCTAGAATAGCGAAATACATCCTCAACAAGGAAACATCTGCGGGAATCACTATCCCTAACCTAAAGCTATATTACAAGACAATTGTGCTAAAATCTGTATGGTACTGGTACAGAGATAGGAACGTGAATTAGTGGAAGAGAATAGAAGATCCAGAAATGAGCCCTCACATATATGGTCACCTGATTTTTGACAAAGGAGCTCTAAACATTCAATGGAAAAAGGACAGCCTATTCAACAAATGGTGTTGGTCCAACTGGCACTCAGCATGCAGAAGAATGAAAATAGACCCTTTCTTTATCTGCTTGTACAAAGCTCAAATGCAAGTGGATCAAAGATCTCCACATTAAACCAGGTACACTGAAACTATTAGATGAGAAAGTAGGGAAAACCTTAGAACACATAGGCACAGGAGAAAATTTCCTGAACAGAACACCAATGACTCATGCTCTAATGTCAAAGATTGACAAATGGCACTTAATGAGATTGCAAAGTTTCTGTAAGGCTAAGGACACTGTCAAGAAAATAAAACAGCAACCAACAGAGTGGGAAAAGATCTTTACCAATCCCATATCAGATAGAGGCCTAATATCCAAGGTATACAAAGAACTCAAGAAGCTAGACACCAGAGAACCTAACAACCCTATTAAAAATTGGGGTACAGAGCTAAACAAAAAGTTCTCAATCGAGCAATATTGAATGGCTGAGAAGCATCTAATGAAGTGCTCGACATCATTAGCCATCAGGGAAATGCAAATTAAAACAACCCTAAGATTCCACCTCACACAAGTCAGATTGGCCAAGTAAAAAATTCAGATGACAGCAGATGCTGGCTAGAATTTGGAGAAAGGGGAACATTTCTCCACTGTTGGTGGGGTTGTAAATTGGTACAACCACTCTGGAAATCAGTCTGTCTATATCTCTGAAAATTGGACATAATACTACCTGTATACCCAGTAATTCCACTTCTGGACATATACCCCAGAGAAGCTCCAACATACAACAAAGATACATGCACCACAATGTTCATAGCAGCTCTATTTATAATAGCCAGAAGCTGGAAAGAACCCAGATGTCCTTCAATAGATGAATGGATACAAAAATTGTGGCAAATTTACACAATGGAATACTACTCAGCTACCAGAAACTATGAGTTTATGAAATTATTAAGAAAATGGATGCATCTAGAGAATATCATTCTGAGTGAGGTAACCCAGTCACAAAAGAACAGACATAATATGCAGTCACTGATAATTGGATACTAACCCCAGAAAGCTCTGAACACCCCAGAAACAACTCACAGACTATGTGAAGTTCAAGAAAAGAAAAAAAAAGAAAGAAAAGAAAAAAAAAACATTATGCTTAACCTTACACACCAAGAAATCTTTGACCAATTCCAGTTTACATCTTGTGTTACATGTACTTTATGCTCATTTAAGGTGTAAGATCTTAATGCACACTATCAAACCTTTCAAAAAACAAAATCAAGCACTGACAAAAATGTATTTTTTATACTTTTATGTAAAAATGCTTAAAATTTGTACATTTATCTTTGTTTTTTAAAATAAAGCGGTAAAAAATATTTGTACATTAATTAATAGAAATAAGTGAAAGAAATATAACTTGAAAATAGTGTTTAGTCCAGATATTTAATATAGTTCATCTAACTACTGATTCATTTTTGAGGTTGTAGAGAAATTTTATGTTTGTTAAAGCAGTATCTCTACAAAATGATAAAAAGAATACTTATTCACTTTATATCCTGCTCACTGCCCCCTTCCTAGCTACCTCTCCCTACAGTCTTCTTTCATCCCTCCTCACCTTCTCTTCTGAGAGAGTGCCCAGCATAGGTATCCACCTAATCTGGCACATATAGTCTCTAAGAGGTTAGACAAATTTTATCCCACTGAGGCCAGACAAGGTAACACAGAGAGAACATATCACATAGACAGGAAACAGACTTTGTGATATCTCTGCTCCATTTGTTCCATCCCATATAAAGATCATAATGACATCTGTGACATATGTGGAGGGGTGGCCTTGGTCCACCCTGTGTATACCCTTTGTTTGGTGATTCTGCCTCTGAGAACTTCAAGGATTAAGAGAAGTTGACTCTGTTGGTATTCTTATAGAGCTCCTACCTCCTCATGGCCCCAAGACTTCCATAATAATCCCCAATCTTTATCCATTGTTCGGTCTCTGCATCTGTCTCAGTCAGCTGCTGGTTTGAACCTCTCAGAGGACAGCCATACTAGACTCCTGACAACAAGCATAACAGATTATCACTAATGTCAGGGATTTGTGCTTGCCCGTGGGGTGGGTCTCAAGATGAGCAGGTTATTGGTTTGCCATCCCCTCAGTTTCTGCTCGATTCCTCATTCCTGCATTTCATGAAGACAGAATAACTTTTGAGTCAAATGTTTTGTGGGTAAGTTGGTGTCCTTATTGCTCCACTAGAGTTCCTTCCATAGCTACAGGTCAGATCCTCTTCAGGTTCCATAATCTTAATGCTCTATGCCACAGCCAAAGTTAAACCATTGAAACTTGAGTGCCTCCCCAAGTTTATCATAGGTCTTTGTCACATACTGGAAAACTCACCCTCCCCATCTGTCTTAGTCAGGGTTTCTATTCCTGCACAAACATCATGTCCAAGAAGCAAGTTGGGGAGGAAAGGGTTTATTCAGCTTATACTTCCATATTGCTGTTCATCACCAGAGGAAGTCAAGACTGGAACTCAAGCAGGTCAGGAAGTAGGAGCTGATGCAGAGGCCATGGAGGGATGTCACTTACTGGCTTGCTTCCCATGGTTTGCTCAACTTGCTTTCTTATAGAACCCAGGTCTATCAGCCCAGGGATGGCACCACCCAAAATGGGCTGGGCTCTCCCCCTTGATCATTAGTTGAGAAAATGCCTTACAGCTGGATCTCATGGAGGCATTTCCTCAACTGAGGTTCCTTTCTCTGCAATAACTCCAACTCATATCAAGTTGACATACAGCCAGCCAGTACAATTGACCCCTTGTCAACTTGACATGCAAAAAAATCAATATTAAGCTTCAACCCTTACTTTCTTGTCATCCCCAAGATCTAGATAACCTTAAGAGTCCCACAGCCTTTACCAATTCTTATATTTTAAAATTGCAATACCTTTAAAATATTTAGTCTCTTTTAAAAATCAAAGTCTTTTTACAATTCAGTCTTTAAACTGTGGGCTCCTCTTCTTCCTTCAAGAGGAAAAGATATCAGGGCACAGTCACAGTCAAAGCAAAATCAATCTCTAACCATCCTGTGTCTGGGAATCCACTTATGAACTTCTGGGCTTCTCCAATGGCTTGAGTGACTGACTTCTCCAGCTCTGCCCTTTGTAGCACACACTTTGTCTTCTAGGCTCCAGCTACCTGTTCTCCCCTGCCACTGCTATTCTTGGTGGTCATCTCATGGTACTGGCATCTCCAAAACACTACTGTCAGTCCTGGGGCATAATTGCCACTGAGGATGTACCTTCACCAATGGCCTTTCATGGCCTTTCACAGTGCCGAACCTCAGCCGCTCTCCATTACCCCTTCATTCCTTCAAAACCAGTACCACCTGGGTGACTCTTACACATTACAAAGTCCAGTCACAACACGAGGTACATCCTTGGCTATCTCTGTAACACATCCTCTTTGTGCTCTCAGGAAACAGTTCCCAGAAGATTTCACCTCAATGATGCTGGTCTCTTCTTAATCACCCCCAATCTCCCAGCTCCAGACAACCACCACATATAGTCCCAGCAATGCAAAAGTTTTGTTTTAGTAGTTTTGGTATCTTGTTAGTCACAGCAGAGTCTTCAGCCCAAGCTAGCCAAATCCACAGAATCTTCCCAACCAAAACAGCAACAGCTCTGAACAAAGAGTCTTTAATCTTCCCTCTGATATTTCACAAGGCAGGCCTCCATTTTCTGCACTGTTCTCAACATTATTTTCCAAACTCCTACTGAACATGCCACAGAGTTCTTAATATGCCAATGGCTCTTCTATCTCTAAGTTCCAAAGTCCTTCCACAGTCCTCCCCAAAGCATGGTCAGGTTGTCACAAGAATACCCCACTATGCTGGTACCAATTTGTCTTAGTCGGGGTTTCTATTCCTGTACAAACATCATGTCCAAGAAGCAAGTTGGGGAGGAAAGGGTTTATTCAGCTTACACTTCCATATCGCTGTTCATCACCAGAGGAAGTCAGGACTGGAACTCAAGCAGGTTAGGCATTTCCTCAACTGAGGCTCCTTTCTCTGTGATAACTCCAGCTCAGGTCAAGTTGACACAAAGCCAGCCAGTACACCATCACTATCACTTACAGATTTCCATTAATTTTCATGGCCATCTGGCTATCTCTCCTGTTCCTCCCCATTTGTGACCCTAAACGCCTCTATTCAACTCTCCCTTCCTTCTCTCATCCAGTTCCTTCCCTCCATCTGTCTTTTTATACTTATGCTATTCCATCTTATAAGTGATATTGAAGCATCCTTGCTTCTGCCTTTCTTCTTGTTTAGCTTCTTTGGTTATATAGAGTATAGTACGGTACATGTACTTTATGGCTAATATTCACATTTAAGAGAATATATACTATGCATGTCATTTTAGGACTTAGTTACCTCACTCAGGTTAATATCCCTTTTTTTCCTTTTTTTATTGAATATTATCTGGATTTACAGTGTTACCCTGTTTCCACAAATCCCATCCCACCTCCCCCTCCCATTGCCTCCATGAAGGTGCTCCCTCTCCCAACCTCCCTCTCCCACATCAGCGCCTAGGCATTCCCCTGCAACCCCATTGAAAGAACAAAATTATTAACAAACCAAACCCACCACATTTCCCAGGGACTAAAACAGGGTGATATTCTTAAGTTACATCCATGTTCCTGAAAAATTCATGGTGTCTTGGTTTTTAACAGCTTAATAGTATTCCATTGTGTAGATGTACCATATTCTTTATGTCCATTCTTTAGCTAAGAGACATCTAGATTGTTTTTAGTGTCTGGCTATTAGGAATAAAGCTGATTTAAACATAGTTGAGCAGGTGTCTTTGTGAGATAAGAGATCATCTTTTTTGTATATGCCCAGAAGTGGTATAGCTTTGTATTCAGGTAGAACTATTCCCATTTTTTTTTGTGAAAAGACACGAAGTTTATTTCCAAAGTGGTTGTATAAGTTTGTACTTCCATCAATATTGTTGTTCCAGGGAGCATACATATTGTTCTAGGTTTCCATTCTATCCCTTACATGCTCTTTAGTTCTATCTATCTCTCCCTGTATACCCAGGATAAACCCAAACTTTCCTCAACCTTTCCACCTGATACTCCTGTTCCCATCCTTCCATCCCAAGTTAACACATAAAATCTATTCTATTTCCCCATCCCTGGAAGATCATGCATTTAGAGGATCCCTTCCTCTGTACATAGGCATTAAAAGTCTGTTTTGTTTTGTGATACAAAAAGAGTATCCAGGAATATGTTTGGTAGAGTTGCGGTATAGTGAGGTAAAAAGTGATATAACATCAGGCCCATGCTGAGGCATCCCTTCTCTCTGAGGTATCAGTCACCTGATGAGTATAGTATAGAATAAATTATTTAGGGCATGGGGAGGGGAATTGAGGGTTAGTGTTAAGTTAGAAAGAAGCAATAGCTAAGTGGGAATAGGGTCGTCCTGATTTTTAGCTACTTCCTGCTGACTTTGGGGAGATGTGTCTCTGGGAAACCTAAAAAATGGGTATGGAAATGTTGGTCCAGTGTTGGGTTGTTGGCTGTTTCATTATTGCCCAGGGTCTGTGAAATAATCTGTGAACATATAGGAAATAGAATATCCAGTAAAAGCATCTGTATCTGTGAGAAAGGATAGGAGTATCTGTGAGTTGCTTCTCTGGAGCTTTCTTGTGTGTAGATTTTTAGAAAATGCCTGGACTTAGCAAGGTGATAAAACATATACATCTGTATAGTAGAGAATAAAGTTAAGTATATTTGGGAGACAATAATTTTCTTAGGTGTACAATTGAAACCCTTAGGTCTTGGTGGTTGGGAGTAAGAGAAGTACCAATCCAAAGAAAATAAGAGGAATTTGACCCTCTGAAATAGGTAACTTCTTCTTGTTTATAGAACAAAATGTTGGTGTGGACACTCACAGATTTAGAAACACACAGGTTCACATCTCCCACTGTCTCATGGACAGCCACCAGATCTCTTTCTAGAACTATCTACTCAAACCTTGGAGAATTGGTAAGCTCCCTCCCATCACTGGTCAATGTAAACATTATCATTTATCTATATTGAAAGTTCCAGTACAGCAGGGGTTCTGTAGAACGACTCTGTCTCAAAACCAAAACCAAAAAGACCAAAAAAAAAAAAAAAAAAAAAAAAAAAAAAAAGCAAAACACCAAAATAATAGCCAAAAATACAAAAGAAGACAGCATAATAAACCTTCTGGCTTGGCTACTATTTTAAAAATTGAAACAAACATAGATATACCTGGGAACATAAAATTTTAACTGAGGAATTAACTGTATTAGACTAGCCTGGTATTTCTGTAGAACATTTTCTTGATTACTAATGGAGGTAAGATATACCAGTTTGCCACACAATGCTGTTCCTGAACAGGTGAGACTCTTTATGTTCTGATTATATAAGGAAGCTTTTATAAAGTGCTTGAACTGTAAAATGATTCAAATCTTCCATATTTAATTACCCATATACAACTTTATTGTATAATTGTAAATTATACAATATTGTAAAATCTCTAAGTCTAGAAACAATTGCTGCACATCAAACATGAAAAGAACTAAAATTGAAGTTTCTGCTATTTTTACTGCAAAAGAAATCTTATGTAGAAGACTTTTACAGAAATAATTTTGAATTTGTAATTATGAAAATCTTCTCTCTCTGTCTCTCTCTCTCTCTCTCTCTCTCTCTCTCGTGTGTGTGTGTGTGTGTGTGTGTGTGATGTAGAGTCTTATGCTATACATCATAGTTGCCTAAACTTACCAGAATAACCTAGAGTCATTTTAATTTGTGGCATGTTGATAAGGTCAAGGATTCTTATCACACACTTAAGATTAAAGGTGAGAGATGTCATACCTAGCATAAGATGAAGTTTCTATAAAAAAGGAATGCACATGCAGAATATTAAACAGTGAGATTGAGAATGTATAAAAATAAATTCAGAATGGATAAAAAGTTATATCTATTAAATAGATTTGAAAGGGGGTAACTTTAATGAACTTCTCTGGTGCAACATTGGAATATCTGAAAACCTGCCACACAAAAAAAAATGCTGACCCCAGTGTGTGTCAGGCAAGTTGAGCACAGCTGTACAGCATTTGAAATTTCAATGTACAAAAACTGGTGAGGTTGGCAGAGCAGTAACAAAAGGTTACAATCTGTATAAGCCAGCTAATTAAGGAAGGAAACCATTCTGCAGTTCTAGAGATAAAACAAATGTCGAAGAGTGGTCAAAGGTATGAGTGTTATGTGGATCTCCATGTGCAGCATCTGTGTGTACTTGAGCTTTTATTTCTTTTCTATACAGCACATACTAGTGGAACACTAAGTCATCCTGTAATCTCTCAAGTGTTCTCAGTATCAATTTGTGTTCCAACATAACTGTAAGTTCTACAATCCACATGGGGAGTACAGTTATCACTTCTCCATATTGTTGCCAACTTTGACTAAGAATGACTCTACTCTAATATGAAATGAGCCTCTTGCCACAGGACTTTTCTATGTGTAGTCTCTAATGACTGCCGACTGAATTGCCACTTTGAATCCCTTCTTTACAAAAGTTTAAATCATTCCCTTTCAATTCTTCATTTTATTTGTTTCTGTTTTGAAAAGGGATCTCATTATGTAGGATGGACTGGAACTCACTCTACTTCAGAGTTCTTTCTCAGACACCTGAGTGCTCTCGTCACAGGCATACATTGTGGGTGGCTCTGTCTCTGTTCAAAAAGTGGGTCATCTTGGGCTGGAGTGGCTTGATGGTTAAGAACACTTGTTCTTCTTGCATAAAACCTGAGTTTAGTTCCCAGTACTCACATGGTGGAGGACCTGGTACCATCTTTTGGTCCCTATACACACCTGTATACACATTATCTTTTACATTTTCAATTGTTCTCAACATTTATATATCCTACACAAAAATTTCTTAACAAATACACAGTTTTCAACTATTATCTCCCACTTGGTGAAACTTTGCTTGTGTATATGTGTGTGTGTGTGTGTGTGTGTGTGTGTGTGTGTGTGTGTGTGTGTGTGTATCTTCTTTAGAGATGCAATAGTTTAACTTTGATGGCATTTAATTTTCTGTTTTATTATTGGATATTTTATGCGTTTATATTTCAAATGTTATCCCCTTTCACAGTTTCCCTTCCGGAACCTCACTATCCCAACTCCCTTTCTCCTGCTTCTATTAGGGTGCTCGCCCACCGACCCACCCATTTCAACTTCACTGTCCTGGCACTCCCCTACACTGGGGAATCAAGCCTTCACAGGACTAAGAGCCTCTCCTCCCACTGATGGCAGACAATGCCATCATCTTCTACATATGCAACTGGAGCCATGGGTCCCTCCATTTTTACACTTTGGTTGGTGATTTAGTCACTAGAAGTTCTGGAGGGGGAGGGGTCTGGTTGGTTGATATTCTTGTTCTTCCTGTGAGGTTTAAAATCTCATCAGCTCCTTCAGTCCTTTATCTAACTCCTTGACTGGGTACCCCATTTTCTTTATTTTTTTTATAGATTTTAAGCATTTATGCATATAAGTATGTGACTACATTTTTGTCAGTACTTGATATTTTAAAGTTTTGATAGTATGCACTAAAATTTTACTAGTTACAATGAGCATAAAGTACATGTAAAACAAGATGTAACCTGGAAATAGTCAGAGTTTTCTTGGTGTGTAAAGATTAAGCATACTGGATTTTCATTTTCATTTTCTTTCTTTTTTTCTTTTTTATTTTATTTTTTTTTTTTTTTTTTGGTTTTGTTTTGTTTTTTCTTGAACTTCATATAGTCTGTGAGTTGTTTCTGGGGTATTCAGGGCTTTATGGGGTTAGTATCCAATTATCAGTGACTGCATATTATGTCTGTTTTTTTGTGACTGGGTTACCTCACTCAGGATGATATTCTCTAGATGCATCCATTTTCTTAAGAATTTCATAAAGTCATTGTTTCTGATAGCTGAGTAGTACTCCATTGTGTAAATATACCACAATTTTTATATCCATTCATCTACTGAAGGACATCTGGGTTCTTTCCAGCTTCTGGCTATTATAAATAGGGCTGCTATGAATATTGTGGTGCATGTGTCTTTGTTGTATGTTGGAGCTTTTCTGGGGTATATTATTAACTGGGTACCCCATTTTCATTTCAATGGTTGGCATCTGCCTCTGTATTTGTCAGATTCTGGCAGAGCTCTCAGAAGATAGCTATATCAGGTTTCTGTCAGCAAGCACTTCTTAGCATCTGCAATAGTGTCTGTATTTGGTATCTGTATAATGGGATGGATTCCGAGGCAGGGCAGTCTCTGGATGACCTTTTCTTCCATCTCTGCTCCAGACTTTGTCCCTATATTTCCTTTAGACAGGAGCCATTCTACTTTGAATATTTGGAGATGACAGGGTGGCCCCATCCCAAAAACTGTGGTCTTGCCTAACCTCTGGTTATGGTCTCTACAGGTTCTCTCTCCCCTTTGTTGGGCATTTCAACTAATCTCATCACTGTTGGGTCCTGGGAGCCTTTTGATTTCCTGGCACCTGGGACTTGCTAGTGGCTAACATCAGTTCCTCATCCCCCATTGCTACACACCTCTGTTCAAATTACTGACCCTCTGTATAGCATCTCCATCTCCCCCTATAACTGATTCCACACCCTTTTTTCCCACACCTCCTCCTTTCTCCCTCCCAAGTCCCTCTCACACTCTACCTCCCATATTTTGTTCCCCTTTATAAAAAGAACTGAAACATCCATATTTTGGTCTTCTTTCTTCTTGAGCTTCATATGGTCTGTGGGTTGATTCTTGGGTATTCTGAGCTTTTGGGCTAATATCCACTTATCAGTGACTACATACCATGTGTGCTCTTTTGTGACTGGGTTACAACACTCTGTGTGATATTTTTTAGTTCCATCCATTTGCCTATGAATTTCATGTAGTCATTATTTTTATTAGCTAAGTAGTACTTCATTGTATAAATGTACCACAATTTCTGTATCTATTCCTCTGTTAATGAACATCTGGGTTCTTTCCAGATTCTGGCTATTATATATAAGGCTGCTATGAACATAGTGGAGCAAGTATCCTTGTTATATGGTGGAGCATATGCAAAGTGAGTTTATTCCTTTGATTACTGGGAGATAAGAAAGAATGGAAGTGGACATGGAAACAGTTTCAGGAGATGTTTTAAAATAATCATGATTTATTTATTATCTTATGTCACAATGAATACTTAAAGTTTTATTCATTCACTCTTCAATTGGCTCAAGGGACCAATTCACTGAATCAAAATTGCCAGCAAGGGAATATGCACAAAATACAAAGGAATATCAACCATAATTTCATTGTTATCTAAACAAAAGAAAGAAACTTGGGGACACTTTCCAGTGAAGCAGGGTAAGATCACTCAGAAAGAAAAAAATCATGTTGATATTTTCATTTTAAAATCTGCCTACCTTTGAATTTTTGACTATATTAAAACTCCTTACACTTTATGTTCCTTTTCTCTCTTCACTCAATTGCTCTATGATACCGAATTAATAATTTATGTTTCAAATATATTAGGACCATCTTTCTTGAGGAAGTCATAAATATACTATCATGGCAATTTTGACTTGTTCTTAAGGTCCAATAATATTGTGCAAGTCTTTAGCAAACACTGTCCAAAGTGTTAAAGTGGAACCTGATTAGGGGATTTTGATAGGGCTCTTTTGCTTGTTTTTTATTTGATTTTTACATATTTTTTTTTTACTTCTTTCATTTTTTATTTTATTTTTACACTCAAGAATATGTTCCCCTCCTGGTCCTCCCTCCTACTGTTCCACATCCCATACCTCCTCCCTGACCCCTGTCTTTGTGAGGATGTCCCCACTCCCCATCCCACCAGAACTCTAAATTCCCTGGGACCTCCATTCTCTTGAGGGTTAAGTGCATCTTCTCTGACTGAACCCAGACGTGAGATTCATCTGCTTTATATATGTTGGGGGACTCATATCAGCTGGTAGATGCTGCCAGGTTGGTGGTCCAGTGTATTTCTTTTAGGTGTTAAGGTCATATATAATTATATGATTTGACCCCTTCCTTTTCTCTCTCTAAAACCAACCATATACCCATGCTTGCTGTCTTTCAAATTTATGACCTCATTTTTCATTAGTTTTTGTTATATACATACATGTATAAGAATATACATGAGTATATTCCTGAGCACATAAATGCAACCTGTTCAGTCTGCACGTTATTTGTACATTTATCTTCAGAGATGAGCATTTGGTACTGGCTAAACTGTGGGGCGCTGCCTGCACATTCTCCATTACAAGATGGTGCTGACATCCGACTGGAGTTAGCAGTAAACAAGTCATGTGCACACGTGCTGGGTAACTTTCCACTCCTTGAGGTCTGCCTCTCCCGTGGCATTATAAGGCCTGATGAGTTTCAACCAATCAGGGGGCTCCACATCCAAGGCGAGGACTGATCACTTTATAAGGGGATGGGCTAGATAGTTCGGGGTCTTCATCTTCACGTGTTGCAAGCTTATGCTCTGCCTCTCGAGAGCATTAAAGCTATACTGCAGAAGAATCCTATTTCGTGTGCCGCGTCATTCTTGCTGGCAAGACAGTTGCGCGGGACACTAAACAACTGGCGTGTTCTTCCTGGGGAAGGCTATTTCTCACACTCTTTTGCTTGTTTTTTTTTATTTTATTTATGTTTCAAAGTAATTTTTATACAATACAATCAGGGTTTTCATTTTCCCAACTCTTCTCTGATCCACCCCATGTCCTCACCCTCCCAACCCCTAGATGTCTTTCTCTCAATAACATAAACTCTGTAATTATAGTATATTTTCACACTTATTTTCTCTTTTAATAAGATATATTGATAAGAAAAAAGACCAAGAGTTTATTTAATGGGGTGGAATTGAAAGTTTACATATTTGCATTATCATCTCCAACAAAACGGTGCAATGACCTCCTTTCCCTGCAGGAACTGCTACACGTACATCTGCTGTCCTTCACCTAATGTTTTGAAAATCAGTACTGTTTTCCCTTATAAATACACATAGAGGTCAATAACATCATAAAAGCATGCAGGTCAAAGCCAATACTTGTTTGTTATTATTGAAATAAAGACTATATAGGCACTGAAAAGGGATATACACTCATGAATCTTTGTTTAAAATTTCCTTATTAATGTTTTTGTATGAAACCTCGTATGTGTAATACAATGTTGAAAGACAGATTGCTCCATGGTAATTATTAACTTTACCTGTAATTTAAATGTGGCTATTAAATAGCTGCCTGGAAAGCTCGTGTTTTATATGAGATCTAACTGTAAGGCATTTTCTCAATTAGTAAAGAAGGGTGGGAGGGCCCATTGTGGGTGGTGCCATCCATGGGCTGGTAGACCTGGGTTCTATAAGAAAGCAGGCTGAGCAATCCAGGGGAAGCAAGCCAGTAAGTAACATCCCTCCATGGCCTCTGCATCAGCTCCTGCCTCCTGACCTGCTTGAATTCCAGTCCTGACTTCCTCTGGTGATGAACAGCAATATGGAAGTGTAAGCTGAATAAACCCTTTCCTCCCCAACTTGCTTCTTGGGCGTGATGCTTATGCAGGAATAGAAACCTTGGCAAAGACAATAGTTTCATTATAAATAAACTTTATAATATTTAATTTGTGTTTTCATCTTTTCTTTTTTTTGAGAATTAAAGGGAGCTCATGAGGACTTTTTCTT
The DNA here is from genome assembly GCF_963924665.1 of Micromys minutus. Classification (NCBI taxonomy): domain Eukaryota; kingdom Metazoa; phylum Chordata; class Mammalia; order Rodentia; family Muridae; genus Micromys; species Micromys minutus. The sequence goes on from NC_137957.1 coordinate 5,522,445, forward strand.
TCTTTTTTTTTTGGCAAAAATATAGCATTGCTGCCCTAATGGAAGATGAATTATTCAGATTAAATAAAAATTGTTATATTTACTTTATTAGTTATAAGGGGTAAGCTACATGACTTCTATCTATCTTAATAATAATACCCAGTAAGTAACATAATGTCTGTGGCATAAGTTCTCCATTATTTCATGATATTGCTGTCTATAACAGGAAGATGACTATTAAAAATGAAAATGGACATTTCCTTCTTCCACATAATATTTTTGATAACCAGTACTGTATTTTTTTACAGTATACATATGTGTCATAATTTGTAATCAAACATGCAATTCAAAAGCCAACTGATTATTATTATTTAAGAGATTGCTGACCTACAATAAATGGGTACCTACTAAGAATAAATGTTAAAATAATAATTGGAGGAAATCTCCAATTATTTTGAATTAATAAGGTTTATAATAACATTCAGCATGTGTTTATTCAAAACACAAAATATTCTATACATTAAAAATAAATAATGCCCATTAGAAATGTAATTGGCTCAAGCTCTAAGGTCAAAGATTAACAAATGGAACTTAATGAGATTGCAAAGTTTCTGTAAGGCTAAGGACATTGTCAAGAAAACAAAACGGCAGCCAACAGAATGGGAAAAGATTTTTACCAACTTCACATCAGATAGAGGCCTAATATCTAAGGTATACAAAGAACTCAAAAAGCTAGACACCAGAGAATCAAATAACCCTATTAAAAATGGGGTACAGAGATAAACAAAACGTTCTCAGTTGAGGAATATCGAATGGCTGAGAAATATCTGAAGAAGTGCTTGACATCCTTAGCCATCAGGGAAATGCAAATCAAAACAACCCTGAGATTCCACCTCACACCAGTCAGATTGGCCAAGATCCAAAACTCAGATGACAACAGATGCTGGCGAGGTTGCGGAGAAAGAGGAACCCTTCTCCACTTTTGGTGGGGATGCAAACTAATACAATCACTCTGGAAATCAGTCTGGCGATACCTCAGAAAATTGAACATAATACTACCTGAAGACGCAGCTATTCCACTTCTGGACATATACCCCAGAGACACCTTAGTACACAACAAAGATATATGCACCACAATGTTCATAGCAGCTCTATTTATAATAGCCAGAAGCAGGAAAGAACCCAGATGTCCTTCAGAAGATGAATGGATACAAAAATTGTGGTAAATTTACACAATGGAATACTACTCAGCCACCAGAAACAATGATTTGACAAAATTCTTAAGAAAATGGCTGCATCTAGAGAATATCATTCTGAGTGAGATAACCCAGTTCCAAAAGAACAAACATAATATGCAGTCACTGATAGTGGGATGCTAACCCCAGAGGCTGGCACTGCCCCAGAAACAACTCACAGACTGTATGAAGTCCAAGAAATAAAGAAAACAAAACAAAACAAAACAAAAAAAATCTTTCTACAACATGAAAACGTTGACTATTTCCATGTTACATTTTGTTTTACATGTACTTTATGCTCATTGTAACTATTAAGTTTTCAATGCATACTATCAAACCTTTAAAAAAATCAAGTACTGACTAACAAATATATTCATACAGTTTTATGTAAAAATTATTTTAAAATCTGAAAAAAATACTGACAAAAATGTATTGTATAATTTTATGCAAAAAATGCTTAAAATCTGTACATTTATCTTTGTTTTATAAAATAAAGTTGTTAAAAAAGAAATGTAATTTTAAATTCTTTCAAAATATAAAATATATTTTATGACATTCTTCAGATTCTTTTTGGTGTTCAATTTTACCTTGCATCTATATACTACATGAAATCCCCTCACACAGATTAAGCAAATGCTTAAATGCAGAAAATGATTTCTAGTAATCTCACATAAAAGTAAAATAAATTGCTTTAAATATGCATATGAACATATATGTATATGTGTACATGTGTATATATGTATATCTGTATACATGTATATGTGTATATGTAAATGTGTATATGTGTAGATATGTGTGGATGTATTGATGTATATGTGTATAGATGTATATTGGGAGGGTCTTACTGTGCACATCTTGCTGGCCTAAAACTCACTTTGTAGTCCAGACTGGACTTAAACTCATGGAGATATGCCTGCCTCTCTATATAATATTCTTAATCCTTCCTTATGAACAGAAATATGGCTAGGAACTGCACTATAAAACCTTCTGTCTTACTAAGCCAACAACCAGGCAGCACACACTAGCTTTTACAATGTTTCCAACACTTAGATAGCAGATAACTGCCTTGTCTGGCCTCAGTGAGAGAAAATGCATCTAACCCTTGAGACACTTGAGACTCTATGGAGTGGGGAGGCCTGGCAGGGTGAGGGGCTGGGAGAGATTCCTCTTAGAGACAGTGGTGGAGGAGGAATGGGATGAGGAAAGGTTGGAGGGCAGACCAGAAGGGAGAAAATGACTGGACTGGAAAAAAATTAAAGATTAAAAAAAAAGAAAAACTCTGCATCTAATCACAGTAATTCTTTAATTCCCAGGGGAACATATATAGTGAAACATTTTAAAGTCTTCTGCAGAAGGAAAAGAATGAATATTACATGAGGATAAGACAACTTTACTTTCTGTGATCACTATAAATCTCAGAGGGACTAGCTTGAAAAAGGAAGGAAGCCAGAAAAGGTTAATTCAGGATATGCGATACAGTTATATGACATACCTGTTTGGAAATCACAGTCATATAGGAATAAAAACATTGTAAGCCAATGAGTTGATGCAATAAACTCACTCTCCCTTCAGCCAAACCTAATTTTCCTAATAAACACCTGGTCTCTACATGCAAGACATAATGTATTCTTAATTATCTGGGAGATTGGTTAAAATTGAGTGAACTATTCTACAAAGAATCCTTTGTTAAAAGTAGGAGTTTAGGCAGACCAGGGCTCAGCCCATCTGCCACATGGACCAGCAGTTCCCAAAGGTTTAAAGACTGGTGAGAAGGAGATCTGGGCAGCCAGGGAGCAGAGAAATCTCTGCCGAGTGCGCACGGAAAGCGTGCCCCTGCCCTGCCTGATCCAGAGACCAGGAACCCAGCACTGGGGACCTCATTCCCACCGGGCGGTATTGGGGCGCAGAACAGGCCTCGGACCATCCTCCACCTGGACCAGTGGAGATCCAGGGACACAGACCAGATACAAGGGAAAGGCAAGAACATATCACTGACAACAAGATGGCAAGAGAAAAGCAAAAGACTATATCCCAAGGAAACCAAGACAACCTGGCAACACCAGTACCCAGCTGTCTCATCACAGCAAACAGCAGAATGCCAAACACTCCAGAAAAAGAAGACACAGACCTAAAAATCATACCTCAAGACGCTGATAGAGATTCTTAAATAAGAACTGGAGGAAAAGGAAAAAGAATCAGAAGCTTTTAAAGAGAAAACAAGAAAAACACTCAAAGAACTCAAAGAACTAGAGGAAAACAGAACCAATTAGATGAAGAAATGGAAGAAGGACTTTAAAACGAAAATTGACGCAATAAAGAAAACGCTAAAAGAGATAACCCTAGAGGTTGAACAATAGCAGGGTCAAAGAAGAAATAAAGAAAGAAATTAAGGACTTTTGAGAATTCAATGAAAATGAAAACACAACATACCTAAACCTATGGGAGCAATGAAAGCAGTACTGAGAGGAAAACTCATAGCCCTAAGCGCTTCCAAAAAGAAACTGGAGAGAGCATACATCAGCAACTTGACAGCACAGCTAAAAGCTCTAGAACTAAAGGAAGCACATACACCCAAGAGGGGTAGACAGAAAGAACTAATCAAAATTAGGGCAGATATAGACCAAATAGAAACAAAAAGAACCATTGAAAGAATCAACAAAACCAAGATCTGGTTCTTTGAGAAAATTAACAAAATTGATAAACCCCTGGCCAGACTAACTAGAGGGCAAAGAGAGAGTATACAAATTAACAAAATCAGAAAGGAAAGTGGAGACATAACAACTGAAACTGAGGAAATTCAAGAAATCATCAGATCCTACTACAAAAACTTATACTCCACAAAGTTGGAAAATCTGGAGGAAATGGATGAATTTCTAGACAGATACAGGATCCTAAAGTTAAACCAGGACCAGGTAAACCATCTAAATAATCCCATAACACCTAAAGAAATAGAAGTCATCAAAAGCCTCCCAACCAAAAAAAGCCCAAGTCCAGACGGGTTCAGTGCAGAATTTTATCAGACATTTATTGCGGACATGACACCAATACTCTCCAAACTATTCCACAAGATAGAATCAGATGGAATACTACCTAACTCATTTTTTGAGGCTACAATAACCCTCATTCCTAAACCACACAAAGACCCCACAAGGAAAGAGAACTTCAGACCAATCTCACTTATGAACATTGATGCAAAAATACTCAACAAAATTTTTGCAAACCGAATCCAGGAACACATCACAAAGATCATTCACCATGACCAATTAGGCTTCATCCCTGGGATGCAGGGATGGTTTAATATAAGGAAATCCATAAATGTAATCCACCATATAAACAAACTTAAATAACAAAATCACATGGTAATCTCACAAGATGCTGAGAAAGCACTTGACAAAATTCAACACCCCTTCATGTTAATAGTCTTGGAAAGAACAGGAATCCAAGGCCCATACAGGTGATGTGGAGGATAAGGAACACTTCTCCACTGTTGGTGGGGTTGTAAACTGGTACAACCACTCTGAAAATCAGTCTGGCAATTCCTCAAAAATTGGACATAGTACTACCTGAAGACCCAGTTATTCTGCTTCTGGGCATATTCCCCAGAGAAGCTCCAACATACAACACAGACACATGCACCACAATGTTTATAGCAGCCCTCTTTATAAGAGCCAGAAGGTGGAAAGAACCCAGATGTCCTTTAATAGATGAATGGATACAAAATTTGTGGTATATTTACACAACTCAGCTATAAGAAACAATGACTTTTTGAAATTTTTAAGATAATAAATGCATCTAGAGAATATCATCCTGAGTGAGATAACCCAGTCACAAAAGAACAGATATAATATGCAGTCACTGATAATTGGATCCTAACCCCAGAAATCTCTTAAAACCCCAGAAACAACTCACAGACTATATGAAGTTCAAGAACAAACAAAGGCCAAAAAAGAAAGAAAATGAAAATGAAAATCCATTATGCTTAATCTTTACACACCAAGAAAATTTTGACTATTTCCAGGTTACATCTTGTTTTACATGTACTTTATGCTCATTGTAACTAGTAATATTTTAATGCATACTATCAAACCTTTTAAAAATCAAGTACTGACAAAAATGTATTCATATACTTTTATGCAAAAATAGTCAAAATCTGTACATTTATCTTTGTTTTTTAAATAAAGTTGTTCAACTTAAAAGAATGAAGCATCAAATATTATATCTATGTTAAAAGTTAAAATTCAAACTAACACATATTAATGAGATATATGTGTATGCAATAGTATGGAGTAGTATAAAGGGACATACAAAACGATCATTAAAATTCCCATTTGACTCCTATTCTCTTTACATTTTTATTAGCCAATTTAATGTTCTGCAATATGGTCTACATGGAACGTTGTCTATGTTTTTACTGATATAGATTGATAAATGCATATATGTACCAAATTTTGTTTTAAATATAAAATACACATATAATGTGTGTGTGTGTGTGTGTGTGTGTGTGTGTGTATGTGTGCGTGTGTAGTCCCCACACAGTAAGAGTTAAGCATATTATATGTTTACATTTTTATAAAATTTCTGCCCTATATGTGTTGCAGGTGTAGCTGCTATGTCACATGTGCATCAGTTGATGGCAGAGAGGAGAAAGGCTATTTCTACACTGTGTTCTGGTCTATGAACATCTAAATGATTAAGAGCCCAGCATTTCCTGGGGGGAAAAAATGAGTCTGAGATGACTACAGTCCAGCACTAGGGGGCTCAAGCAGAGAGGACTAGCCTGAGACAACTGCCAGGGAGGCCCAGTCAGCTCCAGGGACTGGGAGCAAGCTGCAGACTAGAAGAATCTCACCTGAGACTGAGCACTCCTGATGGGAGTGTGTTCAAGACAGAGGATCTTCGCATGGGGTCAATTGGGACGGCCAGGTGAGGAGCATGCCTGAGATGACTACCAGACTGGCACCATAGGGCCAGGGCAGGAGGCTAGTCTGAGAAGACCACCAGATGGCCATTGTAAAGGCCAGGGTGTGGGTGGGACACAGACAATGCCCAAGATGGTCCCTAATAGGCACCATAATTCTCCTTCGGTGTATATCACTCCTGAGACCACTCCTGAGAGACCTCAGGCACCCCTAAGAGGAGCAAGTAGGTGATGGAAAAATGGAAAAGAAACAGAGGGTGTTGGCACTGTGAAAATAGGCAGAACTGGAGACTTGAGGGAAGTAAAGAGCAGCATGATATGAGAGGCCAGTGATGTCACCTGGGACCATGGTGGGGCCCTAGTCTGTGCTGTCACCAGGGTTCACATCTAGGCCCATGGCCCTATAGCAGCAGGGCCTGTTACTATCAAAGGTCAGGCATATGTCTCTGGTTTAAGCTGCCACCCAGGGACATGTCAATATCTGGGGGCTATGAAAAACTGGCCAAAACTGTCACCTGGACATCATAGAAGAGCTGTCCCTGCCCCTAGCCAACTGCAGTACTCAGGAGAGCCCCTGAGAGCACATTGCAGGAGTAGCATGTTAGCCATGCTCTGAGAATATGAGTTTGGGTGAGCTGGTCCTACCACTCATCTGGGAGTGGTGTGGATGAGGGAGAGATACCTTCCTGCCCGTCTTGCCAGTTGCCACCTACAACAGGAAGGAGAGCTAACCTTGGGGTCATCAGAGCAGAAGAGCTGACCCTGCACCTCACCTGCTACACCACATGGGAGAGTGGAATCTGCACCTTACCTGGGAAGCACAGTAGAGCTGGTTATGGATGTGGGGGTTGTGGGTGAGTCAGCCTTGTATGTGAGTTTGGGAGACTGGCCCTGCCTCTTGTCTTCTATGTGGTGCCATCAGTGGGTGAGTGGTTTCCCTCCAATCCCTTTTGCTGTCACCACCAATGGTGGGCAGGAGAGTTTGCCTGAAGGGCTCATAAGAGCATATCTGTCCCTGCCCCTCACCTGCTCTAGCACTCTGGGGAGCAGGCCCAAGACTCACCTGGGCAGGACAATAGAACTGACCCTGGTAGTAGTGGGTAAGAACTGCCCTCAGGGTGTGAGTTGGAAGAGATAGCCTTGCATCTTGTCTGTTGGGCAGTGGCAGTCCTCTGCCTCATTCTTCACCATTTATAGCAGGCAGGAGAGTTGGCCCCAGGGTCATTAGAGTTGGAGAACTGGCCATGTCCCTCACCATCTGCAATGCTTGAGAGAGAGGTCCCTGCCCCTTGTATGGTAGTGCTGGCCCTGATGCCAAGTTGTAAGTGAGCTACCCTGAGGGTATGAGAGTGGAAGAAACTGGCTCAGATACCTCTCAGGCTCAGAGCCAGGACTTCAAGTTGACCCAACCCAATATCCATTTGTGAACTGCTGGAGTACATGAAGAAGCTAATCCTACAAACCCAAAACTGCAGGGTCTCCATGACTCAAGGCACACAGCAGGGTGTCTCAGAGAAGTCCCAGTGAGTTTCCAGCATTGATAAAATAGCAGAAGCCACAGAATTCATACCAGACCAGTCACTGCAGTGAATATTTGCAAGCAAAAAGGTATAGACAAAATGGTATGCCATGGGACACAATGTGACACACTATAGCTTCCACAATGAATTGATTTTCCCTCTAATTTGGGGGAAGGTTGCAAGGGTGGATAGTAGATGCAAGTGGATGGGAGATGAGTGGGATTGGGGTGCATGATTTTATGTTCACAAGGAACTTATAAAAATGTTTTTAAAAGTGACATGACTACACAGGAATAGAAACTCAGAAGCAGAATTTCTTTATTCATGGTATGAAAATCATAAATCTCTCAAAGGCAATCTATTTTTCAAAAGAGATATTGAGTATATTGTTTCTTTTTTGTTCATTGCTTGCTTTTCTCTTATTAAATATTAAGTATTATTTTGGACATTAATAAGAAAAATTTAATTTTTTCTCTTATTACACAAATAATGGGTTTCATCATGGAAGTTTGTGTGTGTGCCCGTGTGTCTGAGTGTTTGTGTGTGTGTGATTATTCTTGATTCGCATTCATACCCCTGCAGTTCTCATTTTCTTCCCCCATTATCCTCTAGTTCCTTTCTACCCTACCATTTCCCAAGAGAGTCTTCTTTCAGCTTGCATGTCCCATGTTCCAAGGTCCATCCTTTTCTCTTTTAGTTTATTTTCCTTTTAAAATATGAACAATCTGTTAAAAAAGTAGATGTGTGGGCACCCTTGAACTCAAGATGTCCTCTCAATTTCAGTTACAGCAGGGGAACTGTAGATTTCCCATAGCTGGTAAATCATTCTTCTTCCAGGTTTGGAGAACAGTATGTTTTAACCAGAATAGTCTGCCAGGTATAGAAACAGATAGTTTGGATTAGTAGAAGGTTATCACGACTTACTATGTGTATAGTCATAGCCTGGAAATCCTGTGTATATAGGATGTTTTATGTAATCATATTCACATGTATAAAACCATAGGTATACCAAAAAATAAAATAAACATGCATTGCTTTCTTCCAACAAAAGATGGAACATAATGCAAATATCTATCATTAGAATCCTGGATGCATGTTTATAGTATGTTTAGTATAATCCTGAATGCAATTGTGCATAAATAGATATATGCAATATATAAACATAATGTATATAGTACATATATGTCAAGAATAATGACACATATACATGTACATATATATATATATATATATATATATATATATATATATATATATGCACATGTGTACGTGTGTGTGTATATCATTGTGACTTTGTAGAAAAATTGAGGAGGACTAGAGTACCTACTCTATCCTAATTTGAAGTCCTTTATTATTTCAATTTAGTATATGGGTTTTTTGTTTCCTTCTAGTTCTGCAAAGAATGTCATTTGAATTTTGAGGGTGTTGTATTAATCAGTAGATTGCTTTTGACAACATCACTATTTCCAAAACATCAGTTTGCTAATCTATGTTCATTGGAAGTTTTTCCATCCATTTCAGCTTATTTCTTTCGTACTTTGAACTCATTTACATGATGTATACCCTTGTCTTCTTTCATTGTATTTTTTTAACAATCCAATTAACAACCAACTCTCTTGAAGCTATAAACACAGTTACACTGATTAACCTTTTGGATCTTTCACATAAAAGGACATAAAAAAAAGTCTGAAGAGATTGCTCTTTAAAATCCCAAGTTAGAGTGAAACACATGAATGATTAACACTAGGACAGCTGTGTAAAGCACAGATTGTGCGTACTAAAACACCTGTGTAAGATGTAGATGATGCACATGAGGGTGTTTGAAGGAGATTCTATGACACCATATGTCTGTAAATGTTAAAATATCATTTAAGGAATGAGCAAAAGGTGTGCTATAAGGGTGGAAGAAGACACTCCAGGAAGCTACATCCTAGTTAAATGGGCATCCCAGTGCTAGAAGTAAATTGTCTCCCGTGAGTCATTGGCAAAAGGGTCCCTCAATCCTTGACATGGTAAAGACTAGTGTCGTTGTTGTTGGCTGCATTTTAGAACTAAATTGTAAGACTATTGCTCAAGACAAGGCACAGTTTAGTTTCAAATAGTAGAAAAATCAAGCTGGACTGGCCTAGAAACATGACTCTCCTGTTGCAAATCATTAATAATGATGGAAGGAACCCTTCAAGCTTTTGGGAAGAGAGATAACCCACATTTCTACTCAGCTACTGACCCTGTATGCTGTATTTTAGAAGTGCCAAGCAAGGTATACCAGCTATAGCAATAATGGCATGGACAAAATCTTATAGTGGATGATGTCATAGTACCAATGGAAAAATAACTGCTATTGGTTTGTTAGATTAATATAATTCATCTATCACACTACTTTCTGAATATTTATGGTTTTGCACATTGATTATTACTTCTGTTAACCTTGGTGTTGAAAAAGGTAGATACACACAAAGAAAAAATTAATATGTACTTAATTTATATACCACAACAAAAATAGATAAATTTTAAGTGAACCATATAGATATAATTCCTGGTATTTTTAAAGTCTTGGAAAATAACTTAGAGGTCAATTAGACATTTGTCTTTTTTATTTAAAAAATCTTATTTTATTTTTCATGTATGAGTATTTTCTTTACATGTATGTCCATATACATGTGTATAGTGCTTGTAGAGATCAGAAGAAGAAGGTTTACTTCTTGGGATGGGAGTTACATCCCAAATTATTGTGATATTATTTGGGTATTAAAATACAAATCCAGGTCTTCTGGAAGAACATCCAGTACTCTTAACCATAAATCTTTCTAGTCCCAATGACATTATTCTTAATAATAATTTGAATAATATGATACAGAAACAAAAACAAAAATAAGATTATACCAAAGTAAAAACTGAAATAAAACAAAACAAAAAGCCCAACATAATTAAACGATAGTCTATAGAAGCATAGAATGTATTTATAACCCAAAAGACCCAACGGGGCTAATTCTGAAAATACATGGCAACTGCAGTGAACTGTTGATACTTCTGATAAGCATTTTTCTGACTTTTCTAAATCATTTATAACACTCCTCTGGGATGCTTTTTCTAAGTACACACCGTGGTAACTTTTGTTTTACGTAATGAGTAATTTGCAGCACTGATCCCCAGAGAAGTGTTTGCCCCTGGAAGTGGGAAGCAGTGGGACTAAAACATTTATAAGTACACATGTGGCTATGAGACATCTCCTTGATCTAAGATTTGGGTGTATTTCATCAATGAATTTATGGTCTTCTTATTAATCCTGATTTTTACTTCATCTTTAAGAATGACAACTAATTGGAGGATTGGAGTTATGATGATCTTGATGCTAAGAACTAAATTTCATAAAATTCAGCCTATCAGATGGCATATGTTAAAATTATCATCATAATCCCAAGATTCCAAGTAAATGTGAGATTGAAGAAATGTGGAGAGTATTTATTGAAGTATACTATGTACTGTGTTTTTTCTTACAAAAATAATAGTAATGAATATTTCTACTAAACATTAAAAATGATCACTCAAACAATTAAAATTATCTTTGACAAAGCAGAATGGTTAATTGACACAAAAATGTGAGTCCATTTGATTTTAAATTAATTTTTAATGTGAAACTTTATAGTGTGAAATGTCTGTGCTGATTTTACATTAATTTTATAATGTGAAACTTAGGCAAATATACAGTAAGTCCAGTTAAAAGAATTGTGTTTGGAAAACTGAATTTTTATTTTATAAAATGTTCTAAATGGTAGATATTTTGAGGTTGTATTTTACTGATTAACTAATTTTTTATATTTATACTGTGACATCTATATTTGTTTCTATTTGACTATTTTATAAGGTGGTATGAAAATTCTCTAAGAAGCAATTCTTGTGATTTTATGATACCATAATTCTAAACCTGATAAGCCTACATCACTCATAAATGATTAATATCTACCCATCTTTTCAAATATGAGCATTATAGATAATAGAAAAATAGTAAATATGTTCACTTGAAGAAAGCTTGTAAGTATTTAGTAACTAAAACCTGAACATCTTAAGAAGTCAAACCTAAAACTATTCACTAATACTAATTTTTATAAAATTCTATATTTGTACATAACTGGTCTTTTTGGAAATTGGTTTATAAAATAGCATATGGAAAAAAGAATATTAATAAGATAAATTCAAAAGGAATAAAAATAGGAAAGAAGGTGTGCTAGTAAACTCAGGAAAGAGAGCATCAACTGACTATTCAACACCAAACATACACAAGTAACACTACACAGACTAAGCAGGTTCTACTTAGGCATTTAGGGAAACGTACAAATGCATGTATTTAAGAGAAAAATAAGGGCTATGAATCTGAAAGAGAGCAAGAGTACAGAGTACATGAGAAAGTTGAGAAAAAGGAAAGGGAAAAAGAAAATACTATAATCACACTATAATTTTTTTAAAGTCCACAAATAGGCAAGAACCAGTAGTACAACAATCCAGGCTACTTCAGAGTCTCAAGAAGGGAGATCAGAAATTCCTGGCCTGCAGGACAGCAGAGGACGTTTGAAAGTGAATGTGTTAATATTCACTTTATGGGTTTTTTGGGGTGCACAAGGATGAGGAGTGGATTATAAAAAGAGTGTTGAAAAAAAACAGACTAGGACAAGTTTATAATTAACCTATGGCATTTAATTATGTGTCACCTGAAATTTCTGGCTGAAAAACATTTGAAAACCGACTTTACAGCATTTTCCCCAAAGGGGTGATAACATAAAATCAATTTTCAAATGTTATCTAGCCAAAATTTTAGTGGACCAGGAGAAGGGCAACATCAGGGATGTAAACAAATAAAAACAAAACAAAACAATTCTAATGCACATAAAATATTTTGTTTTTAGTGTCCTATGTTTGTTTGCTAAGGCTCACGTATGAGGATGAAAAATCAGTCAATAGAACTTGACTTCATTCTTTTGGGATTGACAGATGACCCACAATTGCAAATTGTGGTTTTTCTGTTTCTCTTTCTCAATTACATGATGAGCCTGGTGGGGAACTTAATCATTGTGCTCCTAACCCTGCTGGACCCTCGCCTCAAAACTCCAATGTATTTCTTTCTCCGTAATTTCTCCTTTTTGGAAATTATGTTCACAACAGTGTGTATTCCCAGATTCTTGACAACTATTGTGACTGGAGACAAAACTATTTCCTATAATAATTGTGCATCTCAGCTGTTTTTCATTCTTTTGCTGGGAGTCACAGAATTTTATCTCCTAGCTGCCATGTCCTATGACCGATATGTTGCCATCTGCAGACCACTTCACTACCCCATCATCATGAACAGCAGAGTGTGCCACCAACTCGTCATCAGCTCCTGGGTGACTGGGTTCTTGATCATCTTTCCCCCATTGGCAATGGGTCTGAAGTTGGATTTCTGTGATTCCAGGATAATTGATCATTTTATGTGTGAAACTTCTCCTATTTTACAGATCTCCTGCACAGACACTCATGTCCTGGAAATGATGTCCTTTGTCTTAGCGGTGGTGACACTTGTAGTCACCCTGGTATTAGTGAGTCTCTCTTACTCTTTCATCATTAAGACTATTATGAATTTCCCTTCTGCACAGCAAAGAACCAAAGCCTTCTCCACCTGCACTTCCCACATGATTGTTGTCTCCATAACATATGGAAGTTGCATCTTCATGTACATAAAGCCTTCTGCAAGGGAAAGAGTAACTGTGTCTAAAGGTGTAGCGTTGCTGTATACTTCAATTGCACCTCTCCTGAACCCCTTCATTTATACACTAAGAAACCAGCAGGTGAAAGAAGTCTTCTGGGATGTATTACGAAAAACTTTGAGCTTTTCAAAGCACAAAGTTTAAAATTGTTTTTGAAACACAAAGTTTAAAACAAATGGGTAATTTTTAGGGAATTTCAAGAAAAACATCTTTCAAGAGAACACAATCATGCTGCAGTTAAAAAAACATGCAATTATATGTGGGTATATGTTATTATTTATTCCATACCCATTTCCAGAAAGCACTGTATTGAATTAAAAAAACATTGTACAGTAACAATTTTCTGTGTGTGATTTGCTATTTGATTAAACATCAATGCAATGTATATTTATTATTATTCTACTCATTGGGAGAAACATTATTTTTATTTAAGTAGACTTTAATTATCATTATATTAAATGTCTTAAACATATTGTGGGACAGATGGGTGACTTTTATGGAATTTTATGGGAAAAAATCTTTCAAAATGCCATGAGCCGTCATAGGACAAGCTAATAATTAGCATGTGATCTTCCTGTGTTAAAATAATCTACAATAGTTTGCTCCCATATACAAGGTCCTGGATAAAATCATTTTAGGAAAGATTCCTGGTTTTAATATGATTTTCCTGTTACTATTAAACATATATAACAATCACTATGTATTAAGAATATATAAGGATTTTCAATTCTTTATGATGATCCTTTAAGAATTTCTAAAATTATATAAGTATTAATTAAGCTCTTTATAGTGGAACTGCAATTAGGTCCCTTCTGATCGTCAAACTGCAATGAGAACTCTGCCAGTCTTCCATGTGTCACTATTTATTGCTTCTGAAAGTAAGCAGATTTTCTTGTACCAGAGCACATTCCAAAAAGTTGTAAAACCATTAACCATAGGTGATAAAGAAGGAACTAATGATTTATTTTAGCTGCTAGGACAGAAGATAAAATATTGACTGGTTTTATCTATTAAAATAACTTCACTAATAACTAATAACTTAAAAAATAAAGTTATGTTTTTTTTAACTTTCAGTGAACCTGTGGAGCTGTGACAGGTGTTAAATGTTTAGCTAGATAATTACTCCTAATGGACATGCATGTAAACATTCTCTGTTGTAAACTTCTATTTCAATTTATGATTTTAATTTATGTGCAAACTTGTGATGAACTTTTTATCATGTGATTATGTATTCAAAAAGATTTATAAGTGTTGTGGACAAAGAGAGGAGTGAGCAAATTTCCCTTGCCCCACTTAGGATCTTAGTGCTTTTGATCTTTTTTCTTAGAGATATTTCATAGGTAACTTTTTACAAATGAGAAATAAAAGCTAAATTCACTTTCCAAAGTGTCCCTTTTTTCCTGCAACTTCAATTGCAGGCAGAAAACTAGAGATGTGCAGTTTCTGCTGAGATAAAACAAAGGTTACTAAATTGGATTACTTAATCCCAGCCTGCTGTTAGGTAACAGGTGTTAATTGCTTAAGCCAGTGGCTTTTTGGGGGGGGGGTGTTCTCTGTATTTACATTTCAGATGTTATCTTCTTACCCCATTCCCTTCCCCCTCCTATTGCCTCCATGAAGGTGCTTAGTCTCCCAACCACCCTCTCCCACCTCAGCATATTGGCATTCCCTACACTGAGAAAACAAGCCTTTGCTGGACCAAAGGTCTCTCTCCTAGCATTGTTGCCAGAGAGCTCTATCCTCTGTTGCATATGCACCTGAAGCCATGGGTCTCTCTATGCAAACTCATTGGTTAGCTCTTTAGTTCCTGAGAGCTGTGGTGGGTTTGATTAGTTGACCATTTTGTTCTTTTCATTGGGGTTGCAGACCCTGTCATCTCCTTCAGTTCTTTCTCTAGCTCCTTCATTGGGTTCTCCGTGTTCAGTCTGATGGTTAGTTGCAAGCATCCTTCTCTGTATCAGTATGGCTCTGGCAGAGCCTCTGAGGAGGCAACCATATTAGGTCCCTGCCAGTAAGCACTATTTAGCATCAGCAATAGTGCTTGGGTTTAGTGGCTGCATATGTGGTGGATCCCCAGGTGAGGCAGTTTCTGGATAATCTTTTCTCCAAACCCTGCTCCTCTATTTGTCTTTTTATTTCCTCCCATGAGTGTATTGTTCTTCTTCTAAAAAGGACTGAGGCATCAACCTTAAGCCAGTAGCTTTTAACCCTCAGAATAAGAAAGAAAGTTTTTAAGATTTTTTAGAAGGTAACATCAGCATTTTGTATAGTTAGAGAGCTAGAAAGTCTGGAGATTACTGATCTTTAAAGCTAAATCACAGTTCTACATTAAATGAAAGAATACAAAGGTAAAGGCAGGTACAAACTCTACAAGGGTGCTAAATAACTCTATGCATTGCAAATTGATCATAATTAATATTTAAGAAGAATTTTAAGAACTTATCTTGAGAGGAGTCAGGATGGTTTAATGATTCAAACACTTTCCATGCCAGGAGGACCACTTGGGTTTGATTCCCAGAAGCCATGATAAGAACTTTCCCCAGTTTTCCTCCTACTTCCATATATGGGTGCACATGCACTTCACATCCCCACATCACACACTCTACCCCTCCTCATCTTACCAAACACTCAGTACAGATTAGACAAGAATTTCTGGCCTACCTTCTCCAAGTATAGGGAAAATGCAGCCCACAGAGTTGTCCCGTGAGTACTGTTTTTTGAACTATGGACCACTTAGTAAAGATAACATCCAAACATCTAAAGACACACAGATGCCTGTCTCACAGTTCTCTTAAAGTGATAACGAAGGCAAGAGCAGCAAGAGAGGATCTGGTATTTAGAAAAGTGTGGACTTGAACCTATCACGTCAATAACCCCTCCCCTTCCCCTCTGAGCAAGTTGGCTTCCCATGAATATCCCCACACCCTGGCACTTTGGAAGCTAGGCTAGGTGCTTCCTATCCCAATGAGGACAGACAAGGCAGCCCAGATAGACTATATCCCATGTATAGGCAATAGCTTTTGGGATATCCCTCGTTTCAGTTCTTTGGGATCCACATGGACAAGCTGAATATCTTCTGTACATGAACAGGGAGGCCTAGGACCAGATCATGTATGCTCTTTGATAGTTCTGAAAGACCCCTGGATTGGGGAAGCCCCTCACTCTAGTACCAAGAGAATGTGAACCCAAGAACTCACAGAGATCTAATCTTGTTGCAATCAGGCAAGAGGCTTATTTAAAAGGGGGTGGGGAGGCAAGAGTTCTGGGGATGACACATATCTCATGCAGGAGATAGAGGAATCGACCCCGAACTCAATTAGGGGGACATATTTATAGGGAAAATTACATAGGCAGTTAGCAACAAGCACATAACAATTTTATTGGTTTATTTAAATTGGCATTCTCTGTCTGCTTTTGGTTATGATTTAACTCCAGACCACTCTGTTTTGGGGCACACTGACCTTCATACTAGTTTTTCTTAGGACTGCAGAGTCAGACCTTATGGAGACCAGGTAGTCTGGTGTCTGCAGTTTTTGTTCTCAACCTTGAGACATACTTGTCCTCAAGGCAGGGTTAGTGGGGGCTAACTTGAAATTTTAACTCTTTCATTCCCCACTTCTTTTAGTGGTTTGTTCTAATCTTAGAACTCACTGTCTTTAGTTTACTTGGAGTCTCTTAATGCATGTTATTGCTGGCGAAGCATTAAAATCTGCACTGCACTAACTCTTTTCCTAACAAAGGCTACTAACTTATTAAGGATGCATGGTCTAAATGTAAGAAGCAAAAGCAAAATTAAAAGAAGCCCCAATAATGAGGAGATTAGAGTAGTACATCCCCCATGGGGATCTGTTAAACTATTTTTTAAACCATTTTTGTTGATTTTTTTGTCTCTCTCTCTCTCTCTCTCCCTCTCTCTCTCTCTCTCTCTCTCTCTCTCTCTCTCTCTCTCTCTCTCTCTTTTGATCTAGTCTTCCTCTTAGCTTACTCATAGAGTCTTTAATCACCACTGAATGATCTACGTAAAAGCAAGATTTTTCTCTTAAGGCAGTACATAGCCCTCTATCTTTAAGGAACAGTAAGTCTAGTCCCCTTCTGTTTTGCAAGACCACCTCAAAGAGGGGGTTCAGTGACTCTTTAAGTTTAGATATGGATTGTTTTAGAGCTTATAAATCCTCATCTATTGTGGATCTCAATGTACGGAAATATTGAGGAGTCTGTATTAATGCTGCTGTGTTTGTTCCCACACCCGCAGCCACTCCAAGCTTCAATATAACTGCTAGGAGTTGTCGAAACCACTAGATACGGTCCTTTCTAGTGAGGTTTCAGTTTCCCACTCGATGGCATCAGATCAGGATAGTGTCTCCGACCTGGAACTGGTGGAGTACATTTTCCATCTCATGGCCTCTTTTAGTTGTTCCCAGGCTTGACATCACCTCAAGGGCCTTTTAGCAGGCAAACAAAGGTTTAGAAAAACAGCATTAGGATTATCCACTCTACCCTACTCAGTGAGCAGTGGCAGTCCCCCACACAGGATCTCATAAGGTGTTAGGTCAAAGGGGTCAGGGGTGTTCTGTACATGGAACAGGGCGAAGGGGAGGAGGACAGTCTCTGGGGCCAATTTTGGTCTTTTTTAGAGTTTTATTTATCCCTTCTACCTGTCTTGAACTCTAGGATTTATATACACAACGTAATTTCCAATTGGCCCCCAGGAAATGAGCTAATATCTGACATACCTGGGCAACAAATGAGGGTCTATATCTTCTTGGCTTAGTCTCTATAAAATCTACTTTTTAGTAAACCTCAGTTTTATCTTTTTTTTCTGGCATCCTACATACATTTGCTTTCTGGCATCGCAAACAGTTATCTACTCAAATCTGGCACAAAAGAATTTGACCTTAAGACAGTCTTTACAAGTTTTTCTACCTCTAGATAAGTCCATTGATGCATTTTCTCAAGTATAGTACTGTATACCAGCTTCTTGACGAAGGCAATGAGCTCAACAAGTTTATAGGGGTTAGGTACCATGAGGTAGAAATCAGCCATCTGTTTTTTTTACCTCTCAGAGATCTCGAACTGTCTAGCAGCTGTTGGTTCCAGATTTCTGCACCAGTCAGGCTGATTGACACTTATGCAGAACCCCAAGTTGGAGTAGCCAGATGACATGTCTTGATCTTGTCTTGCACCTCCTTTGACATGGGGTACTGACACGCAGCTATCAGCTCTGGTGGATGTGCCTACAGCCACCAGTCAATCTGATCTGAGGCAGGCTGTTTCTCCTTTTGGTCCTCTAACCTGTGGTCCATCAGAGTGGAAGTGAATCTGTGCCCCTTCTTAGTCAGGAGGTCTCTCCCCACCAAGGGTAAGGACAGTCTGGCATTACTATAAATAAGTGGGATACCCGGCCCACTCTGAGATCCACAGATGTGGGGCGCTGCCTGCACATTCTCCATTACAAGATGGTGCTGACATCCAGCTGGAGTTAGCAGTAAACAAGTCATGTGCGTACATGCTGGGTAACTTTCCACTCCTTGAGCTCTGCCTCTCCCGTGGTGTCATATGGCCTGATGAGTTTCAACCAATCAGGGGGCTCCACGTCCAAGGCGAGGACTGATCCCTTTATAAGGGGATGGGCTAGATAATTCAGGGTCTTCTTTGTCTTTATGTGTTGCAAGCTTATGCTCTGCCTCTTGAAAGCATTAAAGCTTTACCGCAGAAAAATCCTATTTCGTGTGCCACGTCGTTCTTGCTGGTGAGACGGTTGCGCGGGACACACAGATCTTCAGGTAGTTCATGAATATCTTTGTCTCTGACAGAGGACTAATCCCCTGCATCTACAAGGAACTGTATGGTCAGAACTTTGGAGCCATGGGTCCAGGGGTCCTGTTGCTGGGGTCCCCTTTTCTTCTTGTTGTTGGGATAGTCTCTGGCCCAGCAGTCTTTTGCTTTATATAAAGCATATTTATACTTGTCAAGAGGCTTCTTCTTAGTGCCAGACTTGATTCCTAACTCCCTGTCTCTCTCTTTTCTAAGATCTCTCCTATTTTCTTTCCTCTGCTTCCTGCTCTTTTTCTCTCTCTTTTCTCTGTATGTGTCACTTCTCTCTCTCTCTCTCTCTCTCTCTCTCTCTCTCTCTCTCTCTCTCTCTCTCTCTCTCTCTCTCTCTCTCTCTTCCTCTCTCCTTTGTCTATGTCACTTCTCTCAGTCCCTCTCTCTACTTGACTGCTGCTGTCTAATCACTTTCTCTTCCCCTCCTATTTGTCTACTTTTCTTTTTACACTCAGTGTCTTTTTTTATCTCCCTGACCAGACACATCTGTTTGGTTGGGTTTTTTTGTTTGTTTGTTTGTTTGTTTTACTCTCTCTTTCTCCCTTTCCCAGATTTTCTTACCTAAGCCAAATTGGTGGAGCACCTCATGGCTCCTTTAAGACCTGCCATCAGAGATCACAGCAGGAAACTGTCAGTAACTCCCTTCTCCTGCCTCTAAGCAGAAGCAATTGGACCAGCCCTGAGCCTGCCTACCATCAAACCCTCCCAAGCTGGGGCAGCAGGCCAGCTCATCACACTGCCACTTCAGGCCTGGCAGGTGGGGGAGCGGGGGGGGGGGGTGGGCAGGAGAAGAAGAGAGCTGCCGCTTCACTGAGCTCATGGGAGTCATGCCTGCCTTTTCCTTTTCACCTGCAGGCCCCCGCCATGTCATCAGGACAGGGCCATTGCAGCTTAGCAACTGTAGGTAGAAGACACCCTGCCTTCTCACTACCCCACTGTCTCCAAACTTCTTGGCCTCTGTCTAGGGCTGAGGCGAGGCGAGGGTGCCCTTGGGCCAGCCAGGCCCTACTGCTCCCCGCACTCATTCCCTCTCCTCATAGCCTCCTCTCTGCACACGCACGGTTCTGGTCCTTCCTAGAAGACAATAGCTTAAATATCAGAAATTATACTCAGGTTGAAAGTGCCCTCGGGAGGCCAGCTGATGCTGAAAAGTCTGGCCACTCGGAGATGCAGAAAGTCTGCTACCTTCCCTTCTTAACTTTAACTGACATAGTGTGTTTTCTGTCCCTAACTTCAGTCAAACAAAGTCAAACTCAGAGGAGTTGTCACAGTCACAAGTAACACAAAACAGAAACCTAAGACACATAGACAAAGACTAACAGATGCCTGTCTCCACCTAGACAGACAAAACCACTCCAGAAATACAAATGGCCAGGAGAGCTACCACATCCTCACCAGCACCCAGATGGGAATCTCCCAGGCATCCCTGGGGTTCCTCTAGACTTCCCAGGACGTCCTCCAGGGCTACAGCTTGTGGTCACCCAGACATGTCTGTCAATGACAGCTAAAGAAGCTTTAGAGCTTCAGAAGCAGTTGAGAAACCAAAAGCGCTTCTCAGACCCAGATCAGAATAGAGACAGAGACAACGGCCACTCAGACATACTCAGACATACTCAAATTGGGGTATTGGGGAATCCCCTTTTACCTCCAAGAGGGTCTCCGAGTCTTGGGTGGTTGCAAAATCCAGGGCAAGCCCCCAACTGAAAGACCCCTGGATTGGGGAAGCCCCTCACTCTAATACCAGGAGAATGCGAACCCAAGAACTCACAAAGATCTAATCTTGCTGCAATCAGGCAAAAGGCTTATTTAAGGGCGGGGGAGCCCAGAGCTCTGGGACAACACATATATCACTCAGGAGATAGAGGAGTTGACCCTGAACTCAATTAGGATATATTTATAGGGAAAATTACATAGACAGTTAGCAACAAGCACATAACAATTTTATTGGTTTATTTAAATTAGCATTCTGTCTGCTTTTGGATATGCTTTAACTCCAGACCACTCTCTTTTGGGACACACTGACCTTCATACTAGTTTTTCTCAGGACTTCAGAGTCAGACCTTATTGATACCAGGTGGTCTGGTGTCTGCGGTTTTTGTTCTCAGCCTTGAGACATACTTGTCCTCAAGGCAGGGTTAGTGGGGGCTCACTTGAAATTTTAACTCTTTCAGTTCAGGCTCTGAGAATCCTCAAGGGTCTATCTAGGTTAGTTGACTCTGTTGGTCTTCTTGTGGACTTTCTATCCCATTTGTGGCTCACAATCCTTCCCCCAACTCTTCCATAGAGTCCCCAAGCTCTATCCACTGTTTGGATGTGAATCTCTTTATCTGTCTCGTCAGGTGCTGGGTGGAAACTCTCAGAAGACAGCATGCTTCTGTCTGCAAACCTAACAGAATATTGTTAATAGTGTTAAGGATTGGTGCTTGCCCATGTGATGAATCTCAAGTTGGGCCAGTTTGGGGTTAGTCTTTCCCTCTGTGTCTGATTCATCATCCATGCCTGATCTTCTTGTACACAGTATAAATTTGGGGTCAAAAATTTTGTGGGTGGGTTGGTGTCTCTATCGCTCCCCTGAGTTTCTTACCTGACTACAGAAGGTGGCCTTTTCAGGTTCCATATCCCCAATTCTGTGAGTCACAGTTAAGAACAGGCCCATTGATTCTTGGATACCTATGTTATCTCACATATATATCTTGTCCCGGAAATGCCCCCTACCTCCTTGCCCCTGTCAGTTGCATATTTTTATTATCATGATCATCTGGCCATCTCTCCTGTTCTTACCTAAAACACCTACTCTTGAAACTCACCATTCCCTTCCTAATCACCTCTCCCTCCCAGTTCCCTCCCACCATCAGCCTTTTATGACTATTTTATTTCCCCTTCTAAGTGAGAGTCAAGCTTCCTCAGTTGGGCCTACATTCTTGTTTAGCTTCTTTGTGTTTGTGCAGCATAACATAGTACCTGTATTTTATGACTAATATCCAGTTATAAGTGAGTAAAAACCATGTATGTCCTTTTGGGACTAGATTACTTCATTCAGGGTAATATTCTCAAGCTCATCTATTTGCCTACAAAAGTTGTAATGACTTTCTTTTTAATAGCTGAATACTATTCTGTAGATGCACATTTTTTAGTCATTTCTTCAGTTTATACATATATACATTGTTTCCAGTTTATGGCTATTATGAATAAAGTTACTATGAAGATAGTTAAACAAGTGTCCTTGTGGTATGGTGAAGCATGTTTTAGGTATATGCCCAGGAGTTGTATAGCTGGGTCTTATCGTTTAACTATTCCCAATTTTCTGAGAAACTAATAAATTAATTTGCAAAGTTGTTGTATAAGTTTGTGCCCCCATAAGGTAAGGAGGAATGTTCTCTTTGCTCCACATCCTCTCCAGCATGTGTTGTCACTTGAGTTTTCTTTTTTATCTTACCGTTCTGAGAGAAGAAACACGGAATCTCGGAATCATTTAGATTTGTATTTCCCAGATGACTAGAGACATTGAACATTCCTTTAAATCCTTTTCAGCCATTAGAAATTTCTCTGTTGAAAAATATCTATTTAGTTATGTATCTTTTAGTTAGGTTATTTGGTTTGTGGGCATCTAGTTCCTTGAATTTTGTACGTATTTTGGATATTAATCTTCTGTTGATTTCAGTGTTGGTGAAGATCTTTTCCCATTCTGTAGTCTGCCATTTTGTTCTATTGATGGTGTCCTTTGACATAGAGAAACTCTCCAGTTTTATGAGATTCCATTTGTTAATTGTTTATCTTAGTGCCTACGCTATTCATGTTCTGCTCAGGATGCTGTCTGCTGTGCCAATGAGTTTAAGGCAGTTCCACAGTTTCTCTTCTATTAGATTTAGTATATCTAGTTTTAGGTTGAGGTCTTTAATAAACTTAGACTTGACTTTTGGAAATGGTGATAGACATGGATTTATTTGCATTCTTCTACATGCAAACATCCAGTTAAAAGAGCACCATTTGTTGAAGATGCTCTCTTTTCTCCAGTGTATGTCAATGTATGTCTCCATTATATGTCAAGAAATCAAGTGTCTTTAGATGTATGGATTTATTTCTGGGTTGTTGGTTCTATTCCACTGAACAATCTGCCTTGTTTTATGCCAATACCATGTGCTTTTATTAATATTGCCCTGTAGTCCAGTTTGAAATTATTTTAATTTAAAGGATTGTTTTACCTATTCTGGGTTTTTTGTTTTTCCATATGAAGTTGAGAATTGCTATTTTTTAAGGATATATGAAGAATTGTATTGGAATTTTGATGGCAATTACATTGAATCTGTAGATTGATTGTGGTAGAATGGCCATTTTTACTACGATAACCCTGCAGATTCATGAGCATGGAAGATCTTTCTATCATCTGTTATCTTTTTCAATTTCTTTCTTCAGAGACTTCAAGTTCTTGTCACACAGGTCTTTCACTTGTTTGGTTAGAGTTGTACCAAAATATTTTATATTATTTGTGTCTATTGTGAAAGGTGTTGTTTCCTCAAGTTCTTTCCTTTTTTTAATTTCATTGAATATTTTTTGTATCTGGCTGCAACATCTGTCATTCCATTAATCACCAGGGTTGATTCAGCTGATCCAGCTGGCTAGGCAGGTGTCCCCTTCCTCCCTCACCACTCCATGTACGTCCCTCCTGAAGCTGTGTGCTTGGTCGAAGAGGATGGCCTTCCCCAAATACAGGACTGGTCTTTGGTCAAGAGTATTATACAAGTAGCTGAGCTCCCCTGCTAGAACCTCTAAACAAGCCCTCAAGTTCTTTCTTAGTTTGTTTATATTTTGTATAAAGGAAAACTATATGGTTTTTTTGAGTGAATTTTGTATTTAGCCACTTTGCTAAAGGTGTTTATCAGTTGTTTGAGTTCTCTTGTAGAATTTTTAAGGTCAATTATGTTTACTATCATATCATATACAATAGCAATATTTGACTTCTTCCTTTTCAATTTGAATCCCGTTGATCTCCTAAAGCTGTCTCATTGGTCTAGCTAGAACTTCGAGAACTATATTGAATACATAGGGAGAGAGTGAGCAGCCTTGTCTTGTCCCTAATTTTAATGGACTTCCTTTAACTTTTATATCTAAGTTAATGTTGGTTATTGACTTGCTGTATATTGAATTTATTGTGTTTAGCTATGTAGCTTGTATCCCTGATCACCCCAAGACTTTTAACATGAAGGGTGTTGAATTTTTTGAAATTATTTGTCAGCTTCTAATGAGATAATTATATGAAGTGGAAACTTAAGGGTTCTTTGGAAAGTCAGTTGTGTTGGATGATGTTTTACTGGGGCAAACACATGAAGGACTATTTTCCTGAAATAGACATGGGTGAAAGAATGTCTATTTCACAGACTCATGAATGGATGTTTCACAGAAGCAGACACATGAGAGAGGATGTTCTGCTAAAACAAACAAGTAAAGGGGCACATGGTAAAGGATTCTTTGCTAATAGCACATATGTATTAGCCTGCCTTACACTGCATAGTTGAGCTCCATTTTTTGGGAGTCTCTAGACTCAGGCTAATCAATGAACATGGTAAGGCAAGACCCATGTGGAGGCAAGACACTTGGAAGACATATGATATTTGGAGGGTATAAATTTTAAATGGAGTGACAGAGACAGCGGTTGGCTTGCTAGTGCAGCTAGTTGTGCAATGCTGTGGGTCTTACATCTTTAATGATCTTCATTTCCCTGAGAGGCACAACCAAGAACTTCCCCTGGCATCCATCCAGGTCCCTTCTGCTAACTCAAATTGGGACTGAGACCTGGATGTTCAAATAGTGTCACCACTGTTGCTAACTTGATACTACCAAACTGGACTACTGGTGTATTCATAAGGTGTTTACAAGTGGATTAAGCTGCCACTACCTGCTGACCTGTGAACTTGACTGCTGATTTCTAGATAACACATACAGGAGTTGCTCCAAAGAACCTTTCTACACAGGTCTACATCCCCTATATTGATTCATTTCTACTACCTCTAGTGTATGGTGGGCTACAAGAGAGGTTTGAGCATTTAAGAACCATCATTAAAAGTAAGGTTTGAAAAATTAAAGTTACAATCATTAGGGGTTTTTTTAGTTTGTTTATATGGTAGATTATGTTGGTGATTTTTTGTATGTTGAACTATCCTTGTATCCATGGGATGAGGCCCACTTGATTATTGTGGATGATGTTTTTGATGTGTTCTTGGATTCAGTTTGTGAGTCTTGTACTATTTTTGCCTCAATGTTCATAAGGGAGATTGGTTTAAATTATCTTCCTTTATTTAGTCTTTGTGTGATTTACATATCAGAGTGACAGTAGCCTCATAAAATGAGTTTGGAAATGTTCCTCCTGTTTCTATTTTCTAGAACAGTTTAAGGAGTACTGGTATTAAGTCTTCTTTGAAGGTCTGGTAGAATTCTGTACTAAAACCATCTGACCCTAAGCTATTTTGATTGGGAAATGTTTAGAATTATATATATTTCCTGAGAGAAGTTATGAGACTATTAGTTTACCTGATCTTGATTTAGTTTGGTAAGTGGTATCTGTCTAGAAAATCATCTATTTTGTTTAGATTTTACAGTTCTCTAGAGGATCTTCTGAGATTCTACCATTCTCGCATCCATCTCTTGTATTCAGTTGGTGATGCTTATGTCTAGTTCCTGTCTCTTACCTAGGTTTTCCATCTTTAGTATTACCTCAGTTTGTGTTTTATTTATTGCTTCAATTTCTGTTTTCAGGTCTTGAACTGTTTTATTCCTTTCTTATACTTGTGTGATTAGATTTTTCTGAATGTTTTTAAGTGACTTTTTCATTTTCTCTTCAAAGGCCTCAATCATCTTTATAAAGTTGTGTTTAAGGTCATCTTCTTGTGCTTCAGCTGTGTTAGGATATCCATGGCTTGTTGTAGTAAGATAGCTGGACTCTGGTGGTGCTCTATTGTCCTGGCTCTTGTTGATTGTGTTCTTATACTGGCCTTTGTCCATTTGGCTGCCCCTGTTTTGGGCAGAATATTTATGATGCAGGCAGAGCTGTAGGCCTAAAAATGAAGCTAAGGAAAGAGCATGCTGCTTACTTCTGCTGACTGCACCCCAAGTATACCCAGAATTCAAGGGATTGGTTGGTGATGGTTCTTGCCTAAATGTTCCTCTGGTTCTACAGGCCTGGGCTAGGGGGCTGGCAGAGCAATAGGCCAGAGGATGGAGTTCAGGGAACAGTACACCTTGTCTTTGTTTCTATCTTCCTAAAATTAGAAAATAATGCCTAGCTGTGACTTTTATCTGCTTTGTTGACTCTAATAAGGTTACTACCAACCAAAGAGTACACATGGAACAACCCATGGCTTCAGCTACATATGTAGCAGAAGATGGCCTTGTCAGATATCAATGCAAGGAGAGGCCCTTGGTCCTGTGAAAGCTTGATGCCCCAGTGTAGGGAAATTCCAGAGTAGGGAGATGGGATGGAGTGGATGGGTGGGGGAACACTGTCATAGAGGCAGGGGAAGGGTGATTGGATAGGGGTCTCTGGAGGGGAAACTGTGAAAGGGAATAACATTTGAAATGTAAATTTCAAAATAAAGGGAGGAAAAGGAGATTACTATCTTAAAATGTTCCTGAAGTGCATGGTAAGTTCTTAGTAAATGTCTGCTAAATAAATAAGGGCCTGTATTTTAGAGAATAGGAGAAATTGATGGTGGATAGATGATATTAAAAAAAGACAGAACATCATCCATTAGAATATAGTGCACACATACCTATTTCAAACTGTTCACAGATATCTAAGCATCCCTCTTTCTGTTCCGGTTTTATTCATCTTCATAATCTTATCAGTTTCAGTGATAGCTGCTTTGAAGATTTGTTCACTCATGAGCATCAGAGTCCTTCCCAAGACCTAACAGGGATATCATTTAGACTAGACAGAGCCACGTGTTCTTAACACTACTGTCTTCTCCCTTAATGCATTTTCAAATAAATATTCTTAATGCACAAAAAATGATGTCTTTTCTCAGGCTGACATGTTAAAATTATCCCCAGTTCTTCCTATTCACATTAATTACTTTTTTCCACATAGAGACCTCACATATTTTTAACATGTATAATAGAATATAGTAAAAACAACTACACAGACATGACATTTTCTATCTGAGGATAATAGCATCTTTATGAATAGTATGCTACAGCAGTGATCACATATGCCAAGATTGTCACATGAAACCTTGAGGCTGTGTGCTATTCAGAAAAGCAATGCTAACAAATAACTAAACTGCCAGCTGTCATTACTAATGTGATGATAAAACATAAATTTTGTCATACAAATGACATGCAACAGATTATTTAGGTTTCCTCACCTAATTGCTGAGTGTTATCTCTGATTTTTGTTGTTGAGATTTTTTTGCCATTTTCTTTACTTTTATCATAAAAGTTTTATAACGTCCACAAGTTATTTTGTAAGGATACAGTGATCTTATCCTTATTGCTATGAACAATACAGGGAAAACTTTAAATAGTATTGTTTGCCTCCTGCTGTCCAGAACTATCAGTGTGTCTAATGTTTTCTCATCCCCTGGGCTTTCCCCTATTATTGCCTATGAAAAGTTGATTACCTAAAAGCTATTATCTTGATTCCTAAGTGACCTTTAAACATGGGTCTCCAATTATTCTTTAGTTTCTTGCCTTGATTTTCTGATAGTTATAATATATATAATAATAGTAACAGTCTTTAGTGATAAATACATCCAGAAACCCAAATCCTCTTAGTTAATCAACTGATGGTCACAAAGCCAGAAATTTATGCTATGCATTACTGAATTGTAGCTCATAAGAAAACAAAAATACACCTGTGTTTTAAATGACAGATGCTCTCTCAAGGAAAATGTGCATGCCAGGGGCTCGGATACTTCAAGGCCTTTTTCAGATCAATGTGTTTCCCTGAGAAAACTTGGTGTTTACATCTCTGATACAGTGTCACTGCTTAACCTGGGCCTCATTGTCGGTGCCTACATAAAAACTGCCAACAGATGCCATGTAATGACCTCCAGCCAAAAGGTAAGTATGAACATCTTTTACTCAGCTTGTGTTATCTGTATTCTTGTATGTTCTATATATACACTGTGGGGTTATGAATGAAAAATATATTGCTATGATTTTTTTCTTTAATTATAAACAATAAACAATGAATACTTGTTTTAGCATTTTGTAAAAATATTCTACAATCATTTATAAAAAAATTTTCTGGAATTATGACCCTAGAAATTATAAGCATGCCTGATTTAGAAAGATTCAAGCCTAGAAGGTCTACCAGTACATGAATCAAGACTTTCTAATGTTAATAAATTCTTCAGTACAGTTGATGGGAAAATAGTACCTAATGTTCTATAGACAACAATTCACTGAAATTTCTGAGAAAGTTCATATAAACTTTTGAAGGTCTCCAAGAGAAAGAAATGATCCTAGAAGTGTTGTATATGCCACACATTGTATGGTGGGCTGAAATGTTTCACTAAAGTCCATAAATATGAATAGTTACTATGTTTCAGTTGAATATGTAACTAAATTTCAAAACTAATTCTCAGATGAAAATGTTTCAAAACCATAGAAAAATAGTTTAATCTCAAAAGATTTTATTTTTAGACAAGTAAAATAATAAGTTCTGAAAATGTAATGTATAGGCTAAAACACCGTTAATATCTACCAGTACAATTGGAGGAACTTTACCCTTAGCTTGGCTGATGATTTTAATTAATAACATCCTCAGTTTCTAATCTTCATTATTTATGGAACAAAATATTGAACAAAAATAGAGAAATAAACAAGAAAATTTGTTGTATTTGTTATCTCTCTCAGATATTATGTGTGAAGTAAACAAATAGTTGAACAAAAGTATTCATTTGTGTGTGTGAGTATGTGTGTGTTTGTGTGTATGTGTTTGTCCATAACTTATTCTTTTACACCAGTAGTACCAACATCAACACAACTAACTGTGTCCTCTTTTTATTTCCCAACTATTTTGGTTTAAACAACAAATAAGACTAACTCTGCCTTTGTTTTGATAACCCATAAAAGAAACACTTTGTGAAGATGAACGAGTAAGTCAAGTATAATTCCGTAACAAGAGGACAGTGACTAAGACAAGTGATTCTGAAGACTGACTTTCTGCTGATTTAGGAGAGAGTAGACACATGTTTTACCTCTTGATGCCTCAGACTTTCCATTTTCAAGTGCATATGGGGCCAGTAAAATATCTGTATACATTTGCTGTACTTTTTTTCTTTGTCAATTTTTTCTGTTTGTCTGTAGTTTGTTTTATCATTTTCTGATTTGTTTGTATCACACATTGATATACTGTATCATTGTTTCTCCTTATTGTATCATTATTATTACCATTTATTATTATTATCATTAATTGTTTTATATTCCTTTTGTATTATAACAGAAGAGAGAACATGTTTATATTTAAATAGGTGAAAAAACAGGAAGTATATGGGAGGAGTTGAGGAGTAAAAACTGTAAGCAGAATATAATGTATGATATAAATCTATTTTAATTAAAAAAATTTTAAAGATGACACAGTGGGTTAAAGTTCTTGCCACCATACCTGAAATACTTAGTTTAATACTTGCTTTTCACATGGTGGAAATAGAGAATTAGGCATCACAAATTGTCCTCTGACTTTTGTATACATGTACTATAGCATGTGTATACACACACATACACACAAATAAATGCATACACATATAAATTTTAAAATAATGTGAAGATAATAGACTTCCATAGTTTCTAGGTTAATGTAAGAATTGTGGTTACACATATGTGGTACAGTTAGACTACTGCTTGGTGCATGTCAAAAGAGTTATGTTTGTTTAATTGTTTATGAGTTAAGTCATAGGAAGATATGCAGTGGCACATTTCGAGTCAACAAGATTAGAAGCTAGAAAATAAAGTTTTAAAACTAACTGAAGTAAATAAGAAAGGAAGGGTGTAGTTTGTAGTGAGAATATTTTGAAGCTTTGCTTTAATTTTCTACATAATGTGATTTATAAACATGCTATCACCTGCATACCTAACTGAAACCATTAACATATCTGGGCATATAAACACATATCATCTCACTCCAAAATTCTGAATATTAATAACATGACATTTAGACACATAGACATTTAATTGAATACTTATAAGAATGATCATCAATAACGATTTGTAATTGTGTTCAACAGACAAGACTCTCTGACATTAACATTTAGGTTTGGAAATTTTCTGATGCTGACAATGAGAAACCACACTTCAATTACGACATTCATCCTCCTGGGACTCACTGATGATCCTCAGCTGCAGGTCTTGCTTTTTATTTTTTTATTTATCACCTACCTATTGAGTGTAACTGGTAATTTAACTATCATTACCCTCACTACAGTGGATCCCTACCTTAAAACTCCAATGTATTTCTTCCTCCAAAATTTCTCTTTTTTAGAAATTTCATTTACAAGTGCCTGTGTCCCAAGATTCTTATACAGTATTTCAACTGGAGACAGAACAATTACATACAATGCATGTGCAACTCAACTATTTTTTACAGACCTCTTTGGGGTAACTGAATTTTTTCTTCTGGCTACCATGTCATATGATCGCTATGTGGCCATCTGTAAACCTTTGCATTATATGACAATCATGAACAACAAGGTGTGCAGAACAATGGTGGTTTCTTGTTGGATGGCGGCATTCATGATTATCCTCCCACCACTTGGCTTGGGTTTCCACCTGGAATTCTGTGACTCTAATATCATTGATCATTTTGGATGTGATGCAAACCCTCTTCTGAAAATATCCTGTTCAGACACATGGCTAATCGAGCAGATGGTAATAGGCTCCGCAGTGTTGACCTTCATCATTACTCTTCTATGTGTGGTCTTCTCTTACATATACATCATAAGGACAGTTCTAAAATTCCCTTCTGTTCAACAAAAGAGAAAAGCCTTTTCAACTTGTTCGTCACACATGATTGTGGTCTCCATCACATATGGCAGCTGCATCTTTATCTACGTCAAACCATCTGCCAAAGAAGAGGTGACCATTAACAAAGGTGTGTCTGTGCTTATTTCTTCCATATCACCCATGCTGAATCCTTTTATATCCTTTTATATATACTCTGAGGAACAAGCAAGTCAAACGAGCTTCTCATGACTTACTTAAGAAAATTGCATTTCTCTTAAAGAAGTGAAGTATGCTTGAGTTGACTAACCAAAGCACCTTCTCACCTAATTTTTCATTACAAATAAAAAAAAGCTTTATAATTTTGTAGACTACAGGTAATCATCTCGACCTATTTTTGTGGTGGTGGTGGTGATTTTGTTGTTGTTGTGGCTGCTGCTGCTATTAGTTTTAGGTTGTTTGTTTGATTGATTATCTAATTGTCTTAGACAGGATTAAACTATGTAGCCCTGGTTGGCTTAGATCTCACAGAAATCTGCCTGCCTCTGCCTTCAGAGTGGTGGAACTAAAGACATATACCCCTGTGTCCTGAACTTTTTAGCCATTAACTTTTTATTAATTTAATTACTAAAAAACTAAATACTGAGAAATGTGATATATAAAACTGTGTCACTTTTAATTCCTAACCAGATATTGTTACAATAGAACATATTTTCTTTGTTTCCATATGATTTTCCTTTCCCATTTATAAGGAGGAATGCATTTTTTACACAGTTCCCTTGAGAAGTCATTTTTAAGCAAGATATGTTATTCCTCCACTTTAAAATATGACAGACTTAACTAAAAAGCTTAAATGTGTATAGAAAAATGAGAATTTTTATTGGTTATTTTTTATCTTCATTTCAAATGCTATCCCCCTTCCCAGTTTCCCCTCCACAAACCTCCCATCCCACCCCCTACTTCCCCACCTACCTACCTACTCCTGCTTCACCACCCTATTATTTTGCTATGCTTGGGCATTGATTGAGTCATCAGAGGACCAAGGGCCTCTCCTCCCACTGATTCCAGAAAAGGCCAATCTCTGCTACATATGCAGCTGAAGCCATGGGTCCCTCCATGTGAACTATTTGGTTGGTGGTTTAGTCCCTGGGAGCTCTGGGGGTCTGGTTGGTTGATATTGTTGTTTTTGTTATGGAGTTGCAAACCCCTTCAGCTCTTTCAGTCCTTTCCCTAACTCCTCCATTGGGGTCCCAGTTCTCAATCTGATGGTTAGCTGCAATCATTGGCATCTGTATTCATCAGTATTTGGCAGAGCCTCTCGGGAGACCATTGTATCAGGCTCCTGTCAGCAAGCACTTCTTACCATCCTCAATAGTGTCTGGGTTTGGTGGCTGCATATGTAATTGATTCCCCAGTTGAAGCAGTCTTTAGGTGGCCTTTCCTTCAGTCTCTGCTCCACTCTTTATCAGTGTATTTCCTTTAGACAGGAGCAATTCTGGGATAGAAGTTTTGACATGACTGGGTGGCACCATTCCTCAACCAAGAGCCTTTTATATAAAATATTGAGAAATTTTATATAAAATATTGAAGAGAAAATGTAAATAAAAAGTTAACACTTTGCATACTCAACATGAAAGGATTACTCTCATAGCAATACACAAAGTTTCTATGGGTTCATTAAAAACAGCTTATTATAAGTTGCAAGAACAACAGAAATTAATTTTAACTAACATGAAGCACAATTGCATTATTAGTCATAGTTTACAAATAAAAATATTTAATATATACTGTATCCATTATGCTTTGTGAGCTTTTTATTATATTAAAGATAGAAAGGATTCTAACATTTAAAGTGAATCAGGAAGTATAATACACAGTTTGTTTTAAATACCTCAAAATAATATTAAATCACATGTAACCTTTTACCTAGTAGTATATGGTGATCACAAAGCCATGTTGTTGTGCTCTGTTATTTTCCTTGACATATGAGGGTGGCTGTACACATGAACTGACAGTAGCTGTGACTGCATGTCCAAGACCTGCACAAGATCAAGACCAAGCCAGACAAAAATCACAGCAGGGAAGGGAGGAAGGTTGTCAGAAAGTCTCAGCCCTACTTGGGAAACTATTGGTAACTGGTGGTTCTAGGAAAAAGAAAGTCAGTTTTATTCAGGGTTGTGTCCCATAAAAGTAGATGGCCCCATACCCATGCACATTCTGTTAGTACTGAGTCATATAAATGGACTCAAAGTAAGAAATGATCTCAATATATGCAGAACAAATTTTGACAAAAATCAGCATACATAGATAAAAAATATTTAATGACTAGAGGTGGATGAAACATATCTCAACATAGTAAAGGTTATATATATTTGATAAACATTTAACTACCATGTTAAATGTAGAAAAATAACACACAAAAAATCAGCCACACAAAACATTGTCTACCTGCTCTACTCCTTTTCAATATGGTAGTTGAACTCTTAGCTAGACAAATATGAAAAATTGTGAAGCCCAACTCCAATGGATGGATACATCTACAAAGTCTTCCCATGCCTAAGGATCAGGGAACATTGTGTTGCAGAAAAGGACTGAAAAGACTCTAAGAGCCAAATAGTCAGTGAGTTTTAGGTGAGATTATCTATTCTAGTAAAGCCAGAAGCTACATCGAGTCACAACTGGACCTGCTTAAAAATTAACAGAACAAGAATGAGACTAATGAATGTGCCAAACAGCACAGGGAAAAGCCCACTAGGCTGTACTCCTACCCAAAAAACTATAGGCAACCCAGCAAAGCTGGGAGTGGGAGAGGTTGCCCTCCCCAGGGAGAAACACATCAATTGGTTGCCCAATGCAACCCGAACAGTCCCGAAAACACATATGCAAGTAACATTATAGGGACTCAACAAGTCATATTTGGGAAGATGGGTAGATTAGATAGATAGATAGATAGATAGATAGATAGATAGATAGATAGATAGATAGATAGATGATAGACAGATAGAGGTAGATGATAGGTAGAGATAGGTAGATAGATAAACGATAGATAGATAAATAGATTGATTGATAGATGATAGATAGATAGATAGAGATGATAGAGAGATGAATAAATAGTTAGATATAGATAGATAGACAGATAGATGATAGATAGATAGATAGATAGATAGATAGATAGATAGATAGATAGATAGATGATAGATAGATGATAGACCGATAGATAGAGGTAGATGATAGGTAGAGATAGGTAGATAGATAGATAAATGATAGATAGATAAATAGATTGATTGATAGATAGATGATAGATAGATAGATAGAGATGATAGAGAGATGAATAGATAGTTAGATATAGATAGATAGACAGATAGATAGATAGATAGATAGATAGATAGATGATAGATAGATAGATAATAGATATAGAGAGATGGATAGATAGATAGATAGATAGATAGATAGATAGATAGATAGATAGATGATAGATAGATAGATGATTGATAGATAGATAGATAGATAGATAATAGATATAGAGAGAGAGATGATAGAGAGATGGATAGATAGATACATAGATAGATAGATAGATGATTGATAGGTAGATAATAGATATATAGAGAGAGATGATAGAGAGATAGATAGATAGATAGATAGATAGATAGATAGATAGATAGATAGATAGATAGATAGATAGATGATTGATAGATAGATAGACACATATAGACGATAGAGAGGTGGATAGATGGATAGGGAACACATGTACATATGCAATAATTATTGGTGAAAAAGAGGCCATGAGTTTGAAGAAGAGTTTAGAAGGGTATACAGAGGTTTTGAAGGGAGGAAAGGGGAGGACGAAATGTGTATAAAGTATAATCTCAAAATTTTCAAAATAAGAATAAATTAAATTTCTGATGAATGGGGTGTGCTTTATTTCATTTAGAATGAAGAAGGGTACAAGCATTTTATTTTATAATTTATTGCTATGACTTATTTCTTAAAACTCTATAATGGAAGATCTCTAAATAGAAAAATAGCTGTCTAATTTGAGATTTCTCTACATTATTCAATTCCATTGCTGAGTATGTTGTTTGATATCAAATTGTCTGGTAAACCACATCTATATAAATTAAAATTGGAAAAATATTAGGAAAATGGGGCAGAGTGCAGCACGGCCAATGCCAAGTTACCCACAAGTTCAATTAAGAAAATTATTGTGAGTTCTCCCAATGGCATTTAGGAATCTGAATTTGGAATAATTACAGGTCTAGGTGCTGATTTTCTGAGTTTTTCTGATATTTGACCCAAAAAAAAAAATGTGTCTTTACCTTTCCACTGTTTTGCTGTTTGTTTGTTTGTTTTGTGTCGTTGTTCCTTTTTGTTTCATTTTGGTTTGAGGCTTGTGTTGAAATTCCTTGAAATTCTGAGAAAATATTTCTCAAAAGGGGTACTTTTCCATGGGCAGATATAAAATAAGGGCATGTTCAGATGAGAAACAAGAATCCAGCCTATGTCATTTTAAACTCAATGTTTATCAATCATTTAACATTTTCTGCTCTAACATATAAATATGTTTTCTAAAACCACAAATACCACAAGTACTTAGATTCCATACTTGTAAACAGGTTTGAACGTCTTTCGTTGAGTGTCTTCCTTCCTCATCCTCTACTATGTTCAGCTGGCTCTAATTCTGTCCCTGTTCTTAAAGAAATGAAACAGTTCATCTGAATTAGGAGAAATCATGTGTTTGAGAAGATCAATCCAGAAATGACTGAAAAATGAATTGTTTCTAATGAATCTGTTTACAATGAGAAGCAAATGGTCATTGGATGAATAAATAAAACAACTGGTAATTTCACTGGGAAAATATTCCAGTAAATATTACTAAGAAATATATATTATCTACTCTTGCTACTTTTTATGTGTGGATATACATTCTGTTAAAGTATATTTTTAAGAAAATTAAAATGTCATTTATACAAACAGAACATATGGTTGACACAAATAGAATATTTTGCTCTATTAATTTTTCAGTGACACCGGGTGACAACAGGTGACAGAGCCATTTCAAACAAGAATTCAGGGTATAAGTGCTGTGTGATTATATGTATATCCACATGATTTCCTAACATACATTAAACTACTTAATGACCTCCACGGTTCTAGTGATTATCTTTTCAATTATAAACTATGTGTAAAGTCATAAATTCCATACACTAGGCAAAAAGCAACATTAAGCTCACATATACATTTTTTGGTAAATTTCAATATCTTTCAGATAAAGTTAAATTTTCTTTTTATTTCTAAGATTTCAAAAAATTTTCCTCAATTTATTTGAGCAGTTATCTCATACTCTTCCTCCTATATGTCCCCTTGAGTTGAGAAAAAGTGACATTTGATAGCCAGATTTTTATTAAAAATATGGAATTACTTAGGTATCTCCTTTTATCTATTAAATCTATTGTTTGACAGCTCTACAAGTATATGCAATGCAGTCTGATTACTCTATCCCTCCACCCTCTCATATTTTTTTGCCCAACCCAATCAAACACCATGACCTCTACAGATATTTTGCCAATGTTCATGTCTTTTGGTTTTCTGCAGGGATAAGGAAGAAGAAAGGGGGAAGACAAAGAGCCAATGAAAAGAGTACTATAATATAGAAACAGATACAATTATATGTGTGTGTGCATAAATGTTTCTAAACATATTTTTTTAATTCTGAATTGTCTTTTGTCAGTCAGTTATTGATTTGTCCTTAGAACGTGGCTAATAAAACTGTTGCACCTTATTGTCCCCCAAGGACATAAGTCCCAAGGTTTCTGCTATTTGATGTTCTGCCAAAATTTAATGACTATTATATCCATTAATTCTGTTTGAGTTTGGCCCAAAGGACTCTTCTCTCTATCACCTACATATTCATTAAAGATTAGCATAATAAAACAACCACCTTTCTTCACAATTTAAAGTTCTTTTAGGGCCAGAGAAGTTGGAAATTATCTACCAAAAGACTCTGCAGATCATTTTATAAGTCTTTATTTCAGTTTTAAGGCATAATACATTGGTTACTGAATTTAGAGTAGAATAGAATCTTTAACATGAACCTGCTAACCAAAAAGAGCATTATCTTCTGCAAAAATAATTCTCTACAGCCATGTACATCTTTATAAGGTTTGTGCATACATTTGATCACACTTGCACTTTCAGCTTCACCTTCGTGAAAACCAGGCTTATAGCTCAACTTAAGTCATGATTGCCTTCCAGAAGAGTAAGTATGTTTTAGTTTGATTACTTCCACTTCTTTCTCTGTTCATTGTTCTATTTTCTTAGCCTTTAAATTAGTCACACTTGCCCATTTAAAAACCAGGAGTAGAAAAATTCAAGAACAACATTGCTAGACAAAAACCCCACATGTTTATGATGTCATTTTCAATTCCACAAAAATTAAAATTGAAGGAATAGGATTCACTGGAAATAAATTGTGCATGCATTGTAAGGAAGAATATGGTTACATCTTGTTTCCTCCATAAGTCCTAACTATTTAATCTATACCAACCACATCATAGACTTTCAAGAAAAATCCCCTAATAAAATCATGATTACTCTTGCAGACATGGCAATTTTAGAGGCAAACAGAAGTGTTCCATGGTGACACTTTCACCAATATATGTACAAATGCAAACTGTGATATGCTTCATGAAATCTGCAAAATATTTGCAATGCTGTCACTTGTGACTACTGAGCTTATAACAAGTGAACATGAAATCCTCAACATTGAAAATATACCTAACCTGAATTGATTGATGAGACTATTCGTTCCATATACAGATTCAAAGGGGAAAGCACATTTCTCATCAGACTAGAAAGATAGTTTTAAAATCTGGAAGTCTTCTGTAAGTTCCAAAATGAACTTTTCTAAAAGGATACTATCTCGATCCTATTGAACCATATCTGATTTTAAACTAATTATTTCTTCCCCTGTGCTTGAATTATTTCTCTTCTTCTATAGAGATGCTTACAAACCAAAGATATTTGTCTGTCTTTAATAATCTAAAGCTCCACTTATAACAAGCCTTAATCCAACAACTTTAAGAAAATAGATTACTTCCAAAGTGTACTTCATAAGAGTGTCCATGTGCTGAAGGTACTATTTTCATATGAAACATTTTCAAGCTTGAAGTAGATAGTAAAAAGAACTCTTTATTTACAAAATAAATTTAATAAACTAATTTTTCTCATAACACATTTGGAAAGATTATTTTTATAATACCTTATAATATAAATACCTGAACTTAAGAAAAACTGTTTCTGATTGCACTGATAAGAGAGTAAAAAAATTGAAGAAAAATGTCTTTAGAAATAAATATATAATCTACTGACACAAGCCCTATATTACATAAGCCTGGATCCCCCTCTTGTTAATTCAGTAGCAAATCATATGTTATCAGAGGCACCAAATTTTCTCATCTTTTATTAAAATTATCAGAACAAAAACATAGTATACATAATGGTCATACATTATTATAAATGTTAGTGCAAATTCTGGAGCAAAGAAAGAAAACCAGAAGGACACAGAACATAAATGAAGAAAAGAAAAGAATCTGAGATATTGAACTTACTATCCACTAAGAATCCCTAAAGACATATCTCAATCAATGATCATGATATTTCATAAACTGGATACTGTTGAGGAAGCTGGGTTAAAAATCATTAGAAAAGTTCATAGAAGTTTTCTAAAGATTATAAAAGCACAGGAAATATACTCTTTCATTAGACATCAGTCAATAGGAAGTAATCATAGAGAGTCAGATATTAAAGTTAGTATAAAAACATCAATAAATTTTTACTGATATGTTCATGTACAAAGAAAATCCTTAGAAGTCATTCTAATGACTTGATTTCTGTATGTAAATCAAATAGTATGTTCATTTCTGCATTAATTTCACAAACGTTTATGTAGCACTTTCTAGATCCCTGGAAATACAAAATCAAAAAATTGTATTAATATTGAAGACATTTCTGAACTCTCATGTTCATTTTTTTATAGTGGCTTGGCCTAATGCTTCTTGTATCCTAATGCTAACTTGGGGCCACAGGACTGGCTACCCCAAAAACAAGAGAGTTCACATACAAGATGCTGAGTGATCCTGCTCCCAGTTCATTGTAATTGGTAAATAAAGATCACAACAGCCAATAGCTATGCAGAAGAGACGTGTGATGGTTGAGGTTTCACCTGCTTGGCACACAGAGAACAAGGTGGAGGGTAGGAGGAAGAAGAAACCACCATGGAATAAATGAAGAACATTCAGGTGAGGAGAAAGGAAAAGCCACCATGGGTTAGCTGAGCCATAAAAATCATGCCCTAAGATTTGCATAACTGGAGTTAATAGAAAACCAGATAGAACATAGTAAATATTAAATTATAACAAGATTATTGATAGGAAAGTAAATTCTAACAGAATGATTAGGCAGCTGCACAGCTATTGTGCTGTTGAGGGTGTATTGTAAATATAAAGGCTGTGAGTGTGTGTTCTTCCTAGAATTCAATAAGCAAAGACAGTATAGAAAACATGTGCCAGGATTTTTAATATTATTTACTACATTTTGTCATCATTAACAATATCCAGGATATAAAACTAAGTTCCCATCAATAAACAAAAATGAGGCATGTATATCAAGTAAAATTCTATGGAGCTTCAATAAGGAAATTCTGCCATTTTCAATAGTGTGTAGAACAAGAGA
This sequence comes from Micromys minutus, assembly GCF_963924665.1. Taxonomy (NCBI): domain Eukaryota; kingdom Metazoa; phylum Chordata; class Mammalia; order Rodentia; family Muridae; genus Micromys; species Micromys minutus. The sequence continues at coordinate 5,562,325 of NC_137957.1, forward strand.
ACATTATACTAATTGAAATGAACCAACTAAAAAATGTGCAATGTGGTAATAGTCAATCTCATTATATTGGAGAGAATTATATATAATTAGATGTGGGATATCAAGACCACGTAGTAATTTTTATTTGTCTTGGGTTGTTTTTTTTTTTTTTTTTTTTCACAAAACTCAGAGGTTTTGTCTTATAAAGATAATTTTAATATTACTATCATTTTTATTATTACTTTACATCTCAACCATAACTTCATCTCGCTCTACTCCCAGTTCCTCCCTCTCACCTCACTACCCTGCTGTTCTCCTGTCTTCTCATTCTACTCAGAAAAGGCTCAGAAAAAAAGGAGGCTTCCCATAAATATAAACCTGCCTTGGCATATCAAGTTACAGTAGAACTAAGTTCACCTTCTCCTATTGTGGTTAGACATGGCAGCTCAGTTAGAAGAAAGTGACCCAAAGGTGAGCAACACTCAGGTACAGCTCCTTCTTGTATTGTTAGGAGCCCCACATGAAGACCCAGCTTCACAACTAATACATATATACCAAGGGCCTATGTCTGTCCCATATATGCTCTATGGTTTGTGTCGATCTCTGTGGACCTTTATCCTCCTAGGTTAGCTGATCTCATATGATTCCTAGTGGTGTTCTTGAAATCTCTGGCTCCTTTGATCCTTTTCTCCCCTCTTCTACAGATTTCCGAAGCTTCATCTCATGTTTGGCTGTGGGTCTCTGCATCCATTCTCATCAATTTTTACGTGAATCCTCTCAGGTGACAGTTATGCTTGGTACCATTCTGAAAGTATATCATTAATAATTTCAGGGGTGTGCTGTCTCTCATGGCATGCTTCTCAAGGTAGGCCAGTCATTTGTTGGTTGGACGTTCACTCTATTTTTGCTTCATATTTACCAATGCACATCTTGCTAGCAAGAGAAATTGTGAGTCTAAGGCTTTGTAGCTGGTTGGTATACTCCATATACCCCTACTGGAAGTCTTTTCTAGTTCTAGGAGATGGCCATTTCAGGCTCCATATCCCCCATTGCTAGGAGTCTTAGCTAAAGATACCCTCACAGATTCCTGGTAATTTCCACTGTCCTAGGTTTGTAGCTAATTCTAAAGATGCCCTCCAACAGCCATTCAAGTTCACTTTCCCTGTACTCTCTCCTTTCATTCTCTTCTGACTTGATCCCTTCTGCTCCCCTCCACAAAACTCTCCTGACCCAGCTTTCTGCTTCATCTACCGCTATGTCTATTTTATTTTCACTTCTCAGTGAAATTGGAGCATCCTCCATTGGGACCTCCTTGTTACTTAGCTTCTTTGGCTCAAGGATGGTAGCATGTCACCTGAGATTTTGATCTTAGCCATTCTAACTGGTGTGAGGTGGAATCTCGGGGTTTTTTTGATTTGCATTTCCCTTATGACTAGGGATGTTGAGCATTTCTTTGGGTGCTTCTCAGCCATTCTATATTCCTCAGTTGAGAATTCTTTGTTTAGCTCTGTATCCCATTTTTAATAGGATTATTTGATTCTCTGGAGTGTAACTTCTTTAGTTCTTTATATATATTGGATATTAGCTCTCTATCAGATGTAGAATTGGTAAAGATCCTTTGCAATCCATTGGTTGCCATTTTGTCCTATTGACAGTATCTTTTGTGTTCCATAAGCTTTGCAATTTTATGAGGTCCCATTTGTCGATTCTTAATCTTACAGCATAAGACATTGGTGTTCTGCTCAGAAATTTTTCTTGTGCCCATGTGTTTAAAGCTTTCCTCTACTTTCTCTTCTATTAGTTTTAGTTTATCTGATTTTATGTGGACATCCTTGATACACTTGAACTTGAGATTTTACAAGGAGATAGAATGGATTGATTTGCATTCTTCTGCATGCTGACCACCAGTTGAACCACATAATTTGTTGTGTTATGGAATCCTCTGTTGAGAATTCACTGTTTAGATCTGTACCTATTTTTTTAATTTAGTTGCTTAGTTTGTTGTTGTTTAATTTTTTTCATTATATATTTTGGATATCAGTCTTCTGTTAAAGTTAGTGTTTGTGAAGAGCTTTTCCAATTCTGTAAACTGCCATTTTGTCCTTTCACTTTACAAAAGCTTTTCAGTTTTATAAGGTACCATTTATTAATTGTTGTTCATAGTGCCTAAATTCTTGGTGTTCAGTTCAGGAAGTTTTCTCCTGTGCCAAAGCATTCAAGATTATTCACCATAATAATTCTCTAAAATGTTCTCTTCTATTAGGTTTATTGTATCCGGTTTTATGTTGAGGCCTTTGATCCATTTGGACTTGATTTTGTGAAGGGTGATTTACATTCTTCTACTTGCAAACATTCAGTTAGACAAGTACCATTTGTTAAAGATTCTTTTATTTTCATTGTGTAGTTTTGACTACTTTGTCAAAACATAGCTGTCTATGGTGTCTGAATTTACATCTGGGTCTTAAATTTGATTCTGATGATCAACCTGTCTGTTTTCATGGGAATACAATGCTGTTTTAATTACTATTGCTATGCAGCATAGCTTGAAATAAGAAATTGTTATACCTCTAGAATTATTTTTTTCTGTACAGAATTGTTCAGAAATCCTGAGAATTTGCTTTTTCATATGAACTTGAATATTGCTATTCCATGTCTGTAAAGAATTGTGCTGGAATTTTGATGGGAACCACATTGAATGGGCAGTGTTTTTAATAATATGACTATTTTTATTATGTTAATTCTACATATATATTAGCATAGAGATATTTCCACCTTTTGATATCTTTTACAAGTTATTTATTCAAGAACTTAAAATTCTTGTTATACAGGTCTTTTCTTGATTGGTCAGAGTTTCACCAATATGTTTTATATTATTTGTAGCTATTATAGAGGGCTTTGTTCCCTTAATTTTATTCTCATCCTGGATATCATGTGTATAAAGAGGAATACTGATATTTTAGTAAATTTTAGACACATTTGTTGGAAAAATCTTTTTCTAGCCCTTTACTGAAAGTTGTCTGTCTTTGTTGCTGGGGTGTTTCTTGTATGCAGCAGAATGATGAATCCTGATTTCACATCTGCTCTGTTAGCCTATGTCTTTTTATTTGGGAATTGAGTTCATTGATATTGAAATATTAATGATCAATAATTATTAATTCCTGTCATTTTGATGTTGTTGTTGGTGGTGGTGGTGATGTGTGTGTATGTGTGTGTTTGTGTGTGTGTGTGTGTGTGTGTGTGTGTGTGTGTGTGTGTTTCCCATCTTTTGTGTTCCAGAATTACTTCCTGTGTTTCTTTGGAAGTAGTTAACCTCCTCCTTGGGTTGGAGTTTTCCTTCTAGTATCTTCTGTAGGGCTGGATATGTAGATAGATATTATTTTAATTTTATTATGATATGCTTTCTCCACATATGGTGACTGAAAATTTTGCTGGGTATAGTAGTCTGGGCTGATATCTGTTGTCTCTTAGAGTCTGCAAGACATCTTCCTAGGTTCTTCTGACCTTTAGAGTCTCTTTTGAGATACCATGAAAAAATTTGATAGGCTTGCCTTTATATGTACTTGGACTTTTTCCCTTGAAGCATTTACTGTTCTTTCTTTGTTCTGTACATTTAGTGTTTTGATGTGGTGGGAAGATTTTTTTTACCAAAAAATATGTATTAGATACTCTGTATTTACATTTGAGATGTTATCCACTTCCTCCTCCCCACTCCCATTTTTCTCCCTCCATTTGCCTTTAGGAAGGTGTACTCCCACCTATTCATCCTCTCCACCCCATTGCCTTGGCATTTCCCTACATTGGGAAAGCATGCCCTCCCTGGACCAAAAGCCTCTTCTCACATTGATGCCAGACACTGGTATCTTCAGCTACATATACAACTGGATCAATAGGTGCTCAAAGGTTGGTGTTTTGTCCACTGGAGTTTTGGAGGGTTTGGTTGGTTGGTACTGTTGTTCTTCCCATGAGGTTTCAACCCCTCTCAGCTCCTTCAGTCCTTACTTTAGCACCTTTATTGGAGTACCTGTACTCAGTCCAATGGTTACCTGTAAGTATGCTCAGCTGTATCTATATGACTCTGACATAGTCCCTAAGAAGGCATCTCTATCTGGTTCCTGACAGTAATTCTTTTTTTTTAACTTTACTTTTTAAAAAACAGAGATACATGTACAGATTTTTATAAGCATTTTTTTAAATTTAAATCCTCCTTTTATTATCCAGCTGATAAATCTGTTTGGATAATGATATCAAGCAATATTACTAAATATTTACTGAAAATACATTGCATTAGTATTGAACAGAATCCAATCAGAAGAATTCAGGCTGGTTACAAGCTAATGTGGTCCAGACCAATCAGAATGAAATCAGGCCTCAGAGACAGAGAGCTGTTTCCAGGAGATCTTACTGTGAGCTCAGGTTCAGGCAGGCCCTGGGGGAAGGCCACGGTCCCCACAGATAAGAGTACCTCAGCCACTGAAGGACAGACTCTTCAAGAACCACTCAACACGTAGAGAAGTGGTACTCAGGTGTCTGAGTAATGACCATGGTGGTGGTACACTGTTAGAAATCAAAATCATTTAAAATCTCCTTTTAATTTAAAAAGATGAATTGCACAGAGCTTATACAACTGAAGTCAGGTATGAGATGGTACACACAGTCAGAAGGCTGCAGTAGAAAACTTACCAAGCTTAGGGTTGCCTGTGTCCACAGAAAGATTGAGAGCCAGGACAGCCAGGGCTATGAGGCCTGTGCCTGAATACTTTTAAGCCCATAAAGGCAATGTGATGGTTTTACTCTTTTCTTTTTTTAAAGCATTTTTGCATATAACTATATAAATATGTATTTGTCAGTACTTAATTTTTTAAAGGTTTGAATATATACATTGAAATCTTACCAATTGCAATGAGTATAAAGTACATGTAAAATAAAATATAACATGAAAATAGTCAAAGTTTTCTTGGTGTGTAAAGTTTAAACATAATGATTTTTAAATACCAAGAATTGCCACAAGGCTCTCTTCTTAGATCTTAAATTATTAATGATTTAAGGTCTAGGTGACCTCACTCTGAGAGGGTGTAATACTTAACATCAGCTATAGTGCTTGAATTTGGTGTCTGAATATGTGGTAGATCCCTGGGCGAGGCAGACTCTGAATAATCTTTTCTTGAGTACCTGTTTCTTTATTTAACCTTCAATTTCCTTCTGTGAGTGTTTTGTTTTTTTCTTCTAAAAAAGACTGAGTCATTCCCATTTTGGCCTTCCTTCTTTTTGAGCTTTATAATGTCTGTAAATTATTTCTTAGGTATTCAGAGCTTTCTGGGGCTAGTATGCACTTATCAGTGAGTGAATACAATGTGTGTTCTTTGGTGACTGGGTTACCTCACTCAGGATGATAGTCTCTATTTCCATTCATTTGCCTCTGAATTTCATGAAGTCATTGTTTCTAATAGATGAGTAGAACTCCATCGTACCACTTTTCTGTATTCATTCTTCTTTTAAAGGAAATTTGGGTTCTTTCTAGCTTCTGGCTATTATAAATAAGGTTGCTATGGGCATGGTGGATCATGTGTCCTTGTTTTATGTTAGAGTATCCTTGGGGTATATGCACAGAAGTAGAATAGCTGAGTTTTTAGGTAGTACAATATCCAATCTTCTGAGGAATTGCCAGACTGATTTCCAGAATGATTGTACCAGCTTGCAACACCACCAAGTGTTCCTCTTTCTACAGAATCTTGCCAGCATCTGCGGTCACCTGAGTTTTTTTATCTTAGCCATTCTAACCTGTGTGAGGTAGAATCTCAGGGTTGTTTTTAATTTGCATTTCTCTGATGACTGGGGATGTTGAACATTTCTTTAGGTGCTTCTCAGCCATTCAATATGCCTCAATTGAGAATTTTTGTTTAGCTCTATACTCCATTTTTAATAGGATTATTTAATTCTCTAGAGTCTAACATTTTTAGTTCTTTGTATATGTTGCATACTAACCCGCTATCAGATGTAGAATTGGTAAAGATCTTTTCCCAATCTGTTGGCTGCTGTTTTGTCTTTTTGACAGTGTCCTTGGCCTTACAGAAGCTTTGCAATTTTATGAGGTTCCATTTGTCAATTCTTGATCTTAGAGCACAAGCTACTGGTTTTCTGCTCATGAAATCTTTCTCTGTGCCTGTGTGTTCTAAGTTCTTCCTCACATTCTCTTCTAATAGTTTCAGTGTACCTGATTTCATATGGAGATCTTTGATACACTGGAGCTTTGTACAAGGAGATAAGAGGGGATTGATTTGCATTCTTCTGCATGATGATTGCCAGTTGAACCAGCACCATTTGTTGAAGAGACTGTTCTTTTTACATCATATGTTTTTTAGCTACTTTGTAAAGATAACAAATCAGTAGCCTTCCTCTCCTCAGAGGACAAACAAGCTGAGAACGAAACTACGGGAAAGACACCCTTGACAATAGCCACAAAGAACATAAAATACATTGGTATAACCCTAACCAAGCAGGTGAAGGATCAGTACAACAAGAACTTCAAGTCTCTGAAGAATGAAATTGAAGATGACCTCAGAAGATGGAAATATATCCCATACTCATAGATTGGAAGGATTAACAAGATAAAAATGGCCATCTTGCCTAAGGTAATTTACAAATTTAATAAAATCCCCATCAAAATTCCAAATTATTTCTTCACAAAGTTCTAAAGAACAATTTGCAAATTTATTTGGAATAATAAAAAAAAAACCAGGATAGCAAAAAACATTCTCAACAATAAAAAAAAAAAAAAAAAAAAAAAAAACTTCCTCCAGGGTATCACCATCCCTGAACTCAAGCTGTATTATAGATCAATTGTGTTTTTTAAAAAAACTGCACAGTATGGGTACAGAGACAGGCAGGTAGACCAGTGGAATAGAATCAAAGACCCAGAAATGAACCCACACACTTATGGTCACTTGATCTTTGACAAAAGAGCTAAAAACATTCAATTGAAAAAAAAAAAAAAAAAACAGCATCTTCAACAAATGGTGCTGGTTCAACTGGCAGTCAGCATGTTAAGAATGAAAATCAAACCCTATTTAACTTCTTGTACAAAGCTCAAGTCCAAGTGGATCAAAGGCCTCCACATAAAACCAGGTACACTGAAACTAATAGAACAGAAAGTGGGGAAGATCTTAAAACACATAGGCACAAGAGAAAATTTTCCTGAGCAGAAAACCAATGACTTATGCTCTAAGATCAAGAATCGACAAATGTGACCTCAAAGGTTCTATAAGGCCAAGGACACTGTCAAAAGGACAAAATGGTAACCAACAGATTAGAAAAAGATCTATACCAATCCCACATCTGATAGAGGGCTAGATGTCCTTCAACAGAGAAATGGATACATAAATTGTGGTACATTTATACAATGCAGTACTACTACTCAGCTGTGAAAAACAACAAGCTCATGAAATTCCTAGGCAGATGGATGGAACTTGAAGCTATCATCCTGAGTAATGTAACAGTCACAAAAAAAGCATTCATGGTATGTACTAACTTATAAGCAGATACTAGCCCCCCCAAAAAAAAAGCTCAGAATACCCAAGAAATCATTCACATATCTCAAAAAGAAGGAAGACCAGAATGTGGATGCCTCAGTCCTTCTTGGAAGGGAGAACAAAACAAAGGAGGAAATACATGTCAAATAGAGGACCATGAATTAAAGAAAAGATCTACAGGGCCTTCCTCACCTGAAGAACCACCCCATATGCAGTCACCAAACCCAAGCACTATTTCTGATGCCAAGAAGTGTTTACTGGAAGGAACCAGGTATGGATGTCTCCTCAGAGTCACTACCAAAGTCATGTAGATATAGATGAGGATGCTTGCAGCTAAACATCAGACTGAACACGGGGACCCCAATGAAAGTGCTAGAGAAAGGACTGAAAGAGCTGAAAGGTTTGCAACCTCTTGGAAAGAACATCATCAACCAGCCAAGGCACTGAAGTGGAGAGCGTGATTGGGAGAGGGATCACCTTCATGGAAGCAAGTTGAGGGGGATGAGGGAGGAGAGTAGGGAGGTATAACATTTAAACCATAAATACAGAGAATATCCAATAAAATGTTTTAAAAACTTTTCAAATTGAAAATAAAATAAAATATTTGTTATATTTCAACCAGATTGGGCAAGAGATAATAATCAAGAATGAGAAACCGAACAGTAACAATCTTCATCTTGCTGGGTCTGACTGACGACATTCGGTTGCAAATTCTGCTTTTTATCTTTCTGCTCCTTTCTTACATGTTGAGTATATCTGGTAATCTAACCATCATCACCCTGACTCTGATGGATCCCCGTCTTAAAACACCTATGTATATTTTCCTCAAAAATTTCTCCTTTTTAGAAATTTCACTTACAACTTCTTGTATTCCCAGATTTCTATACAGCATATCATCTGGGGACAAGTCCATTACCTATATTGCTTGTGCTAGTCAACTGTTGTTTATAGATCTCTTTGCAGTTACAGAATTTTTTCTCCTCGCTATCATGTCCTTTGATCGCTATGTGGCCATCTGTAAACCTCTGCACTACATGACCATCATGAATAGCAGAGTCTGCAAGAACTTCATCTTCTTCTGTTGGGTAGCTGCACTGATCATCATTCTCCCACCAATTGGTCTAGGCTTAGGCCTGGAATTCTGTGACTCAAATATCATTGACCATTTTTGTTGTGATGCAGCTCCTCTCCTGAAAATCTCTTGTTCAGACACATTATTGATAGAACAAATGGTGATAGTTGGTGCTGTGTTGACATTCATCATCACCTTTGTGTGTGTTGTCCTTTCCTATGCTTATATCATCAAGACCATTCTGAGATTTCCCTCTGCCAAACAAAGGAAAAAGGCCTTTTCTACCTGTTCTTCCCACATGATTGTTGTTTCTATTACATATGGTAGCTGCATCTTCATTTATGTCAAACCTTCATCAAAGAATGATGTCGCTATCAATAAAGGGATTTCACTTATTATCATATCAATTTCACCAATGTTGAATCCCTTTATTTATGCACTGAGAAACAAGCAAGTGAAACAAGCTTTCAATTACTCAATTAAAAAAGTTGCATTCCTCTCAAAGATGTAAAAAAATAAATAAATACTAAAAGTAGACTGAATGATTGCAAAATCTGAAGCTTTGTTATATTATTCTAAATCCTTGTTTTTAATCTTTTTATACTCACACTTTATTCTTAAACTTGCATACTACAAACATGACTTTATCTATCTTGATTCAAACCAAACTTTTGAATGTATTTAGCCTTGCAGTCAACCTGATATTGTTGTATGACTGTTATCCCTTGAAACACAATAGATTGTGTGTTTTTTTACCATACTTCTGTACTTTTAGATGTGCCTCTTTATTTCACACTATAGCTAATCAAATGAATATGGAAATAATATGTACCACTGATAGACATGGCCTATTAAAATATGCATTATTCTATGTCACTTAGAAAAAAGATGCCAATTCTTACATGACTTTCATGCTTTGTGCTGACTATGAATGATCTTTTAAATATTTCCTCTATAAAATGATCTAGAAAGACCCTTCCCAGTCACTACCAGGTTGAAACCTCCATTAACCAATTAAGTGAACATGAAACTGATTGAAGTTTTGTTCATTGACCAAGTTTTCATGGATCTTTTCATGGAGCAGTTAATTATTAAAGTTAAAACCTAAGACATGACATTCATACATAATGAGAATATTAATAGAAATCTAAAAAACATGAAAGTTTATGGAAAGCAGTAAGGAAATTGATAACACATCACATGATTCCCTGAAAACCTGTGAGCCATGATAGCCAAGAAATCATGTAAACAATACTCACTATCATTTCTCTTTTTCAAATGCAATTCTGCAAGGTCATCCCAACTTACTGTGGCCACTCCTGCCTCTTTATTCAAATTCCCAGAAGTATAGGAAGATCCTGGTAGCACACAGTGCTTTATTCCCTCATCTGTAGATGTTAAACCATGCCCATTTTGCTCATTCCCATCCCTTAGTGTCAGTTCCCAATACCTAGAAACACATTCTACCAAGGGCACCCAGTGGTAACATATCATAGGATCTCAAAAGCATTCCCTACTAGGCAACCCATAGCCACCATATTCTCCTACAAGAGGGAAACAGACACCCACTCAACAAACAAACCAGATATCAGCACCTAGAATTACAATCAGCCTAAACCCAGATATATAGGTGCTAGCATTAAGACACAATCAATAACAACCAGAATAATATGGCACCAATAGGGTACAGCAGCCTCTTTGCCATAGGCCCTGAGAATGCAATATAAATATAGATGAGGAATAAGACAAGAACTTTAAATCTACTTTAAAATATGTTAGAGGTCACCAAAGAGTATATGCAAAATATCCATCAGTGAAATTTATGAAAACACAAACATAGATTGAAATGAAGAAAACAGTTCAAGGCAAGAAAGTAGAAATAGGGATGCTCTCAGTCCCCTGAGCATCATTATCTAGCTCTGACTTTGTTCCTCAGTCCAAAGAAGACTTGCAGGACCCAAAGAGCATACTGCCTCCCTGTGGAAACTTTGGAGGCCCCAAAGTTTGGAACAGCTTAGAACCCTGCATGACTACCTGTTTTAGATTGGATCCACCTGTCATCCCAGATAGGTCTGAATTAGATTTAGCCTGCAGAGTAGGATTTACCTGCAACACAACCAGCAGAGTGTGGTCTACCTGAGGCACAGCCAATAGAATAGGGTACCCTGACCTCCACTCTCTGCCCCACAGCTCCCCCAACCATCCAAATAAGACCTCAGGATTATCCAATAAACACCAGGGGAAACAGATGCCTAAAGTACAAAGTAAGATAGAGTCAACAAGACACAGAGCAATATGGCACCACCAGAACCCAGCTATCATGTTACAACAAATCGTTGATAGCCTAATGAAACTGAAGCACAACTACAAAACTTTAAATCCAATCTTATAAAAATGATAATGGCCTTTAGAAAGGATATGAACAAATCCCTTAAAAATACAGGAAAATGCATTCAAACAGGTAAAGGCATTAAAAGAGGAAATAAAGAAATACAATCAAATAGGTAACAGATATAAATAAAACTACCCAAGATCTGAGGAGGGAAATGGAAACAATCTTGGAGACAATCTTGGATATGGAAAACATAGGAAAGAGAACAGAAACTACAGATGTAAGCAATCAATAACAGAATATAGGTGGAAGAGAGAATCTCATGTGTAGAAGATACAATAGAAGAAATCAATATATCAGTAAAAGAAAATGCAAAATCTAAAAAGTTCATGACCCAAAATATAAAGGAAACTTGAGATATAATGGAAAGATGAAACTTGAGAGTAATAAAAATAGAAGAAGAGTAGAAAGAGAAAGATTCCCAGATCAAAAGCCCAGAAAAAAATCTTCAACAAAATCATGGAAGAAAGTTCCCTAACCTAAAGAAAGGGATGCCAATAAAGGTCCAAGAGGCTTATAGAACATCAAACAGACATATAAAGGTAGACCTACTGGAAATATACCCTATTTCTCATATGAGACTCTAAAAGATAGAAGGGCATCACCAGAGGCATTGCAGACCTAACTCATCACAGATATCAGCAAAGACTGCTATACACAATAAAAATCTCAATCACAATAGATGAAGACACAAAGATATTTCACAACCAAAGAAAATTTAAACAATATCTTTCCACTAATCCAGCACTACAGAGGATAGTAGATTGAAAAGTCCACCCCAATGAGCTAACTATAATAAAGAAAAAAATAAGTTTACAAAATTAAAACCAATAGAAGGGAAATACACATACACACACTAACACCACAGATGTTGAAATAAGAGGAAGTAACAATCATTGGTCATTAATAAATATTTCTCTACATCAATTGACTCAATTTCCCAGTAAAGGATGCTGACTAACAGAATGGATGTGTAAACAGAATCCACCAGTCTGCTGTATACAAGAAATATATCTCAACAATAAACATAGTCATTTTCTCATTATGAATGACTGGAAGTGGTTTCCCAAGCAAATGGAGCCAAGAAACAAGCTAAAGAAGCCATTCTAATAGCTAATAAAAGGGACTTTCAGCTAAAAGTTATCAAGGAGCTGAAGGAGCTGAAGGGGTTGGAAACCCCATAGGAATAACAACAATATCAACCAACCAGAACCCCAAAGCTACCAGGAACTAAGCCACCAACCAAAAAGTATACACGGAGGACCCAAGGCTCCATCTGGATATGTAGCAGAGGATTTGCCTTGTCAGGCCTCACTTGGAGGGGAGCCCTTTGGTCCAGTGGAGGCTTGATGAACCAGGATAGGGGAAAGATAATGTGCTGAGGCAGGAATGGGTGGGTGGGCAGGGGAGCACCCTCACAGAGGCAGTGGGGGGGTAGAGTGGGTGGAGGCTTGTGGAGGGGAATCTAGGAAGGAGGATAACATTTGAAATGTAAATAAATAAAATAACCAATAAAATAATTTTTAAAAATAACAAATAAAAATAAATACAATAAAGTATTGTTTGAATTAACAAAGTCAAGCACACTGTATCTTATGGAAATTAAGTAGAAAATAGTGTTGAACTCATTGGACTGGAGGAGTCTTTCTGAACATGACACAACAAAACACAACAATTAATAAATGAGACATCATGAGACTAAAAGGCTTCTGTAAGGCAAAGGACATCATTCAGACAAAGCTCCAAGCTACAGAATGGGAACTGATTTTTACAACTGCACATCAAATTGAAGGCTACTAAATATATAAAGAACTTTAGATATAAAGAACACAAATAACTCGATTACAAATGGAGATCGGTCAATGGGAGGTCTGGCAGGGTCCAGTTTTTTGATATTGTGGTTCTTCCTATGTGGATGCAAACCAGACCATCCAGAGCTCCTAGAAACTAAACCATCAACCAAAGAGTACACATGGAGGGACCTATGGTTCTAGCTGAATATGTAGTAGAGGATGGCCTTATCTGGCATCAATGGGAGAGGAGGCCCTTGGTCCTGTGGAAGCCCAATGCCTCATTGTAAGGAAATGCTAGGGAGGTGAGAAAGAGGTGGGTGGATGGGAAGGAGAGTACCCTCGTAGTAGCAGAGGGGTGAAGGATGGGTAAGGGACTTTCAAGGGAGAAACTAGGAAAGGGGGTAACATTTGAAAGGTAAATAAATAAAATATCCAATTTTTTAAAAATGGAGCTCAGATATAAACAGAGAATTCTCGTAAGAGGAAACTCAAATGAATTGTTCAATGTCTTTAGCCATCAAGGAAGTGCAAATCGTAACTACTTGGTGATTTCATCTGAAACCTGTCATAATGGTTAAGATCAATAAAACATCTGAAACCTGTCATAAAGGTTAAGATAAATAAAATAAGTGACATCATATAATGGCAAGGGTGTGGAGTAAGGAGAACACTTATCCACTGCTGGTGGGAGTACAAACATACAGCCACTATGGAAATCAGTCTCACAGTTCTTTGGGAAATGAAAATACATCTACTTCAAAAACCTAGTTCTCCCACTCTTGGGTATATGTGCAGAAAACATAATAGAGGAAAAAAAGAAGAGCCTAGCCCTCTGTCAATGAATAAATGAGTCGAGACCATTTAGTACATTTACAGAATGGAATGTTACTCAGCTGTTTAAAAATTAAAATTATGAAAGTCTCGGGTGTCCACAATATTGTCTAGGTGTGGTGGCTGTATATGGATGGATCCCCAGGTGGGGCAGTCTCTGAATGACCTTTCCTTCAGTCTCTATTCCAAACTTTGTGTCCATGTTTTCTTCTGTGGGTATTTTGTTCCCCCTTCTAAGAAAAACTGAAACATCCACATTTTGGTCCTCCTTTTTCTTGAGATTCATGCTGTCTGTGGATTGTATCTTGGATTTCTGAGCTTTGGGGCTAATATTCACTTGTCAGTGAGTGCATACCATGTATGTTCTTTTGTAACTGGCTTACCTCACTCAGGATGATATTTTCTAGTTCCATCCGTTTGCCTACGAACTACATGTACTCATTGTTTTTAATAGCTGAGTAGTATTTCATTGTGTAAATGAACCACATTTTCTGTATCCATTCCTTTGATGAAGAACATATAGGTTCGTTCAGGTTCTGGCTATTATAAATAAGGCTGCTTTGAACATGGTGGAGCACGTGTCTTGTTATATGTTGGGACATCTTTTGTGTATATGCCCAGAGGTGCTATAGGTAGGTTCTCATATAGTACTATGTCCAATTTTCTGAGAAACCACCAGACTTATTTCCAGAGTGGTTGTACCAGCTTGCAATCCTACCAAAAATGTAGGGGTGTTCCCCTTTCTCCACATCCTCACCAGAATCTGCTGTCATCTGAGTTTTGATCTTAGCCATTCTGACTAGTGTGAGGAAGAATCTCGTGGTTGTTTTGATTTGCATCTCAATATTACAGATGCCAAGAAGTGCGTGCTGACAGAAGCCTGATATAGCTGTCTCCTGAGAGGCTCTGCCATTGCCTAACAAATACAGAGGTGGATGCTCTCAGCCAACCATTGGACCAAGAACTTGGTCCCCCATAAAGGGGTCAGATAAAGGCCTGAAAACGCTGAAGGAGTTTGCAACCCCAATAGGAAGAACAACAATATCAACCAACGAGACCCCTCCAAAGCTCCCAGAGACTAAACCAACCAAAGAGTACACATGGAGAGACCCACGGCTCCAGCTGCATGTGTAGCAGAGGATAGATTTATCAGGAATCAATGGGAGGAGAGGTCTTTGGTCCTGGGAAGGCTTTATGCCCCATTTTAGGGGAATGCCAGAGTGGTGAGGCAGGACAGAGTGAGTAGGTGAGTGGGGGAGCACTCTCATAGAGGCAGCGGGAGGAAGGATGGGATAGGGGGATTCTGGATGGGAAACTAGGGAAAGGGGAGAACATTTGAAATGTGAGTAAATAAAATGCCCAATAAAAAATGAAAGAAAAAGAAAGTCTTGGGTAGTCTTGGCTATCCTAGAACTTACTCTACAGCATCTCTGAGATGAATTAAAAACCTAGGACAATGGAAACTTCCCGGAATCTATGAGAGTAACCTTGTTAAGACTACTGGCAATAGGGAATATGGAACCTGAAATGCCTACCTCCTGTAACTTGAAAAGACTTCAATGGAAAGATGAGTACACCAACCCAACCACAAAACCTTCAACCCACAAAGTTTTCTGTATACAGATGTTCAGGGATAAAGAGGGAACAGAAATAGAGGTAATAGCCAATAAATGTCTGGTCCAACCTGAGACCCATGTCATGAAAGAGAACCCATTCCTGACACCATTAATAATATTGTGCCATAATTGCAGACAGGAGCCTACCACAACTGATATCTGAGAGGCTTCACTCAGCAACTAGTGGAAGTAGATGCAGAGACCCACAGCCAAACATCAGTTGGAGGTTGTAAAATTTTATGGTAGAGGGGAAGGATTGAAGGAGCCAAAGAAGTCAAGGACACCGTAAGAAACCTAATTACAGTAGAAGCCTACTAAAATGTATACATATATGAAGGTAATAAATATGAAATTGCCAAATAATGGGGAAGATGGAGCCCCACCTGAACATCTCTTGTCACCAAATGAAACTTCAAATATTGGGACTGCATTATATCTAGTCAAGTTGTTGGCCAAAGGGGTGCCATACGAACTCTAAAACAACCTAGGCTATTGTCAAGGTTATTGGTTGCTTGCCACAATGTGACAGTAAGGCCCTACTGCTGAAGACAATGCCTACACAAACTATTAAATGTGAAGAAATATAACTAGTGCCTACCTACAGCCATTGCCCATAGTTACTAGTGTTTGTGGTACCGAAAGGTATTCTGCTTGCTACCAAAGGAGAAAGATAAACACATATACTACCCCATAACCCTTGGATATACAATATTTATTTGCCTATGAAATAATCTGGACTATTCTGGCAAAAAAAGCCAAGATGGCAGAGCCATAAGCTTTCATGAATTCTTCTGTCTCTACTTCCCACCCTCCACAGGAGCACTGTGATTAGAGATTCACACTACCATAACCGGCTTCACATGGGTGAAGAGCTCAGGCCGTCACATTTTCACATCAAGCACTTTGCTCTCTGCACTGAACCTTCTCCTCAGTTCCTTAGTTTGGCTTGCAAAAATAATATAATGGGGCCATTTTTGAGTAAAGGCACATGTTGTATAAACCTAGAATTTGATCTCCAGAATCCACATAAAGATGGAAGGAGAGAAACAGCTCCACAAATTTGTCCTCTGATATCTACTTGTCAGTGTAGCACACACGTTGTATGCAAACACACACTAAAAAATAGTGATTAATTAATTAACTTTAAAAAATAAAATTAAAGCATTATTCACATCTAATAAAACAGTAATATTTTAAACCTATTTAATTTGTTCACTACATAACAAATTGATAATACAGAAAGTGAGTCCTAAATCTTTTCCAGCTGATATAGCATTAATTATAAAAAAAAATTAGACTAGATTTTTTCTATTAATTAGATTCTACATTTTTCTTGCAGTTTCCTATAAGTGATTTTCATGGTGTAAGTCTCCAAAGGTCCTGTTCTCACAAATGATTCATTAGTTATTTCCGAGCCATGGTCACCAAGGACTCTTGTGTTTATTTTGGTAGATGTAGCAAATTAATAATAAGTATCAATCTTAATACTAAAAAAATATCCTCTTTCTAAACAAAGGGTTCAGAACATCAGCTCTTTCCAAACTAGGAGGAATTAATTTAAACCAATTTTTCATGGATTAAAAAAAAAAAGTAAAAAGGTTATTTTCTTATGATGATACTACATCATCAATGAGAAAGATAATCCAAGTGATTTAAAACAGAAAGTGTGAACACCTACAAATTTCAAGACTACTATTTTTGTACCCATGACTAGATTTAATCAGTGGTCACAAGGCATAATTATTTTACATTGTATTTACAAGAATAATGTGGTTAAATAAGAGAGGAAGGCTGTGAACAACTGCCAGAAATGTGAGTATGATGAATTCGGTCTTTTCAACTGTAAGTTCTTTAGTGACACTCCAGACCCACGTTTCTCTAGTTAAATAGTCTTCACTGACTGTACTAAAATTATAGATGGAAACTACAATGTAGTAGCAATTTAAACAGCACATTAGAGTGTTTTGTTATTGAGTATGGCATAGGCCTTAAAAAAGTTATATTAAGCATCAATGAAAACCAAGACTGTACCTCAGTGCTTCTTGCATAACTTATGCAAGACCGTGGCTAACAAAAGAAAAATGCACAAGGAATAAGAGGTCATCTAAAATTGGATAATTTGAAAACTGTGGGACAATATCTGCATGCAGTTCTCCAGAAATTTGTGAAATTGTGGACTGAGGAACAGGAATAGAGATGGAAAAAAAGAGCACTGGAGGAAGATTATTCCTGATGGGTGAGCCAAGTCAATGTCTCAGTATGAAACCTGTAGTAAAGGGTTAGTGATCATAACACACTGGCTTGATTAAAAGATATGAAATGAAATAGAATTAGGTATAGACATCAAGTATTTCAGTTTTGGATATGTTACAGGTTTACTGAGTTATATGACTGATAAGAGGAGTAATCATTTTTAGAGATTAAAAGATCAAGATTAATAGAGCTATGTTGACAAACAATAAAATACAAAGTACTACATGAAGGCATCAGCAAGTGTCTCAAACTTACAAACAAAGGTGACATATAAAACACATGTGGGTCCTTAAGCTATGAATGAGTCCTGTGAATGCTCTGTGGTTAAAAACATGCACTCTACTTACAAAGTTTCTAAATTGAAACAGTAATTTCAAACTGTTTGAGTAATTTTGCTATAAATTTTAAATATAAATAATGAACAAAAAGTAACTTTGGTATGTTAACAACTGAACTGACAGAAAAAAGAAAGCATTGTGGATCAACTGAAATCATTCAAATGTGCTAATCACAAACACTACATATTTAGTGTTTCAGTGTGGAATATGTATGAATAGTACCATCAGTTGAATATTAGGATGAAACTAAAAGACAGTGAATTTGAGATGATTTTGAAAAGAGGCTTAGCAATTAATGGCTTTTTTTAACTTAATGATATTGGTGGTGGTATTTCAAGTGCATCCCAAAATTAAACACTAAAAGCAATTGTGGCAATTTTTTTCAAATATATATATCATATATATCATATACGTATATGATATATATACGTATCTTACTATACAATATAACATTATCTATGATATGATATATATAACATTATCTTACTATACAATAAACCTTCCCTCATGACATTTTCTTTATTTTAGCCCATGATAGAATAATAATGTGATTTTTAACTAAAAATTAATAAAATGAGGTGAGGTAATAATGAAAGGAGCTATTTAAAGATAATATGAATATTAGTAATTATAATGCTAGACTCCAGCATATTTTGCCATAAAATATAAAGCTTATAACAACATGAAATTGAACCTGAATCTAAAAAATATTTGCAAATTTTATAAATAAACAAGCTCAAGAAACATGCTACCAGACCAAATACAGTGAAACATTTTACTTTAGGATTCAGGCTCCAAGGAGGCTCAGAAAGATTAGCAACCAACTCAAACTGCTTAGCAAAACATGAACCCAAAGAACAATTGAATAAATTATAATAATGATGATAATAATTTGAGAATCAAATGCAAAGAGAAGCAAGCACACATAACATCTTGAAATGTGTAGACAATGCAATTTGCTTTTTTAAATCTACTCAGAAAAGATCAAACATTGTAAGACTTAAGCAACCAGTGTGTTCATATTTGTAAACAGAGTGTATATATGTGTATAAGTTGGGTTTCATAATATTTTACCATAAATTACTACTCCTGGACAGATATCTCTGATTTTATATGAAAACTGGATAGAGATAACAATTTGTTGGATATCATAATATTTCCCCAGTTAGGCACTACTCCTGGAAAAATATCTCTGAATTTTAAATGCAGACTGGATAGAGGTAACAATTTAATTATGAGAAATCACACAGTGACGACTTTCATCCTACTGGGACTGACCGATGACCCACAACTGAAAACCCTGATCTTCATCTTTCTGTTTCTCACCTATGTACTGAGTATGACTGGGAACCTCACGATCATTTCCCTCACCCTTATAGACTCACACCTAAAGACTGCTATGTACTTTTTCCTACAAAATTTCTCCTTCCTGGAAATCTCATTTACCACTGCTTGCATTCCCAGATACTTATACAACATCTCAACAGGTGACAAGACAATTACATATAACAACTGTGTCACTCAAATATTTTGTACTGATCTTTTGGGTGTGACAGAATTCTTTCTGTTGGCCATCATGTCCTATGACAGATATGTGGCCATCTGCAAACCCCTGCATTATATCACCATCATGAGCAGTAGGATCTGTACAAGACTTATCGTCTGTTGCTGGGCGGCTGGTTTGTTTGTGATCCTGCCGCCACTTAGCCTGGGTCTCAATCTGGAATTCTGTGACTCTGTTATTGACCATTTTGTCTGTGATGCATACCCGCTCCTAAAGATCTCATGCACAGACACATGGCTCATAGAACAGATAGTAATAGTTTCTGCGGTGCTGACATTTATCGTGACCCTTGTGTGTGTAAGTCTTTCCTATGTATACATAATCAGGTCCATTCTAAGATTCCCTTCTGCCCAGCAGAGGAAAAAGGCCTTTTCTACCTGCTCTTCCCACATGATTGTGGTTTCCATTACCTATGGCAGCTGCATCTTCATCTATGTCAAACCTTCAGCAAAGGACTCAGTGGCTATCAACAAGGGTGTGATGGTTCTCACCACTTCCATTGCTCCCATGTTGAACCCATTCATCTATACCTTGAGGAACAAACAAGTCAAGCAAGCCTTCAATGACTCAGTTAAAAGAATTGCACTGGTCTTCAAGAAGTAGGAAAATTTATTAGTATAGAGAAACAACTTTTTATTAAAAATATGTCATCCATAAACTATACTTTAGAATTTTTATTTTTAGCTTTTTAGCTGGGAAACTTCTTCACCTTTAAATGTCTCAAAATTATGTATAAAACTTTCAGGAGATAAAACTATGCGTCAGAAAATGTTAAAACAGCAGGCAATGATGGAGCAGTATCAGTGAATTATTGTGTTTACTGACTATTCTCACTTCAGTTTCATGAGAAACTTCGTGGTAAGTTCTATTTCTTGGCATCCTCATGGAATTGGTTCAGGAACACCCACAAGCATTCTCCTGCATACTTTAAAACACCTCTAGATTAATGAAAGTGCAGAACACAAGTTAATTTCTATGTAAATAGCCATAATATTTAGGGAATTGTGATAACAGATTAAGTACTATATATGCAAATTTTGTTTAAATATTCTGCACCTTTAAGTTGACTTCTGCATAAGTCATATAGTTATCAAGGGACCACTAGTTACTTTACCATTTACCCTAAAAAAATAAACTAAGGAAAAATAATGGGTTTAGAACAATGGATTTAATAAATTACAAATAATATTAAATCTTGATTTAATAATATTGTTAATGCTTTCACCTTTACACTATAATGAAAATGATTATTATATAATCTATGATTTGCAGTAAGTACACATTATACTTTATCTTGTTTCTAATACAGAATTTTATGCCTTATTAAACTATCTCTACCATAAAGATATTCTAAGGTATAACTTAAAAAACTATAGCTCTCTCTTGCTCTCTTACTCTCTCTTGCTCTCTGCCTTCTTGCCCCTTCTCTCCCCATTCCCTTACCCCTTTCTCTCCACCTGCTCATGGCCAGCCTATACTTCTCCATTCCTCTCCTCTCTCTCTCTCTCTCTCTCTCTCTCTCTCTCTCTCTCTCTCTCTCTCTGTCTGTCTTTCTCTGTGTGTGTGTCTCACTCTATCTTTCTGTGTGTCTCTCTCTGTGTCTGTCTCTTTCTGTCTCTTTGTCTGTCTCTCTCTGCCTCTCCTACTATCTTAATTCCCCCATGACCTGAATAAACTCTTATTTCATACTATAAAAAAAGAAGAGGAAACTATAAATGTCTCATAAAAATATTGATTTATTTGTGAAAATGAAAGAAAGAGAGGGGGAGAGAGAGTAAATGATTTTTTTAATGTGGGTTATAAAAATGGAAGAATTGAGAGTTAAGGGCACTGGCTACATATATATGTATGTATATTCCACTGACACTGGGCTCTAAAAATAGGATGATCTCTTCATTTAGATTATTTGTGGTTTTCTATAATGTTCTCTACCTCTTGCAAAAAGAAGTTTACTTGATAAATGGTAAAAGCTACACTTACTGTACTTCATAAAAGTACATTTATTTTATAAAATAAAGTTATATATTATGCTGGTGTAGTAAACTGGTGATAGTAAGTTCTCCACAACAACGCATGACCTTACTAACCCTACCCAGTTGGCTAGGTTTCCAGACACAGAAATGAATTCCCCCAAGCTAAGCAGTCCGTGAGTCCAATTAAATAGTTCTGACTTACAGTCAAGACAAGTGCTACAATTTCTTGCTCCTCCAGAAATTTGTTGCCACATTGGTCATTGTTATGATTTCTAAGTGTCACATATGTGGAGGACTATTGAGTGCTGATAAATTTAATTGATTATCCATGAAATAGTTAAAATTGAAGGAAATGTACAAAGCACACTAGAGTGTTTCACTATTTTTATCAGTATTTTTTTATTTAATTTAATATTTTTTTACACTTTAGATTTTATCCCTCTTCAGAACTATCCTTTGCGAAACTACCATTTTTCATTCGGTTGTTTGGGTTTTTTTTGGTGGTTGCCTTCTTGAGTTCTTTATACATTTTGGATATTAGCCCTCTACTGAATGTGGGGTTAGTGAAGATACTTTTCCCAATCTGTAAGTTGCTGATTTGTCCTATCAACTATAGCCTTTGCTTTACAGAAGCTATCCAGTTTCATGAGGTCCCATTTATCCATTCTTGATCTTACAGCATGAGCCATTGGAGTTCTCTTTAGGAAATTCCCCCTTGTGTCAATGAGTTCAAGGCTTTTTCCCACTTTCTCTTCTATTAGATCCAGTGTTTCTGATTTATGTTGAGTTTCTTGATCAAATTGGACTTGAGCTTTATGCACAGTGACAAAAATGGATCAAATTTTATTTTTCTACATTCATACTGCCAGTTAGACTAGAAACATTTACTGAAGATGCTTTCTTATTTCCATTGTACATTTTTGGTTTCTTTGTCAAAAATCAAGTGTGCATAAGTACAAGGTTTTGTTTCTGGGTCTTCAACTCTATTCCATTGATCAACCTGACTGTCTCTGTGGCAATACCGTGTAGTTTTTTTTTTTTTTTTTTTTTTTTTTTTTTTTTTACTGTTGCTATGTAGTAAAACTTGAGGTCAGGAATGGTGACTCCCCCAGAAGTTTTTTTTGTTGTTGTTGTTAAGAATTATTTTTCTCATCCTGAGTGAGATAACCCAGTCACAAAAGAACAGACATAATATGCAGTCACTGATAGTGGGAAGCTAACCCCAGAGGCTTGCACTCCCCTAGAAACAACTCACAGACTGTATGAAGTCCAAGAAATAAAGAAAACAAAACAAAACAAAAAAATATTTACAAAACAAGAAAACTTTAACTATTTTGATGTTACATTTTGTTTTACATGTACTTTAGCTCATTGTAACTATTAAGTTTTCAAGGCATACAATCAAACCTTGAAAAAAATCAAGTACTGTCTAAAAAAATATATTCATATAGTTTTATATGAAAATTATGTTAAAATCTGAAAAAAGTACTGACAAAAATGTATAATTTTAAGCAAAAAGTGTTTAAAATCTGTACATTTATTTTTGTTTTGTAAAATAAAGTTGTTTTAAAAAAAGGAATTATTTTTCTTATTTTTGGTTTTTTACCTTTCTGCATAATTTTGAGAATTGTTTTTTCTATGTCTTTGAAGAATTGTGTTGGGATTTTGATAGGGATTGCATTGAATCTGTAGATTGCCTTTGGTAGGATGGCCATTTTTACTATGTTAATTCTGATGACCCTTGAGCATGGGAGATCTCTCCATTTTCTGAGATCTTTGATTTCTTTCATGAAAGACTGAAAGTTATTGTCATACAGATCTTTCACTTGTTTGGTTAAAGTTACCCCAAGATATTTTATATCATATAGGAGTTGTTTCCCTAATTTCTTTTTCAGCCTGTTTATCATTTCTATAAAAGAAACCTACTGATTTATTTGAGATTTTATAACCAGACACTTTGCTGAAGTTTTTATCAGCTGGAGAAGTTCCCTTGTGGAATATTTGGGCATAAGGAACCCCAAAGAAGAAGAAGAAGAAGAAGAAGAAGAAGAAGAAGAAGAAGAAGAAGAAGAAGAAGAAGAAGAAGAAGAAGAAGAAGAAGAAGAAGAAGAAAAAGAAGAAGAAGAAGAAGAAGAAGAAGAAGAAGAAGAAGAAGAAGAAGAAGAAGAAGAAGAAGAAGAAGAAGAAGAAGAAGAAGAAGAAGAAGAAGAAGAAGAAGAAGAAAAGACTACAAAATCCAGGGAAGGATGAAAGACACAAAAGAAACAATGCCTTCCCAACATTGCATGTTAACACACATATGAACTCACAGACACTATGAAAGCATGTACAGGAACTACCCAGAGCTAAGCCACATGGGTTCCCAGCACTGAGCATGGAAAATGGACAGGATCCCCATTCCTAACAAAGAAGCTATTGTGGGGCTGTGGCAGTAAAAGGTACCCAAATTCCTGGTTGAGATAATTGGAACCCTGGAGACCCTAAGGGATGGCAGACGGTTTCTTAGTCTCCTGGGAAACCAGGCCCCTCACACATAGATACATCCCCCACATCCCCTGTAGAGAGGTTTGAGTCACATAGGTCTTGCCCCAAGTCCCTCCTCCAGGTAGACTCAAGCCAGATCAGCCGTGCCCCAAGACCTTCCCCCATAGGTGAAGATGTGACCACGAGTTACATAGGTTTAATACAGAAGCTGGACCATGCCCCCAAATATGTAGATGAGACATTCTTAAGCTCTCAGGCCAAGCCAATGAGAAGTACCTATTGTCAGACTCTGAACCATCCCAAAACTGTATATATGAGGCCTGTCCATAATTAAAGGTGTGTAGGAATTTCTCCATTATCTGAGAGCTTCTATCATAAGAGTTGTAACACCACCGCTTGGGAAGAGATGTGCTCTCCTGATATAGCCACTGCGAGAAGCTCCACTACACTCCTGCCAAAATCTCCCATAGGGCAGCACCAGCAGGTGACAGAACTAGTTTTCCCCTCCCTGTTTGAGTGCTCTCTCCTTTGCCTGAACCCATGCACCTAGCCAGACCAGAGATGTTCATGTGAGGCCTCCAAAACCCAGCCCCATAAGCTATCTCTACTTGATAACTACTCACAAAGGAAAAAATCGGTTTTCTATAATAGAGTCTCATTGAGTACACAAATCACACTTAAGTGCACGCCCCATGTCCTGTAGTGTATTACTAACATTTTGTCTCATCATTTTTCTCTTGGCATTTTTTACCCTCACTGCTTTATTTTGTTTAAACATTATAATTTCCTTTTGTGTGTATGTATGTGTTTGTGTGTGTGTGTGTGTATGTGTTTTCTATTATATCTTTGATTTTTCTTGTTTGTTTGCTGGGGTTTTTTTCTAAACAGAGAGAAGAAGAAAGCCTAAGACAGGATATATGTGGAGATAGGGGGATCTAGGAAGAAGGAAGAGAAACTGTGATCAAAATAAGTTTTAATGGGAGATCCAGGGACACAGGCCTGGTGAGACAGTGCTTCAAGTAGCCGAGTAGCCAGGGAACAGAGAGGTCTGTGCAGAGCATGCGGAAAGTGGGCCCCCTGCTTGGTTCAGGGAAACAGGAACACTGCTATGGGCTGTCCGTTTCCAGCTGGCGGCCCTTGTGTGCAGAACAGGCACTCAGGCCATCTGCCACCAGGAACAGGGGAGAACAGGGACACAGGCCTGGTGGGACAGTGCTCCAAGTAGCAGAGTAGCCAGGGAACAGAGAGGTCTGTGCCAAGCACGCAGAAAGTGTGCCCCCCCCTGCTTGGTTAAGGGAAGCAGGAACCCTGCTTTGGGCTGTCTGTTTCCAGATGGCTGCCCTTGCGTGCAGAATAGATGCTCAGGCCATCTGCCAACAGGAACAGTGAATATCCTGGGGCACAGGCCTGGTGAAACAGCGTTTCGAGTAGCCTGGGAGCAGAGAGGTCTCTGCCAAGCACACAGAAAATACGCCCCCCTCTGGTTCAGAGGGAAAAAAACCCTGCTTTGGATTTGTGCATTTCCAGCCAGCGGCCCATGCAGGTAGAACAGACTCTCAGGACATCTGCCACCAGGAACAATGGAGATCCAGGGACACAGGCCTGGTGAGAAAGTGCTTCGAGTAGCTGGGGAGCAGAGTGGTCTATGCCGAGCATTTGTAACGTGAGCCCTCCCCCCCACACACAATTGGTTTATGGGAGCAGAAATCCTGAATTAGGGTGTCTTTTCACACGGCCACAATTGCGTGCAGAAAAGGCACTCAGGCCATCTGCCACTAGGAACAGCAGAGATCCAGGGACACAGGTCAGGGACAAGGGAGACTTGAGAATCAATCACTGACAACAAGACCACGTATAAACAAAGACAACAAGATGGCAAGAAGAAAGAGAAAGAACGTACCCCAGGGAAACCAAGATAACATGGCAACACCAGAACCAAGCTCTCCCGTCACAGCAAACAGCAGAATGCCAAACACGCCAGAAAAAAAAGACTCAAACCAAAAATCATACCTCAAGATGATGATAGAGATCCCTAAAAAAAAAAAAAAAAATTTAAATTTAAAAAGAACAGGAGGAAAAGCATAAAGAATTAGAAGCTTTTAAAGAGGAAAAAAGAAAGACACTCAAAGAACTAGAGTAAAACAGAACAAAAAGATGAAGGAATAAAAGAAGAAATTTAAAACAGAAATGGACACAATAAAGAAAACACTAAAAGAGACAACCCTAGAGGTAGAAAACATAGAAAAGAAATCAGGAGTCACAGATACAAGCATTTCCAACAGATTACAAGAGATGGAAGAGAGAATCTAGGGGGCTGAAGACAAAATTAAAAACATAGACAAAACAGTCAGAGAAGATGCAAAAACCAAAAAGCTCCTAACCCAAAATTTCCAGGAGATTCAGGACACAATGAGAAGAACAAACCTAAGGATAATAGGAATAGAAGAGGGCAAAAAGTATCAACTAAGAGGCACAGTAAATATCTTCAACAAAATCATAGAAGAAAACTTCCCTACCCTTAAGAATGAGATGACAACGAGCATAAAACAAGCCTACAGACTACAAATACATTGGACCAGAAAAGAAATTCCTCGTGACACATAATACTCAAAATACCAAGTGCCCAAAGCAAAGAAGGAATACTAAAAGCAGTAAGGGAAAAGGGTCATGTAACATATAAAGGCAGAACAATCAGAACCAAACCCAATTTCTCAACAGAGACTATGAAAGCTAGAAGAGCCCGGACAGACATCATGCAGACCCTAAGAGAGCACAAGTGTCAACTCAAGCTGCTATACCCAGCAAAACTATCAATCACCATAGATAGAGAGACTAAGATATTCCAAGACAAAACTAAATTTACACAATATCTGAGCACAAACCCAGCACTACAACAAATTATAGGTGGAAAACCCAATACAATGAGGGGAACATCATCCTAATAAAAACAAAAAAAACTCCTAAGCAAGAAAACCAAAAGAAGAAAGACATACAGGTACAATTCAACCTCCAAAAGCAAAAATAACAGGAAATAGCAACCACTATTCCTTGATATCTGTGAACAAAATGGACTCAATTCCCCAATGAAAAGATATTGACTATCAGACTGGATACATAAACAAAATCCAGCATTTTGCTGCATACAGAAAACTCATCTCAGAGACAAAGGCAGACACTACCTCAAAGTAAAAGGTTGGGAAAAAAAACCTTCCAAGCAAATGGCCCCAAGAAGCAAGCTGGAGTGGTCATTCTAATATCGATTAAAGTAGATTTTCAACCAAAAGTTATCAAAAAAGATAAGGAAGGACACTTTTTATTCATTACAGGGGAAATTTGTCAGGAGGAACTCTCAATCATTAACATATATACTCCAAATACAAAAGCACCGATATTCATAAAAGAAACCCTACTAAAGCTCAAAAAATACATGGCACCCCACACAATAATAGTGGGAGACCTCAATACCCCACTCTCACCAATGGACAGATCATGGAAACAAAAACTGAGCGAGGACACTGTAAAACTAGCAGAGGTCATGAACCAGCTGGAATTAAAAGATATCTATAGAACTTATCATCCTAAAACAAAAGAATACACCTTTTCTCAGCACCTCACGGCACCTTCTCCAAAATTGACAACACAACTGGTCACAAAACAATCCTCAATCAATATAAGAAGATTGGAATACTCCCATGCATCCTTTCAGATCACCATGGTCTGTTGAGAGCCGTTTGTGCCGCACCCAAACATGGCGCCGGCTTCCCGCCGATGACTCAGCAAACAGAGCTGTTGCCCAGCCCAAGAGACATAGTGCGCATGTGCCACAGATGTCACAGCCCGCTCTCAGGGCATGCTAATGAGTTACTGGAGGGCGCACCAATCAGGTATCGACATGAGTCTCCTGGGCCTATATAAGGAGTGCATTTTCCTTCCAGGTGGTCCCCTGCTCAGAGTGTTGTACAATAAAGGTTGTTCGCAGAAAAATCCTGTTGTTGCACGTCATTCCTGCCGACGGGAAGTGGGGCACGTGACAAGTGGTGCCGGAATCCCGAAAAGCTTTGAACACCAGTGGCACCAAGTGGAACCTTCAGGCTGCTGAAGTGGATTCAGAACTGCGAAAAGGTAAATAGGTAAGCCCCGAAAGACATGTCCCTCTTTGGATTTTACAGGGCGCCAAGAGAGTGTGCCAAAAATGGAGGCATGTCACTTCTTGGATTTTCTCCGGCAGTAGAAGGGTTATTGCTTGCATTTGTGGTAACTATTGTAACAATACTGTTGTGGAAGTTAGCTAGACAAAAAGTTATCACGCAGAACCAAGAGGGTGGGTCAAAAACAGAGCAGAATAAAATACGGAGTGCCCAAGGAACAAAAAGTAAAACAGGTAGGCTCCGAGAGGCATGTTCAAAACAAGTCAGAAACGGAGCAAATTTCAAAATGAAAGTGAAAGAAAACCGAAAGGCGGAAAGACCACTGAGAGAGGAGACGATTGTGCCCCAAGAAACAAAGTACAAGTTTCCTGTAGTGGATACTTTGTATCCTTTAAAAGAGCAAAAAGCTTTAGAGCTGGCAGAAGAGGAAGATTTAGAGGAGGAGGCAGCGAAATGTGAGGCGGAGCGGTTTCAACCCCTGGCGGAAGACTCCTGTAGCAAAACCGGAAGCTCTTGAAGCAGCCACCTCTGCTCTTCCGCTCTATCCAGAGGAAGTGCGAGTTCTTTTGCTTGCCGGAGACACGCCATACCATCTGGCAAATGTTTCCCGTGTTCAAGGATGATCACCACCTAGAGCATAAACTAGTTAAAGAGTTGGCAGAGTCAGTCCAAACTTATAGAGTCACTGCTAATTATACAAAAAACCTAGATAGGCTGATGCCAGCTGGATTGCCGGTCGCTGGCCTATTTCCCAGCCAAAGGGTAATTTGTTTATTCCAGCCCAACCTAAGCGGTCACCTTTCTGTATAGGAAGAAGAGATTCAGCCCTGCATCCTTAGATTGGCTGTCAATCTCAGGGAGTACATTGGGCAGTTAAGGGCCTCTTTACTTTTTCTCCTAATATAAAAACTGTTTATAATAATACCTTAGAAAATTGATCTGGTTCAAAAACAGATATATTGTGGCAGGTTGCCCAGCTGGGCTGCCAATAAAAGTTCTCAAGATTATGTGTGACCAGTATTCAGTATAAAAATTTTACTAAAGCTGCAAATTATTCTAAACAATTATCTCAGTATCTTTTACATGTGTCCATTGATACCTGTTCAAGAGTCATTTTTGCTTCTCCTTTATTGGGAGAAAAGGCTTCTCATGTTATTACTCATTGTCTTGAAGCATGGAGTGCATGGGGCATACCTAAAGTGTTAAAACAGATAATGGTCCTGCCAATACTTCAGCAAAATTCAAGCAATTTTGCCATCACATGGGAGTTTCACTCCTGACAGGATTGCCCTATAAACCTCAAGGCCAAGGCATTGTTAAAAGGGCCAATAGAAATCTTAAAGAATGTTTATAAAAACAAAAAGGGGGTATAGCAGAAGGAGCTGCCCCCCGGGAAAGAGTCTCTCTTGCACTCTTTACCCTTAATTTTTTGCATCTAAATGTTGATGTAAAATCAGCCGCAGACAGGCATGCCTCCGAGGGACCACCGGATGAGGAGAGTCTAGTTTTGTGAAAAGATGTAGTAGATAATAAATGGTATGGACCAGATCCGGTTATATCGAGATCCAGGGGAGCTGTTTGTGTTTTTACCCAGGGAAAGGAAACACCTCATTGGGTCCCAGCCTGGCTGACGCGCCCTGTCAAGAATGAGTAGACCTCGGTAGAAGATGTCCCTGGTGCTCCTGTCACTGACAACAATGGTGACCAAGACCGCAGCGGACCTGAGATGGGGAATATTATCAGCGTTCCCCAAGCCCATATTGGTCCAAAGATTTGAATGCCAACCTTGACAAACTAAGAAGAGCAGTGACTGCCATCAATGCTACTTGCATAGATCCTGGATTTGCTGAGGGACTTACCTCTTGGCTCTCCTCTACTGTGTCCTACTTTAAAGAATGGGTGAGGGTGGGGTTGTTTATAGCTTACTGTCTGGGAGGTTGCATACTTTGTCTATGGTTGGTGTGCTGGTTGCACTCTCAAAATAAGCGAGATAAGGTTGCTATTACCCAAGCATTTGCTACATTGGAGGATGGTGCCTCACCCCAAATTTGGCTCTCAACCTTAAAGAGCACTTTAGTTAGGTTGCACATGAGGCCTTTGCGCCCCCACGAGACCATATTGTCTCATTGCACTGGGGAAGGCACGTGTAAAACCCGGTCTTTGGTGTAGCCTTTGCACCTCCCTGGGCTAGTTTCCATTGCATGGGAGAAGGTGCGCCTTGGACATGGCCTCCTTCGAGCAGTCCACACATCATGGGGTTTGGACTTATACAGGAGTAAGTCCGATGTTGCTTTTGCTCAAGTTAAAACAGAAGGGGGAACTGTGGGGAGCCAAATGCGGACGCCATTACAAGATGGTGCTGGCTCCCTCACGGTTTGAGGAAAACAACTCCATATATAATAATGCTCTTGTCAGCTAAGGCACTGCACCCTGCGCATGTGCAGAACATAACCTATCTCCAGCCAATCCCGAGGCCTCTGGTGTCAGCAGACTGGTAACAACCAATCATGGCAAGGCCTTATGAGCTTCTCCCTATATAAGTGGACATCTAGGGTAGTTTGGGCCCCTAGCTTCCTGCTCTTCCCTTCAATCAAGAGACTCCCATAAAGCGTGATCTGTAAAGAATCCTCTGGTGGTGGTCATCTTTCCATGCTGGCTGAGGAGCACACAGCAATGGTCTAAGATTGGTCTTTAATAACAGCAAAGACAACAAAAAGCCCATATACAAATAGAAACTAAACAATGCTCCATTAAGCAATAGCACGGTCAAAGAAGAAATAAAGAAAGAAATTAAAGATTTTCTAGAATTCAATAAAAAAAAAAACACAACATACCCAAACCTATGTGATGCAATGAAAACAGTACTGAGAGGAAAACTGATAGCTCTGAGTGCTTCCAAAAAGAAACTGGAGAGAACATACACCAGCAACTTAACAACACAGCTGAAAGCTCTAGAACACAAGGAAGCAGATACACCCAAGAGGAGTAGACAGCAAGAAATAATCAAACTTAGGGCAGAAATATATCAAATAGAAATAAAAAGAACCATTCAAAAAATCAACAAAACCAAAAGCTGTTCCCGTGAGAAAATTAACAAGATTGAAAACC
The DNA here is from genome assembly GCF_963924665.1 of Micromys minutus. Taxonomy (NCBI): domain Eukaryota; kingdom Metazoa; phylum Chordata; class Mammalia; order Rodentia; family Muridae; genus Micromys; species Micromys minutus. The sequence goes on from NC_137957.1 coordinate 5,593,402, forward strand.
CTTAGCCAGACTAACTAGAGGGCAAAGAAAGAGTATCCAAATTAACAAAATAAGAAAGGAAAGTAGAGCTATAACAACTGAAACTGAAGAAATTCAAGAAATCATCAGATCCTACTACAAAAGCCTATACTCAAAAAAGCTGTAAATCTGGAGGAAATGGATAAATTCCTAGACACATACCAGATACTAAAGTTAAACCAGGACCTGGTAAACAATTTAATAATCTCATAACACCTAAAGAAATAGAAGCACTCATCAAAAGCCTCCCAACCATAAAAAGCCCTGGTCCAGATGTGTTCAGGGCAGAATTTTACCAGATATTTATTGATGACTTAATACGAATACTTTCCAAATTATTCCACAAAAGAGAATCAGATGAAACACTACCTAATTCATTTTTTGAGGCTACAATATTTCTTGTTCCTAAACCACACAAACACCCTACAAGAAAAGAGAACTTCAGACCAATCTTACTTATGAACATTGATGCAAAAATACTCAACAAAATTCTTGCAAACCAAATCCAAGAACACATCAAAACAATCATTCAGCATGATCAAGTAGGCTTCATCCCTGGGATACAGGGATGGTTTAATATACAGGAATCCATCAAGGTAATCCCCCATACAAACAAACTCAAAGAAAAAAACCACATGGACATCTCACTAGATCCTGAGAAAGCATTTGACAAAATACAACACACCTTTATGTTAAAAGCCTTGGAAAGAACAGGAATCCAAGGCCAATACCTAACAAAATAAAAGCAATATACAGCAAACCAACAACCAACATCAAACTTAATGGTGGGAAACTTGAGTAATCCCACTCAAATCATGGAATCGACAAGACTGCCCATTCTCCCCCTACCTATTCAACATAGTACTGGAAGTCCTGGCCCAAGCAATGAGACAGCAAAAGAAAATCAAAGACTTAAAAATTGGAAAGGAACAAGTAAACACATGACTATTTGAAAAAGACATGATAGTGTACATGAGCAACCCAAAAAATTCCACCAGAGAACTCCTACAACTGATAAACAAGTTCGGCAAAGTAGCTGGATACAAAATTAACTCAAACAAATCAGTAGCCTTCCTATATTCAAAGGACAAACATGTGGAGAAAGAAATTAGGGAAAAGATACCCTTCACAATAGTCACAAAAAGTTTGAAATACCTTGGTGTGACTCTAACTAAGCAAGTGAAGGACCTTTATGACAAGAACTTCAAACCTCTAAAGAAGGAAATCGAGGAAGATCTCAGAAAATGGAAAGATCTCCCATGCTCATGGATTGGAAGAATCAACATTTTAAAAATGGGCATGCTACCAAAAGCAATATACAGATTCAATGCAATCCCCATCAAAATTACAACCAAGTTCTTCATTGAGGTGGAAAGATCAATGTGCAATTTCATATGGAATAACAAAAGACCTAGAATAGTGGAATCCATCCTCAACAACAAGAAAACATCTGCGGGAATCACTATTCCTGACCTCAAGCTATATTACAAGGCAATTGTGCTAAGAACTGCATGGTACTGGTACAGAGATAAGCACGTGGATCAATGGAATAGAATAGAAGATCCAGAAATGAGCCCTCACATATATGGTCACTTGATTTTTGACAAAGGAGCCATAAACATTCAATGGAAAAAGGACAGCCTAGTCAACAAATGGTTCTAGTCCAACTGGCACTCAGCATGCAAAAGAATGAAAATAGACCCTTTCTTATCTCCTTGTACAAAGCTCAAGTGTAAGTGGATCAAAGATCTCCACATTAAACCAGATACACTGAATCTATTAGATGAGAAAGTAGGGAAAACCTTAGAACACATAGGCACAGGAGAAAATTTTCTGTACAAAACAACAATGGCTCAAGCTCCAAGGTCAAAGATTAACAAATGGAACTTAATGAGATTGCAAAGTCTCTGTAAGGCTAAGGACATTGTCAAGAAAACAAAACGGCAGCCAACAGAATGGGAAAAGATCTTTACCAACTCCACATCAGATAGAGGCCTAATATTCAAGGTATACAAAGAACTCAAAAAGCTAGACACCAGAAATCAAACAACCCTATTAAAAATAGGGTACAGAGCTAAACAAAACGTTCTCAATTGAGGAACATCGAATTAGTGAGAAACATCTGAGGAAGTGCTCCACATCCTTAGCCATCAGGGAAATGCAAATCAAAACAACCCTGAGATTCCACCTCACACCAGTCAGATTGGCCAAGATCCAAAACTCAGATGACAGCAGATGCTGGTGAGGTTTCAGAGAAAGAAGAACATTTCTCCACTGTTGGTGGTGTTGTAAACTGATACAACCACTCTGGAAATCAGTCTTGCGATTCCTCAGAAAATTGGACATGGTACTACCTGAAGACCCAGCTATTCCACTTCTGGGCATATACCACAGAAACACTTTAATATACAAGAAAGATACATGCACCACAATGTTCATAGCAGCTCTATTTATAATAGCCAGAAGCTGGAAAGAACCCAGATGTCCTTCAGTAGATTAATGGATACAAAAATTGTGGTACATTTACAGAACAGAATACTACTCAGCCATCAGAAACAATGACTTAACCAAATTCTTAAGAAAATGGCTGCATCTAGAGAATATCATCCTGAGTTATATAACCCAGTCACAAAAGAACAGACATAATATGCAGTCACTGATTGTGGGATGCTAACCCCAGAGTCTTGGACTGCCCCAGAAACAACTCACAGACTGTGTGAAGTTCAAGAAAAAAAATAAAAGAAAACAAAACAAAAAAAAAAAGTCATTCTCAATTCTTACAATTCTTACCAAGAAAACATTGACTAATTCCGGGGTACACCCTGCTTTACATGTACTTTTTGCTCATTGTAAATAGCAAGACCTTAATGCAGAGTATCAAACCTTAAAAAATGGAAAAGAAGAGCCAAGCACTGACACAATTGTATTTGTATACATTTATGTAAAAATGTTTAAAATTTTTTTCTTTTATCTTTGTATTTTAAAATAAAGTTTTTTTTAAAAAGGCTGCCATAAAGAAAAAATAAATAAAGTTAAAAAATTAAATTAAATTAAATTAAACACAGGTGAACATAGCCTGTATTTTTAATAGACAGACACAGAAAGAGTAATTTCTTCTTTTTAATCAGTATAAAATAGGTTTTATATACTAAAACAGGCTATAACATTTAATGTAATTTCAATATATCATTTTGCAACATAGTTTGATGTAATATACATAGTTTGACAAAAGTTAAACTATTAATTTTTAAATATAACTTTAAAAATAAGAATACAAATGAAGACATGGGTGGACCATGTCACTCTCAGAAGATATTGGTTATTAAGTGAAAATTTCTGTACAAAATATCAAATGCCTCCCATGACTTATTGGCAAGGTTGAGGCCCAAAGTCTGCAAAACTACACAAGCCGTCATCATTTCCCTTGGTCATCCAACATAATACATGGTTAGAACTCCGGTTCTGAAAACACTGCACACCTGGAATGTGGGAAATAGAGAAAACAATCTTAAGGTACCCAGAGAATGTTTTCTTTGCTACAAGCTTTCATAGTGCTCAAAATTCTATATATGCTTATATAATTCTATATAAGTCATCAATGATCTTATCCAGTACTGGACACTACCTGTTGTGATGGTGTCCTGTTAGACAAGATGTGTCTACTTGTACAATAGTGGCAAGACTGTCCAGGATAACAAAACACTTTACTATTGGAACTGAGGCCTTCTCTCTAGGATAGAATTCTATATTTCTGCTGCTTTCATGGTCAAATTCTATGGATAGGAAAGTCATAGGTCCAAGTAATTTGAAATGGTAATGCTATCAAATTCCTTCAGCATATTTTTGTTTGTACCCACAGACCTGCTGCACTCCATCTTTACCAGAAGAGTTTTGTTTTGTTTTGTTTTGTTTTTGTAAGTTAGCAGCAGTCAGTGGAGGGATACATAACTAATCAAAGTACAGAGGTACTGGGTGCTCAGCCAGTAATCCTCAGCCATAAATGGGACATCTATTTTAGTCACCCTCCACTAAGGTGAGGGAAGCTCATGAAAGAGGAGGTGGAAATAGTGTAAGAATGAGAAGATGGAAGGCATGTTGTGAATACCATATGCTGGGCATGACATAGATACCACACCCTTGGAGTCATGGGAGCTCTGGTAACCTGCACAAGGTCTATACAAGATTAAGTCAATAAAAATCCCAGCATGGAGAAGACAGATGATCTCCAGATCCCACCACTGACTAAGGAGCTATTGGCAGTATATACCTGGTAGAAGAGAGGTTCATTGTTTTCTGAGGATGTGGGCACTATAAGCTCCCCATGCACCAGAATGTGGCTTCACATACATGTACATATGGGCAGAACCAAGTGATTTATGAACAAAGAAACAGGAAAAGGGCATAAGGTAGTGGGAGAATGAGTTGGAAATGAGAAGATGGAGGTAAATATTTGTCATTATATACATGTATGAAATTCTAAAATATGAAAATTTTAAGTTGAACTATTAGCTATGTATCAATGCTGATATAATCTTCCACTGTCTTGTGTATGCTTAATACATAAATACATATTAACTCATATTTTTATAGGTTAAGAGTGCTTAAGAGTGCTTGGTGTACTCTTGACCATTCAGAGTTTGGAAATTAGTAGCCACATAAAGTCTGAGTGTATCCCATCCTTGCCTATAACCCAAGAACTGAGGGAAAATAAAAAAGGTGAAATCTGAAACAAGTTAAAAGAACAAAACTAGTTAGGCTTTGTTGATGCTGAGCCTAGCTGAACTCCAGGTTTAGTGAGAGATATGCCTCAAAGGAGCAAGGCAAGAGTGATACACAGAAACACTCAATACTCTCCTCTTGTCTCCATACAGACCTGCACACTCACATATATGTACCCAAACTCCTAAAATTGCATACCATCCCAAATTTAAACACAAAGAGTAATAGCCATGATAGAATACACATACAACTTAAAGGAATATAAACATAATAAAAAATTTGTATCTAAGTTAGAAAAGGAATATTGAGAAATGGTGCCCAGAGAAATGGAGAAGAAAACAATAACAAATGCATATCAACGAGCATAAATGAATTTTGCCACTACTATCATAGATTTGGAGATAAACAGTAACAAAAATAAGTTCATATTTCACAATATGGCTGTCTGTTAAATATTTCATAACATTTACAATGATACACAAATTTCCAGGATAGAATGGTCCAATGAAGAGGAAATATATATATTTCATGCACATATATATATATATATATATATATATATATATATATGCACATGCATACACACACACACACACACACACACACACACACACACACACGGCCTTACAACAATTTGTAAATCCAGGGTATTTTTGTCCTCCACTGATAGGTATGAGTACACGGCATGTTACAGAGAAAGGTATACAGGCGTACAGACAAGCAAAGCACCCTATAAACACAAAATCCTTTAAAAACTGAAACCAAAGAACTCATAATATAAGGCTTGATTTCGGAATTGTTGAAAGGGCACAATGACATTCATGTTAACGAGTACATTCATTCTTTTATGTTAAACATTACTCTATTAATCAAATCCTTGAAGGCTTGTTTTACTTGTTGATTCCTCAAGGTGTAAATAAAAGGGTTCAGCATCGGAGCAATTGAAGTATTGAGAACAGCCACTCCTTTGGTCAGTGATGCTCTTTCATTTGCTGAAGGTTTGACATACATGAAGATGCAGCTGCCATAAGAGATGGAGATGACAATCATATGAGAGGAACAGGTGGAGAAAGCCTTTTTCCTCTGGCTGGCAGATGGGAACCTCAGAATGGTGTTGATAATGCAGATGTAGGACAAGATCACTAGAGTCAGTGTGACCAACAGAGTGATAGAGGCACAATAAAGGCCAGATGCCTCTAAAAGCCTTGTATCTGAGCAAGACAGTTGTAAAATGGGGAAGTAGTCACAGGAGAAGTGATCAATGATATTTGAAGCACAAAAATCTAACTTGAGGATAGGCATGATTAAAGGGAAGATGCTGAGAAATCCTGCAAGCCATGAGGTGAGGACAAGGAGGGTGCAGACTTTCTGATTCATGATGATAACATAGTGCAGTGGCTTGCAAATAGCAACATAGCGATCATAAGACATAGCGGTTAGGAGAAAGAACTCAGACACTCCCAGGGAAAGGAAGAAATATAACTGAGCCAAACAGTTGTTATAGGAAATTGTCTTAACTTTAGTAATTATTGACTCCAAAAATCTAGGGATGGAAACACTGGTGAATATAATTTCTAAGAAGGAGAAATTCTGAAGAAAGAAATACATAGGAGTCTTTAACTGGGAGTCTAGCAAGGTGAGGGTGATGATGGTTAGGTTTCCACACACACTTAATATGTAAGCAATGAATAAAACAATAAAAATCACAACCTGAACTTCTGGCGTGTCTGATATGCCCAAGAGCACAAAATCAGTAATCACAGAGTGGTTTTTCATACTGATTTATTGGTCACAGAATCTGTTGATAAAAAAAATTAAGATGTAAACACAATATAAAAGGAACAAAACTTTAAATACTGTATATTGCTACATTCCATGAAGTTAAGCAATGCAATATTTCCAATTTTCTAATCTTCTCTCATTGTTTTAAACAAAAACCATCCTGCTGAAAAGAAAGATTTTTGTATGGGGGTATTTAAACCCCCTTGAGAAATTATATTCAAAGATTCTAGGTGTGGTCCTAATTTTATCTGTGGAGAATAATTTGAAATATATGTTCACATACCAATATCTTAATATTATTTTCATTTTGAATATAAAACATTATTTTTGGTTTCATATACAGTATGCTTTTAGAAATGAATATATTACATTAAATTTCAATTTTAATACTATTTCCAAATTTCTATAGTTTATTATTAGAAGCTGAGCACCTAATCATTTTTACTAATCCTAAACAGTTTCATGGTTATTTTCAACATTAATATGTGTTATTTTAAAATAGCTAGGAAGAAAATGTGTTTTGAACATAGAAATCAAAATAGACCTTCTTTTATTATGAAAACAAGTTCTTGCTTGTAAGAATTAAAATATGGGTGAAAGAACATAATTAAACAGAGCCAGGAATCAATAGTTATTTTCTATGAATTGTGAGACACTTGAATGAATTTAAGATTTTCTTTTTACTAAATTTATTTGCTACATTATCTTTAAACTTTCTTGAGGACAAAAGGAACTCATACAAAGTGTCTTTGGGTTTTTGGTTTTTTTTTTTTTTTTATCTCAAGTTGAATTAGTGACTTCCTTCTTAAAAAAATTATCAGAATGGATAATATTATGTGTTAAAATTACTTTCTCAAACTACAGAACTCTACACTCTAACCTATATGACTTCTATCAGTCTTGTTCTCTCTTGATGCTTAACAGACAACAGAGTCTGTGGTGTAAGTTATCAAAGTTGTTGTATTACTTTCTGTGTTATGCAGTTCAGCACGTGATAAGAGCTAAAGCTGATGACAAGTATTATTCACCTTAAAATATTTTTGTTTTCCAGTTTTCCATGTTTTTTTTTCCTTAGGAATATACATTTTTCATCAATATGCCATCAAAAATGACAAATAACTGTTATGTGGTTTACATAGTAGTTAAAATATACTAAAATCTATATTTAACAGTAATAAATATATTTAAATAATTATTTGGGAATTTTTTGCATTTTTCCATTCAAATAACCTTTTAAGAAGGATAAAAAATTGCTCACAAATATGAAATATACTGTTTGTTACATATAGTAATAGTAGTCAGCCAAGGCATAAATTCTGGAAAAGTAAACTTATTCATATTATTCTTCAGAAGGTTGTTTCTTCATTCAGGTTACACTTGCCTCTTTTAATTATACAAAAATTTGACATTAAAAATATACATGGAGAACTGTTTGTAAGAATGCTAACTACTTCACTTAGAAATGAAAATAAATAAACCTTGAATCGCTTTTATCATTTTACAGACACAGAATATGCTCCAAACATACAATTGTCACCTTTGGAATTCTTCAAGAAAATGAAGCAACTGATAGTGTTTTAAGACACTGGAAGGTAAAACATTTTGAAGGTCTCTGAATAAGATAAAATTGAGATCTGCACAAGCATAAAAACAACTTTACCTTCTCCACAAGTCTATGAATCCCTGACACACTCAACTAAAGACAAGAAAGAAGCAAGCAGATGTGAAAGACAAGTACATAGTAATTTCATGACTCATCTTTCTTGAAAACCACACAATAAAAAGAGACAGAGAGAAGTATGTAACAATCAACTGGTAACATCCACCCTGGCTTCCCTTTGGTCAAGCAATTCTCTTTAATGAGTGCATGGACTCAGTTTATGCTCAGGAGATAATTTATTCTCGATTCATTTGGGATTAGTTAAACCCAAGAATAAACCATCCTACAATGGTCTCTTCTGTGACAGTCTTCTCAATATTTACTAATAAGTAAATTCTGCAAGTGTAGAGCAGAATAGGGAACAAAAGAAGCATTTGTGTTAACATATTCAAAAGTTAGAATTGCACTTTGCTTTTGTTTTCTATTTTTAAAATTAAAATTAATACGTGATCTACAGGATGAAATCGATAACCACAATAGTATGTCCTTACCCTATCTTACCAGCCATATATTTATTTTTAAATCTTTTGATTATTTAAAATAAAATGTACTATATCATACAAAGTTGCTTCATGTATTCTGCAATAATAACCAACCACTATTACAATTTATACATTATAAGCACATAAATAATAAATTTTATTACACAAAATGTTGTCCAACATACTTAACTTGGCTTTCAGGTTAACCCTGAATAATTCATGTCATTCCTAGTTGAGGTATCTTTTTAATAATCCTTTGCAACATTTCCATGGGCTATTCAAGAAGACATATAATTTGTTAATTTTGTCATTGGTCAAGATTAGGGTTAGCCCACTCCCTCAAAACAAGTAACAGCCTGAACAGAAAGCCATCAAAGATAATTTAAAGATTGTGATAAGAATGCTGAAGTGTAGCTCTCTGGAACTGATGGCATCTGGTGAGGGTATGCGTGGTAAATGATTCAATATTTTTTAACGATCTGTCCACCAGGAGATTGATGATGCTTCAGTGAGAATAATGGCACTACAAAATGGACATTTTTTCAATTTTTTTCTCTTACAACTTTATTTTAAGAAAAGAGGGATACATATACAGATTTTTAAAGGTATTGTGGCATAACACTATATGAATATATTTTTGTCAGTACTTAATTCTATTTTTCTTTTCTAATTGAACAATTTTATTTTAAAAATGAAGATAAATGTACAGATTTTAAAAAATTTGGCATGAAAGTATATGAATACATTTTTGTCAGTACTTGACTTTTTAAGTTTAATAGTGTATATAAAAATCTTACTAATTACAATGAGCATAAAGTATATGCAAAACAAGATGTAACCTGGAAATAGTCAAAGATTTCTTGATGTGTAAAGATTGAGCATAATAGTTATTCTTTTTGTGGCATTTGTTTTTCTTGAATTTCATATAGTCTGTGAGTTGTTTCTGGAGTGTTCAGAGCTTTCTGGGTTTAGTATCCAATTATCAGTGACTGCATATTATTTCTGTTCTTTTGTGACTGGGTTATCTCACTCAGGATGATATTCTCTAGATGCATCCATTTTCTTAAGAATTTCATAAAGTCATTGTTTCTGATAGCTGAGTAGTACTCCATTGTGTAAATATTTTACATATTTTGTATCCATTCATCTACAGAAGGACATCTGGGTTCTTTCAAGCTTCTGGCTATTATAAATAGGGCTGCAATGAACATTGTGGTGCATGTGTGTTTGGTGTATGTTGGAGCTTCTCTGGGGTAAATACCCAGAAGTGGAATAACTGGGTCTTCAGGAAGTACTATGTCCAGTTTTCTTAGGAATCACCAGACTGATTTCCAGAGTCGTTGTACCAGTTTACAACCCCAGCAACAGTGGAGAAGTGATCCTTTTTCTCCACAGCATTGCCAGAATTTTCTATCATTTGAATTTTTTATTTTAGCCATTGTGACTAGTGTGAGGGAGAATCTTAGGGTTGTTTTGATTTTCATTTTCCTGATGGCTAAGGATGTCGAGCACTTCCTTGGATGCTTCTTTACCATTACTTATTCCTCAATTGAGAAGTTTTTGTTTACCTCTGTACCCCATTTTTAATAGGGTTGTTTGATTCTCTGGTATCTAACTTCTTGAGTTCTTTGTATACCTTGGATATTAGGGCTCTATCAGATGTGAGGTTGGTAAAGATCTTTTCCAATCTGTTGGGTGCCGTTTTGTTTTCTAGACAGTGTCTTTAGCTTTACAGAAACTTTGAAATCTCATTAAGTCCCATTTGTTGATATTTGACCTTAGAGCATGAGTCATGGGTGTTCTGTTCAGGAAATTTTCTCCTGTGCCTATGTGTTCTAAGGTTTTCCTTACTTTCTCATCGAATAGTTTCAGTGTATCTGGTTTAATGTGGAGATCTTTAATCCACTTGCACTTGAACTATGTACAAGGAAATACATTTCTCTGCAAGCTGAGTGCCAGTTGGAGCAACACCATTTCTTGAATAGGCTGTCCTTTTTACATTGAATGTTTACAGATCCTTTGTCAAAAATCAAGTGACCATATAGATGAGGGCTCATTTCTGGATCTTCTATTCTATTCTATTGATCCATGTGTCTATCTCTGTACCATTACCATGCAATTTTAACACAATACCCTTGTAACATAGCTTGAGATCAGGGATGGTGATTCCGGCAGATGCTTTCTTGTTGTTGAGGATAGATTTCACTATTCTGGGTCTTTTGTTATTCCAGATCAAATTGCACATTGCTCTTTCCAACTCAATGAAGAATTGGGTTGGAATTTTTGTGGAGATTTCATTGAATCTGTAGATTGTATTTGGTAAGATGGCCATTTTTACAATGTTGATCCTTCCAATCCATGAGCATAGGTGATCTTACCATTTTCTGAAATCTTCCTCGATTTGTCTCATGAGAGATTTGAAGTTCTTGTCATACAGGTCCTTCACATGCTTATTTAGAGCCATTTTGTTTGTGACTATTTTGAAGGGTATCTTTTACCTAATTTCTCTCTCTGCATGTATTTCCTTTGAGTAGAGGAAGGCTATAGATTAGGTTGAGTTAATTTTGTACCCAGTCACTTTGCTGAACTAGTTTATCAGCTGTAGAAGTTCTCTGGTGGAATTTTTGGGGTCACTTAAGTACACTATCATGTCATCTGCAAACAGTAATGTTTTTACTTCTTCCTTTCCAATTTGTAACCCTTTGATTTCTTTTGCTGTCTAATTGCTCAGGCCAGGACTTCCAGTACTATGTTGAATAGGTAGCAGGAGAATGGGCAGCCTTATCTAGTCCCTGATTTTAGTGGGATTGCCTCAAGTTTCTCACCGTTAAGTTGAATGTTGGCTATTGGTTTGCTGTTTATTTCTTTTATTATGTTTCGGTATGGGCCCTGGATACCTGTTTTTCCAAGACTTTTAACATGAAGGGATGTGGAATTTTGTCAAATGCTTTCTCAGCATCTATTGAGATGACCATGTGGTTTTATATTTTGACTTTGTTTATATGGTGGATTACATTGATTGATTTCCATATATTAAACCATCCCTGCATCCCAGCAATGAAGCCTAATTGATCATGGTGAATGATCATTTTGATGTGTTCATGGATTCAGTTTGCAAGGATTTTGTTGAGTATTTTTGTATCAATGTTTGTAAGTGAGATTGTACTGACGTTGTCTTTCGTTTTAGAGTCTTTGTGTGGTTTAGGAACAAGGTTTATTGTGCCCTCGAAAAATGAGTTAAGGAGTGTTCCATCTGACTATATTTGGGGAATAGTTTAGAGAGTATTATTATTAGGTCATCAATAAATGTCTGATAGAATTCTGCACTGAACCCATCTGGACTGGGTTTTTGGGGGGGGGGGGCTTTTGATGACTTCTTCTATTTCTTTAGGTGTTATGGGATTATTTAGATGGTTTACCTGGTCCTGGTTTAACGTTACGATCTTGTATCTGTCTAGGAATTCAACCAGTTCCTCCAGATTTTCCAGATTTGATGAGTATAGGAGTATAGCTTTTGTAGTAGGATCAGATGATTTCTTGAATTTCCTCACTTTCAGCTATTATGTCTCCACTTTCATTTCTGATTTTGTTAATTTGGATACTCTCCCTTTGCCCTCTAGTTAGTCGGGCTAAGGGTTTATCAATCTTGTTAATTTTCTCAAAGAACCAGCTCTTGGTTTTGTTGATTCTTTGAATGGTTCTTTTTGTTTCTATTTGGTCAATTTCTGCTCTGAGTTTGGTTATTTCTTGCCATCTACTCCTCTTAAGTGTATCTGCTTCCTTTTGTTCTAGAGCTTTCAACGGTGCTGTCAAGTTGCTAATGTATGTTCTCTTTAGTTTCTTTTTGGAAGCACTCAGAGCTATGAGTTTTCCTCTCAGTACTGTTTTTATTGCATCCCATTGGTTTGGGTATGTTCTGTTTTTATTTTCATTAAATTCTAGAAATTCCTTAATTTCTTTCTTTATTTCTTCTTTGACCATGCTATCACTTAATAGAGCACTGTTTAGTCCATGTATATATGGGCTTTTTGTTCTCATTGTTGTTATTAAAGTCCAACCTTAGACCATGGTGATCTGATAGGATGCATGGGAGTATTTCTATCTTTTTATATCTATTTAGGCTTGTTTTGTGATAGATTATATGGTCAGTTTTGGAGAAGGTGCCATGAGGTGCTTAGAAGACGTATTCCTTTATTTTAGGATGATATGCTCTGTAGTTGTCTATTAATTCCAATTTGTTTATAACCTCTTCTAGTTTCAGTGTGTCCTTGTTCAGTTTCTGTTTCCATGATCTGTTCATTGATGAGAGTGGGGTGTTTAGGTCTCCCACTATTATTGTGTGGGGTGCAATGTATTTTTTGAGCTTTAGTAGGGTTTTTTAATGAATATGGGTGATCATGTATGATCTTAGAGCATACATGTTAAAGATTAAGAGTTCCTCCTGACAAATTTCCCATGTAATGAGTAAAAAGTGTCCTTCCTTATCTTTTTTAATAACTTTTGATTGAAAAAATCTACTTTATTCAATATTAGAATGGCCACTCCAGCTTGCTTCTTGGGGCCATTTGCTTGGAAGGTTTTTTCCCAATCTTTTACTCTCAGATAGTGTCTGTCTTTGTCTCTGAGATGAGTTTCCTGTATGCCACTAAATGCTGGATTCTGTTTATGTATCTAGTCTGATAGCTTATATCTTTTTATTGGGGAATTGAGTCCATTTATGTAAACAGATATTAAGGAACAGTGGTTTCTGTTTCCTGCTATTTTTGCTTTTGGGGGTAGACTTGTGCCTGTGTGTCTTTCTTCTTTTGCTTTTCTTGCGTAGATATTTTCTAGTTTTTACTAGGATATAGTTTCCCTCCTTGTATTATGTTTTCCACCTATAATTCGTTGTAGTTCTGGGTTTGTGGTCAAATATTGTGTAAATTTAGTTTTTTCCTGGAAAGTCTTGGTTTCTCCATCTATTGTGAATAAGAGTTTTGGTGGGTATAACAGCTTGGGCTGACACTTGTGTTCTCTTAGGGTCTGACTGATGTCTGTTCAGGATCTTCTAGCTACATAGTCTCTGTTAAGAAGTCGGGTGTGATTCTGATTGGTCTGCCTTTATATGTTATCTGACCTTTTTCCCTTACTGCTTTTAGTATTCTTTTCTTGCTTTGGGCACTTGGTGTTTTGTCTATTATATGTCGGGAGGAATTTCTGTTCTGGTCCAATCTATTTGGAGTTCTGTAGGCTTCTTTTATGCTCATGGTCATCTCATTCTTAAGGGTAGAGAAGTTTTCTTCTATGATTATGTTGAAGATATTTACTGTGCCTCTTAGTTGATAATCTTTGCCATCTTCTATTTTTATTATCCTTAGGTTTGGTCTTCTCATTGTGTCCTGGATCTCCTGGACATTTTGGGTTAGGAGCTTTTTGCCTTTGCATCTTCTCTTACTGTTTTGTCTGTTTTCCATGTTGTCTTTGGCCCCTGAGATTCTCTCTTTCACCTCCTGTAGTCTTTTGGAGATGCTTACATCTGTGACTCCTGATTTCTTTTTTAGGTTTTCTACCTCCAGTGTTGTCTCTTTTAGTGTTTTCTTCATTGTTTCCATTTCCATTTTAAATTCCTTCTTTAATTCCTTCAACTCTTTGGTTCTATTTCCCTCTAGTTTTGATTTTTTGAGTGTTTTTCTTCTTTCCTCTTTAAAAGTTTTTGTTTCTTTATGCTTTTCCTCCCATTCTTGTTTAAGGATCTCTATCATCATCTTGAGGTATGATTTTGGGACTCAGTCTTCTTTTTCTGGAGTCTTTGGCATTCCTCTATTTGCTTTGATGGGATAGCTGAGTTCTGGTGTTGCCAGATTGTCTTGGTTTCCCTGGGATATGTTCTTTTGCTTTCCTCTTGCCATCTTGTCTGTTATTATACCCATGTACCTGGCCTGTGTCCCTGGATCTCTGCTCTTTCTGGTGGCAGATGCCCTTAGCGTTTGTTCTGCACACACAAGCCCTCTAGGTGGATAATGAGTCTCTATGGCAGAGTTCCTGCTCCCTGGAACCAATGGTCGGGGTGTTCTTTCTGCTTGCTAGGCCCAGACCTATCTGCACCCCAGCTACTGGCAGTGCAGTTTCACCTTGACTGTGTCCCTGGATCTCCACTGTTCCTTTTGGCAGATGCCCTGAGTGTTTGTTCTGCATGCAAGGTCTCTCCAGATGGAAACCGAGTCCCTTTGCCAGAGTTTTTGCTCTCCTGAACCAATGGGGGGGGCTCGCTTTCAGTGCACTTGGCCCAGACCTCTCTGTGCCCAGGCTACTCAAAGCGCCTCTCACCAGGCCTTTGTCCCTGGATCTCCGCTGTCCGGTGGCAGATGGCCTGGGCGTTTTCCAGTACTTAATTCTTTTATAGGTATGATAGCATGCATTGAAATCCCACTAGTTACCATAAACACTTCTTTTTGTTTGTTTTGTTTTGTGTTTCTTCTTCTCCTCCTCCTCCTCCTCCTCGTCCTCCTCCTCCTCCTCCTCCTCCTCCTCCTCCTCCTCCTTCTTCTTCTTCTTCTTCTTCTTCCTCTTCTTCTTTTTCTTTTCCCCTTATCCTTTTCCTCCTCCTTCATTTTAATTCTCTTCTTTTTTTACTTCATTTTCTTTATTTTTATCAGATACTTTATTTATTTACATTTCAAATTTTATCCATGTCTTGGTTTATGCTACAGAATCCTTTTCAAATCCTACTTCCCTCTGCTTCTATGAAAGTTTCCCCACACCCACCAATCCATTCCTGCCTCCTGCCCTGGCATTTCTCTACACTGGTGCATCTAGCATTCCCAAGACCAAGAGCATCTCCTCCCTTTGATGTCCAACAAGGCCATCCTTTGCTATAAATGCTGCTGGAGCCATGGGTCTCTGAATGTGTACTCTTGGGCTGGTAGATGATTCCCTGGCAGCTATGGAGAGTCTGGTTGGTTGATATTGTTGTTCTTCCTACAAGTTGCAAAGCCCTTCAGCTCCTTCAGTCCTTTCTATAACTCCTCCATTGGGGACCCTGTGTTCAGTCCAATACTTGGCTGGGAGTATCCACCTCGGTATTTATCACACTCTGGCCAAACCTCTCAGGAGACAACTATATCAGGCACCTGTCAGCAAGCAATTTTTAGAATCCACAATACTATCTGAGTATTGTGCTTATATATGAAATGGATCTCCACATATTGTGGTCTCTGAATGGCTTTTTCTTTAACCGCTGCTCCATGCTTTGTTTCCACATTTCTAGCCCTGACTATATTGTTCCCATATACAAGAAAGACTGAAGCACCCACTGTTTAGTCCTCTTTTTTCTTGAACTTTATGTGGTCTATGAATTGTATCTTGGGTATTCCAGACAATGTGGATAATATGCACTTGTATTTTAAGTGTGGTATGGCTAGGTCCTCAGGTAGTACTATGTCCAATTTTCTGAATAACTGCCAGACTGATTTCCAGAGTGGTTGTACCAGCTTGTAATCCCACCAAAAAAAAATGGAGTAGTGTTTCTATTCTCCACATCCTTGCCAGCATCTGCTGTCACATGTGTTTTTGTTTTTGTTTTTTTGTTTGTTTGTTTGTTTGTTTGTTTTTTATCTTAGCCATTCTGACTGGTGTGAGGTGGAATCTCAGGGATGTTTATTTTGCATTTCCATCATGACTAAAAATGTTTGTCATTTCTATAGATGCTTCTCAGCCATTTGGTATGCTTTAGTTGAGAATTATTTTTTTAGTTCTGTCCAACAATTTGTAATAGGGTTATTTGGTTCTTTTGAGTCTAACTTTTTGAGTTCTTTGTATATATTGCACATTAGCCCTCTGTCATATATAGGATTGGTACAGATCTCAATCTGTTGGTTGCTGTTTGGTTCCATTGACAGTGTATTTATCTTGCAGGGGCTTTTCAATTTTATGAGGTTTCATTTCTCAATTCTCAATATTAGAGCCTAAGCCATTTGTTTCTGTTCAGGAAATATTCCCCTGTGCCCATGTGTTCTTAGCTCTTCCCCACTTTCTTTTCTATTAGTTTCAATATATCTGGTTTTATGTGGAGGTTACTGAGCCACTTTGACATGATATTTTTGCAAGAAGATAAGAATGAATCAATGTGCATTCTTCTACATGCTGACCTCCATTGAACCAGTACCACTTGTTGAAAATGCTGTCTTTTTTTCACTGAATGGTTTTAGCTCCTCTGTCAAAGATCAAGGGACAATAGGTGTTGGGGTTCATTTCTGGATACAATTCCATTGATCTACTGGCCTGTCTCTGTACCAGTACCATACAGTACTTATCATGATTGCTCTGAAATACATATTGAGGTCAGAAATGGTGAGTCCACTAGAAATTTTTTCATGTTAAGAATAGTTTTTATTCTCCTGAATTTTTAGTTATTCTAAATAAACTTTCAAATTACTCTATCTAAATCTGTGAAGAATTGAGTTGGAATTTTGATGTGGATTGAATCTGTATATTGCTTAAGGCAAGATGGCCATTTTTATTACATTAGTCCTGCCAATCCATTAGATCCATGAGATGGGAGATCTTTCCACCTTCAAAGGGTCTTCTTAATTTTCTTTCTTTACAGACTTGAAGTTCTTGTCATACAGATCTTTCATTTGCTTGGTTAGAGTTACACCTAGGTATTTTCTATTGTTTGGGGCTGTTGTGAAGTGTGTCATTTCCATAATTTCTTTCTTAGCCTGTTTGTCTTTTAGTAAAGAAAGGATACTGATTTGTCTGAGTTAATTTTATATTCAGCCACTTTGCTTTTAGGAGTTCTCTGGTGGAATTTTTGAGGTTACTTAGGTATACTATCATATCTTCTGCAAATAGTAATATTTTGACTTTTTCCTTTCCAATTTGTATCCCTTTGACCTCCTTTTGTTGTTTAATTGCTCTGAAAAGGACTTATAATACTATATTGAATGGGAAGGGTGAGAGTGGGCAGCCTTGTCTAGACCATGATTTTAATGGGATTGCTTCAAGTTTCTCACGATTTAGTTTGATGTTGGCTACTGGTTTGATGTATATTGCTTTTACTATGTTTAGGTATAAGCCTTGAATTTCTAATCTTTCCACAACTTTTTTTTAGTACGGAATAGAGTTTATTCAGGTCATGGAAGAGTTAAGGGGGTGGTAGAAGCAGAGAGAGAGAGAGAGAGAGAGAGAGAGAGAGAGAGAGAGAGAGAGAGAGAGAAGTAGAGGAGTAGAGGCCGGCCATGAGAACGTGGGGAGAGAGGGGGAAGGGAAAGGGAAGTGGAGGGGTAGGAGTGGGAGAGCAAGGTAGCAAGAGAGGCCAAGAGCTTTCCACAACTTTTATCATGTTTAATATGCTCAAATCTATCTCAACAACTAATGACATGATCATGTAGTTTTTTTTCTTTGAGTTTGTTTATATAGTAGATTACATTGATAGATTTCTGTATATTGAAACAACCCTGCATCCCTAGGATGATCATAGTGAATGAGCATTATGATGTTGTCTTGAAGTCAGTTTGCAAGTATTTTATTGAGTATTTTTGCATTGATATTAATGACAAAATTTGGTCTGAATTTCTCTTTGTTGGGTCTTTGTGTGGTTTATGTAGTAGTGTAACTGTGGCTTATAAGAATGTATTAGATAGTGTTCCTTCTGTTTCTATTTTATGAAATACTTTAAGAAGTATTTTTATTTAAAAAAAGAAGTATTTTTATTAGGTCTTCTTTGAAGGTCTGATAGAATTCTGCACTAAAACCATCTGGTTCTGGGTATTTTTGTTTGGGAAACTTTTAATGACTAATTCTATTTCTTTCGAAGTTTATGGAACTACTTAAGTGAATTATCTAATCTGGATTTAACTTTGGTACCTTGCATCTGTCTAGAAAATTGCCCATTTCCTCTAGATTATCCAGTTTTGTTGAGTATAGGCTTTTGTAGTTGATCTGATGATTTTTTTTAATTTCTTAGGGTTCTATTGTTTTCCTTTACATTTCTGATTCTGTTAATTTGGATACTTCATCTGTGCCCTTTGGTTAGTCTGGCTAAGGGTTTATTTATCTTGTTGAGTATCTCAAAAAAAAAAATATGAGTTCCTGGTTTTGTTGATTCTTTGTATAGTACTTTTTGTTTCTAATTGGTTGATTTTAGCCATGAGTTTATTTCCTAACATATACTGTTCTTCGGTGTATTTTCTTCTTTTTGTTCTAGAGCTTTCAAAGATGCTGTCAAGCTGCTAGTGTATGTTATCTCCAGTTTCTATTTTGAGGCACTCAAAGTTATGAGTTTTCCTCTTAATACTGCTTTCACTGTGTCCCATAAGTGTGAATATGCTGTGCCCTTTTTTATTAAATTCTAAAAAGTCTTAATTTCTTTCTTTATATTTTTCTTGACCAAATTATCATTTAGTATAGCTTTGTCAGTTTCAATGTATACGTGGGTTTTCTGTTGTTTTTGTTGTTATTGAAGACCAGCCTTAGTTCGTGGTGATCTGACAGGGTACATGAGATTATTTTAATCTTCTTGTATCTGGTGAAACCTGCTTTGTGGCCAATTATATGGACAGTTTTGAAGAAGATACAATAAGGTGTTAAGAAGGTACATTTTTTGTGTGTTTCTTTTAGAACGAAATGTTCTGTGGTTTTCTTTTAAATACATTTGGTTCATAAATTCTGTTAGTTTAACTGTGTCTCTGTTTAGTTTATATTTCTGTGATCTGTCCATTGATGAAAGTCTGGTGCTAAAGTCTCCCACTATTATTGTTTGAGGTGCACTGTTGTGCTTTGAGCTTTAATAAAGTTTCTTTTATGAATTTGGGTGCCCCTGCATTTGGAGCATAGATCTTCTGAATTGCTGTGTATAGTAGCCTGGGCTGGTATTTGTGTTCTCTTATGATCTGTATGAAATCTACCCAGGATCTTCTGGATTTTAGAGTCTCAGGTAAGAAGTCTGGTGTAATTCTAATAAGTCTTCCTCTATATGTTTTCTGAACTTTTCTTTTACTGCTCTAAGTATTCATCTTGGTAGATTTTTTTCTTCAATGAGTATGAAGTGTCCTTCCTTATATTTTCTAATAACTTTTGGTTGAAATTCAATTTTATTCAACATTAGAATGGCTACTCCAGCTTCTTTCTCAGGACCATTTGCTTAGAAAATTTTTATCTAGACTTTTACTCTGTGGTATTATCTGTCTTTGTACTGAGGTGTGTTTGCTATATGCAGCAAAATTCTTGGTCCTGTTTATGTATACAGTCAGTCTATGTATTTTATTGGAGAACTGAGTCTATTAATATTAAGTGATATTAAGGAAAGGTGATTGTTGCTTCCTGTTATTTTTGTTGTTGGAGGTGGAATTAAGTTTGTGTGGCTATCTTCTTTGGGATTTGTTGAAAGAAAATTAATTTCTTGCTTTTTGTAGACTGTAGTTTTTCTACTTGTGTTAGAGTCTTTCATCTGTTATATTTTGTAAGTCCTGATTTGTGGAAAGATATTGTGCCAGTTTGGCTTTGTCATGGAATATCTTGCTTTTTCCATCTATGTTAGGTGAGAGTTTTGCTCTACATAGTAGCCTGGGCTGGTATTTGTATTTTCTTAGGATCTGTATGAAATCTGCCCAGGATCTGTTGGACTTTACAGTCTCTGGTAAGAAATCTGGTGTAATTCTGATAAGTCTTCCTCTATATGTTTTCTGAACTTTTCTTTTACTGCTTTAAGTATTCTTTCTTTGTTTTGTGCATTTTGGTGTTTTGATAAATATGTGACAGAAGGAATTTCTTTTCTGGTTCACTCTATTTGAAGTTCTGTAACACTAACTGGTTATTAATGATCACTCTTAAACAGGTCTACAATGAAAAAATATCAAATAAGACATAAATAAATACAAAATACACAATTTAAAAGAGAAAAGAACCAGGAAGCTTAATATTGCAGACAAGGCTTGATAAGAGAGAGTTTAAATACAAGCTTGATCTGCATTGGAACATATACCCTACACATCTGAGCTTATAACATGAAAAAGGAAAATGACTGAGAATTTACTGATCCTAGAACAAAGAAAACAAAATGCTATTTAAAGAAATTGAAGAAGCCCAGCTTTCTTACCAGGCCATATTGCCAAGGAATGTGTAGTCATATTGCCAAGGAATGTGTAGGAAGAAAGTCCCTAAATAAAGGAACCGAGATACCACAGTGTTAAACCATAAAAGCAAAACCTAGATTCAAGATGTTAGAGAAGCCAGAAGCATGATATATCTGCTAAATAAAGCTACCCACTGAAAGTGGGACCTGCCTAACAGAAAATGTTTGTTGCAATCAACAAACCTGAAAGGGTGGAGCTATTGCAGCCCTTAGGCGTTGGAGATAAAGCTGCACAATTTAACACTTTCCTGGTGGATTTTGCTTTTGCTTTTGTTTTTGTCCAGCATCTCCTAACTGTTCTCCCATAACTCCATTTTAAAATAGTAATGTATATTCTGTGTCATCATAGGTTAAAAGAATACAACCTGCCTTTATTTTACATGTGGTTACAGTTAAATGATTCTCTTGAGTTTTAGAATCTATTTTGTGCATGGAACATTGAAACATTGGTGAGACTTTAAAAGGCCTCAAAGACTTTGGAAACTGTGCTAAATGCATTTTGCATTGCAATATGGCCAAAATCCTATGGGGGCCAGGAAATACAGTATGGTAGTTTACATAAGGTGCCACAATATTATTAGGCATTTGAATATTTGGTTCTCATTTGGTGCACTGTTTAGGTAATTTAGGAAGTCTAGCTTTACTGTAGGAAATATGTTACTAAAGGATGGGTTCAAGGTTTGAAAATCTAGGAAGAACCCATATTCACTTTATGAAACATGTTTGTGGCTTCAAATGTGCCTTCTCAGATTGCTGGTTCAACTGCAAGTATACATTAAGCCTAATGTAGATCATAAATGAATTAAAAAAACTGAGGGAGAGTGACATTTCTCTATTATATGGTGTGCCTGTCGGTGCATGTGTCAGTATGTAACAGCAAGCATATAGAAGTCATAGAAAAGTCAGCTTTGTTCTTTCACTACACAGAATTGAAACAGTGTCATTACACCTGAACACAAATGTGTTTCCTTCTAATCCTTCATGCCAGGCTTATTTATCTTGCATCTTGAACTGTGATATTCATCTATTTCTGATCTTGGAAAGTCCTCACATGTTAAAATTTGAACTATACATGAAGCAAATAGGTCCACATTCTGAGAGCACCAGGCACTGTAATTTGAATGAGGATCCTATATTTGCATGTTTAGTCTGCAGTCGGTGAACTGTTTTAAAAGGGTTAGAAGCTGTGATTTTCTTGGAAGAGTTGTGTCATCTGGGGGTTGGAGGATTTGAAGTTTCAAACGTCCGTGGAGGTATTCTTCCCCTCCCTCCCTCTCTCTCTCTCTCTCTCTCTCTCTCTCTCTCTCTCTCTCTCTCTCTCTCTCTTCAGCAACAACTTCTACAACACTATGCTTGCCTACTTGTCACCATACTCTTGCCATAATTATTATGGCCAAAACCTCTGATGCTGTAACTAGTCCCCCTATTTAACACTTTTGGCTGCAAGTTGCTTTGGTCATGATGTCTTAGCACAGCAATAAAACAGTACTAAGACACTGGACATGAATGAGAACTACACAATAGCCTATACTGAATAAATATTTCTGTTCATGATTTACAGGATTTTATCATTTTATTGGTTATTTTACTTATTTACATATCCCCTTCCCCTTCCACAAACTCCCTATCCTCTCCCCATATCCCCTACACCCTAGGTCTATGAGGATGCTCCCCCAACTACCCACTTAGTCCCACCTTACCACCCTAGTATTCCCCTATCTTGGGGCATCAGGCCTCCACAGGACCAAAAGGTTCATGTCCCAGTGATGCCCAATAAAGCAATTCTCTGCTACACATATGCCTTTGTATTTGTCAGTCTTTGGAGGAACCTCTCAGATGACAGCTATACCAAGCTCCTGCCAGTAAGTGCTTCTTGGCATCAGCAATAGTGTCTGGGTTTAGAGTCTTCAGATGGGATGGATCCCTAGGTGGTTGCAGTATCTGGATGGCCTTTCTTTAGTTTCTGTTCCACTCTTTGTCCCTGCATTTCATTTTAACAGGAGGAATTCTATATTAATATTTTTGAGGTTGATGGGTAGTCCCGTCTCTCAACTGGGGGCCATGCCAATGCAATGAATATGGTTTCTACAGGTTCTATCTCCCCTTCGCTGGGTATTTCAGCTTATATACTCTCTGTTGGGTCCTGGGAAACTCTTGAGATCAAATATAGATATGCATAACTGGACAATGGGCAAAGAGTAAGAGACGTTGGAACATTCAATCTTTAGTGGGATGTCTCCAACAATCTCCCTTCCTTGGGGCTCAAGGAACCTCACAGAAGAGAAAATCAAAATATTCCAAGACCCAGTGAGAATGAAAGACACTAAAGAGAAAATTCTTCAAGACACAGCAAGCTAACACACTTATAAACTCACAAAGCATGGCAGCATGAATAGTGCCTGCACATGGCCTAGCCAGATGGGGTCCCAGGATTGAGAAGATAAGTGGACATGACCTCCCATCTCTAACCAAGAGCTTATCTCCCTTTGACAAGAACTCACAAAAGAAAAATAAATATGTTCCAATGGAATGTCATTGGATATACAAATCACACCTAAGTGCAGGAACCATGCCTGCAGTAAATGTCCAATAAAAAAAGGAATTCGATGTAATTTTTGAAAATATTTTATCTCAAAGCTGTGGGTGTAATTTTTCACATCACTGATATTTTATTTATATATGGTTTCCAACATTATGTGTTTAGTTGTGAGTCTGTCTATATCTAGATTTGTCTGTCTTTGTACCTTGAGCTGTTTATTTCCTTATTGTTAGTTTTGAGAAACGATGCCCAATGAAATATAGAAGAAAATGATTACAAACTTATAACACTAAGTGTAAGTGAATTTTACCATTGGCATCTTATTTCTGGAGACAAGAATACAATGAAAACAGGTTCTGATTCCAAAATATGGATGTCTATTAAATGCCCCATAGCATTGTACAGGGAGCCTACCTCCTCTATGATTGAAAGTTCCAACAAATAGTAAATAGTAAACAATGCCCAGGTAGTTCTAAAGGAAAATATAATATAGTTACCTTTAAATTAAACAAAAAGGTGAAGAGTTAGAGAGAAGTAGCTCTGAGGTTAAAAGTACTTCCAATTCTTTTTGAGGACACTGGCACAATTAATAGCACCAACATAATGGTTCACAGCCTTCAGCCACTCCATTTCCAGGAGACCCAATACCCTTTGCTGGCCACTGTAGATAAAAGGCTCACAATAGGTACACAAATGTATACAGGTATACAAGCAGGCAGAATACCCATACACAGAAAATACTTTTTTGATAAGCTAAGACCAAGGTGCTCATAATATAATTAAAGTTTGATTACTTCATTTTTAAAGAGGTGCAATGGCATTCACATTAAACAGTATGTTCATTTTTTTCTATTAAACATTGCTTTATTAATCAAATCCTTGAAGGCTTGTTTTACTTGTTGATTCCTCAAGGTGTAAATAAAAGGGTTCAGCATTGGAGCAATTGAAGTATTGAGAACAGCCACTCCTTTGGTCAGTGATGCCCTTTCATTAGCAGAAGGTTTGACATACATGAAGATGCAGCTGCCATAAGAGATGGAGATGACAATCATGTGAGAGGAACAGGTGGAGAAAGCCTTTTTCCTCTGAGTGGCAGATGGGAACCTCAGAATGGTGCTGATGATGCAGATGTAGGACAAGATCACTAGAGCCAGTGTGAACAGCAGAGTTACAGAGGCACAATAAAGGCCAAATGCCTCTAAAAGCCTTGTATCTGAGCAAGACAGTTGTAAAATGGGAAAGAAGTCACAGCAGAAATGATCAATGATATTTGAAGCACAAAAATCTAACTTGTAGATAAGCATGATTAAAGGGAAGATGCTGAGAAAACCTATCAGCCATGAGGTGAGGACAAGGAGGGTGCAGACTTTCTGATTCATGATGATAACATAGTGCAGTGGCTTGCAGATGGCAACATAGCGATCATAAGACATAGCGGTTAGGAGAAAGAACTCAGACACTCCCAGGGAAAGGAAGAAATATAACTGAGCCAAACAGTTGTTATAGGAAATTGTCTTAACTTTGGTAATTATAGACTCCAAAAATCTAGGGATGGAAACACTGGTGAATATAATTTCTAAGAAGGAGAAATTCTGGAGAAAGAAATACATAGGAGTCTTTAACTGGGAGTCTAGCAAGGTGAGGGTGATGATGGTTAGGTTTCCACACACACTTAATATGTAAGCAATGAATAAAATGATAAAAATCATAACCTGAACTTCTGGTGTGTCTGATATTCCAGAAAGCAAAAACTCAGTCACCATAGAGTGGTTTCTCATACTGATTTGTTGGTCAAAGAATCTATAGATAAAAAAGAAATCAGAATGTAAACATAATGTAAAAGGAACAAAACTTAAATACTGTACATTGCTATAGCCGATGAAGTTAAGCAATGGAATTTCCAATTCCTAATCTCTTCTTATTCTCTTAAACAAAAAGAAATCTTGTTAAAGGAAAATATTTTTGTACAAGTGTGTTTAAAACCCATTTGAGCAATTATACACTAAAAGTCCTCATATGATCCTAATTTCTTTGTATGTAACTTATTTTGAATTAAAGATTTATATAACAATGTTTTATAGCATTTTCCTTTTTAATTCAAAATAGTTTTCTGGTTTCTCATGTTGTATGCTTTCAGAAAGGAGTATATAACATTAAATTTTAACTTCAATACTATTTCCAAACTTCTAAAGTATATTAGTAGAAACTGAGCACCCATCATATTTACTAAACCTAAGTGCTTTTGCACTTATTTTCAACATTGATATGTGTTATTTTACATTGGCCAAGGAAGTAAATATGTTTGTGAACAAAAAAATCAGAACAGATTTTCTTTTATTATAAAAACAACTTCTTGGTGTTTTGGAATTTAAATATGGGGCAAGGAAAATAATTAAATGCAACCAGAAATCAATAGTTATTTACTATGAATTTTGAGACAATTGTATGATTGTAACATTCTCTTTTTGTTAATTGTATTTGCTGTTTTATCTTCAAATTTTTTGGAGAACAAAAGGAACTCAAACAAAGGTGTTTTTTTTTTATAATTTCAAAGTGAAATAGTGGCTTCTTTCTCAAAGAATTATCAGAATAAATAAAGTTATGTACTGGCATTACTTTCTCAAACCATAGAGCTCTACACTGTAACTTATATGACTTCTATCACTCTTGTTTGCTCCTGATTTTTAACAGACAACACAGAGTCTGTGGTGTAAGTTATCAAAGTTGTATTGCTTTATGTGTTATGCAGTTCAGCACGTGATAAGAGCTAAAGCAAATAATGAATATTATTCACCTTTCTACTTTAGTCTTCTAAATCTCCAGGTTTTTAGCTTTATGGATATATTTTTTCATTAATATGTTATCAAAACTGACAAATAACTTATGTGGCTTCATGGCAGTTAAAACTTACTAAAATGTAAAATTAAGAATAATAAATATATTTCAATAATCATTTCAGAATTTTTGCATTTTCAGGTTAAAATAACCTTTAAATGATGGATAAAAAGCATTTTTCCCAAATATAAAACATGCTGTTTGGTATATATGGTAATACCATCAGATATAAAGATATAAAACCATACAGAAGTCAGCCATGACCTAAATTCTGCCACTTAAAAGCATAGAAATAAGGATATTTATAATATTCTTCAGAAGATAGTTTTGTCATTGAAGTCATGCTTACTTTTTTTAATTATAAATACTTGACATAAAAAAACATACATGGTGAAATGTTTGTAAGAATGCTAACTACCTCACTTAGAAATGAAATTGAATGTACCTTGAATCTCTTTTATCATTTCACAGACACAGAATGTGGTATATACTTGCTATTATCATCCTTGAAATTCTTTAGGAAAATGAAGCAACTGATAGTGTTTTAAGACACTGGAGGGTAAAACATTTTGAAGGTCTCTGGATAAGATTAAAATTGAGATCTGCACAAGTATAGAAACATTTTTACCTTCTCTGCAAGTCTATGAATCCCTGACACACTCAACTAAAGACAAGAAGGATGCAAGCAGAAGTTCAAGACATGTACATTGTGGTGTG
Source organism: Micromys minutus (assembly GCF_963924665.1). NCBI lineage: Eukaryota > Metazoa > Chordata > Mammalia > Rodentia > Muridae > Micromys > Micromys minutus. The sequence continues at coordinate 5,620,266 of NC_137957.1, forward strand.
GAAACTCATCCTTCTTCAAAACCAAGCAATATAAAGAAAGAGAAAAATGTATATCCACCAACTTATAACATCAAACCTGTCTTCCCTTTGGTCAAGCAATTCTCTTTAATGAGTACATGGACTCAGTCTATGCTCAGGAGATAAGTTAGTCTCAATTCATTTGGGATTAGTTAAACCCCAGAATAAACCATCTTACAATGGTATCTTCTTTGACAGTCTTATCGATATTTACTAATTAGTAAATTCTACAAGTGCAGAGCAGAATAGTGGGTGGTTATTATTCCAGAATACATGACACAACTTTGTATGATATAGTACATTATATTTTGAATAATCAAAAGATTGAAAAATAAATATATGGCTGGTAAGATAGGGTAAGAACATACTACTGTGGCTATGGATCTCATACTGTAGATCACGTATTAATTTTAATGTTAAAAAATAGAAAATAAAAGCCAAGGACAATTCTAACTTTTGAAGATGTTAACACAAATGCTTCTTTTGTTCCCTATTCTTCTCTGCACTTGTTCTTTGTCCAGTTTCTTCTGTGACACATCATAGGTTAAAAGAACACAACTTGCTTTTATTTTGAGTTTTAGAACAGACTTTATATGTGGGACACATAAACATTTCTTAGACTTTGAAAGACCAGACTTTTGAAGTTGTGTTACATACATTTTCCATTAAAATATGCCCAAAAGACTATGGGGGTCAGGCAGTGAAGTATTGTAGTTTATATGAGATGCCACCATATTATTAGGCATTTGAATATTTGGTTCTCATTTGGTGGACCTTTTAAGGTAATTTAGGAATTTCAGACTTACTGAAAAAATTATGTTACTAGAGTAAGAATTCAAGGTGTCAAAATCTAGGAGGTACCCATATTCACTTTCTAAAACATGTATGTGGCTTCAAATGTGCCTACTCAGCTTGCTGGTTCAACTGTCATGTTTCTCCACTGTGATATTGAGAGACTCCTATCCCTCTGTGAGCACAGACCCAAATAAAACTTTCCTTTTGTTACCTTTTGATGGCATGAATATCTTTAAACACCTAGATATCAGAAACTAGCCTGAGTCAGAAAAGCCAATAATACATGTGACAACAGTTGACTTTATTGTCTATTAGCATCCCATCAGACTTTGAAGGCTTATGTGTTTGCACAATTCAATATTTGTATTGTATGTCATATAAACATATAATACAGGACTACATGTATTACAATAAATAGCCTATGTTTTGCTTCTATAACACCTTTTCAACTATCAAAATACAACAAACAGCATCCTGTAATTTCTCACTAAACCCAGAACTACAATGTTGAAGTAAAGATCTGCTCTATATGGTATGTGGCAGAACCTTCCCATAATGAATAAAGATTTCAAGGAGCCAATCACTGGGCAAGTAGGCAGGACTTCTGGGTCAGGAAGAGAGGAAGAGGGGAACCAAGAAAAAAGATGTGGCCTTTTGAACAGGAGATATAATGGAAGACACAATGTAGGTAGAGGAGGTCCCTGTTTTATGTGGTGAATCTGCTGGGATCCTTGTGTTACCTGTTAATTTTAAACTAAGATTGTGTGGTGTTTTCCTTCACAGGGCAACTCAGCTGGGTTTAAGAAAGGTACTCTGGCATGGCACTCAAGCAAGCCATGGAAATTTGCAAGCATGGCAGAGCCTGCCATGGGAACTTGTCAAGCTGGGTGGAGAGATTTCAGAGCTCTGAGTTAGAGAGTCTGCCAGGATGAGAACAGGCCAGCCTGTCTACCAGGTGCCTTGCTGGTGGTATCATGAATTGCTTTTTTTTCCCACTACAATAGTAGTTGTAAGTGAATCATCTTCCAGAATTACAGGACTCTCACCTAAGTGGTAAAATGCTTTCATGAGATGTCTGTGATGGTGTTTCCTGAAAAATTAGCATTAGATCTATTACAGTCTAAAGATAAGCTTTTCTTTGTAGGTGTACATTTAGTCTACTGTAGAACACAAATGAATAGAAGAACAAAGGAAACATAAATTTCTCTTATATAGTGTGTCTGAATGTGCATCTGTGTGTATGTGTGCATGTCAAAACATGCATGTAAAAGTCAGAGAATAACTGTCAAATATCAGTTTTGTTTTCCCACTACATAGGATTGAATGGGGTCATCACAGATGAACACAGGTGTGTTTCCTGCTAAGCCATCATGCCAGGCTCATTTATCTTGTATCTTGAACTGTAATATTCATCTATTCCTGACCTTGGACAGTTCTCACATCTTAAAACTCAGACTGGACTTGAAGTAAATAGGCCCTCATTCTGAGATCACCAGGTATGGTAGTTTGAATGAGAATGGCCTCCATAGGATCGTTTTGGGGTTTTTGTGTTTTGGTTTTTTTTGTTTGTTTGTTTGTTTGTTTGTTTTTGTTTGGTTTGGGTTTTTTTTCATGATTAGTCTCCAGTTGGTGAACTGTTTAGAAGGATTAGGATTTGTAGCTTTCTTAGAAAGTTGTGTCATTTCTTATCTGGTGCCAGGAACAGAACACAGAGTAGGAATCTGGTATGGCTTTAAAGACTGATGGTCTCTAGACTTTCTAGCTCTCTAACTATACTGAATGCTGATGATAACTTCTAAAAATTACTAAAAACTTTCTTCCTCATTCTTAGAGTTAAAAGCTGCTGCGTTAGGTGAGTAACACCTGTAGCCTAAGAGCTGGGGTGGGGGTGTGTTCCATAATGTAGCCTTTGTTCTATCTCTTCAGGAATTGTGCTACTTCTAACTTTCAGCCTGCTAGTTGAGTCACAGGAAGAAAAAAGAACACTTTGAAAAGTGATTTTAACATTTATTTTTAAGTTGTAAAACATTTCCGATGAAAGCTCTTTAAGAAAAGCAGGGAGGGAGGATTCCGGAAGGAACAAAGATGGAGGCAGATGTGTATGTTTCTCTCATCACACCTCTTCATAATAAGATTGTTCTGAATGTTTTATAAGGGATGGAATTGTGCAAGATCATTTGACTCATCTAGGTTGGCAAATTATATTATACTTATTGGATCAGAGTAGTTTGGTGCATTCTTTGATGTGATTACTTAACTTAGCTCAAAGGGTGTAGTGGCAAAGCACATAAAGCCCACCACAGAGTTGGGATGTGTGTGTAAGGCCTGGCAACAAAACACCAAGGGGAAGTGGGTGAAAACAACATACTGGGGCAGAAGCAACAGGAGCAGTAGAGTGAACCACGCCTGAGTTCCTAGTGGTGGCATGGAGTGCAAAGTTAGAGAACCCCACAGTGCCAAATGGCACCTAAGGTGCCAGCATTACCATGGGATATAAGGTTAAGCCATCTTTTAATATTTACCTTAAGAGGTTAGGCAAGAATCTACTAAAAGTGAAGGCTTTGGTGTTAGAGTTAGAAAGAAAAATGTATTTTCTAAGTAAGAAGGGCCCAAAATCATTTTGAGTAACATGATGTCTCAAGCATAGAAACCTTAAACAAAAGAAACACAGAGGCAGCTTTTGCTGGGAGGCTGTGGGGTCCTGCTGTCAAATGGCAGGCTACCCTGAACACAGAGATGGAGAGATTAGTAGTTGCTTGATTCTTTGGCAGAATTGTTTAGAAAATCATTAAAAGCTGGTTGGTTTGTTTTGAAGATGGTATAAAGAATTAATATACAAGTCAAGTTTGTTTTTCTAGTAGAGTATTGAGTCTACCCAAATTATGTGGGAATTTTTACCTGCAGTTTGGAACTAAGATAAAAGTCTTAGTTTGTACACACAGCAGACTGAATACAGACATATATTAGGGAAGTTATTAATAAATGAAGATCTGACACTTCAGATTGAGAGATGAACAGATCGAAATATTTTGGACTAAATTCATGGTTTTACAAATTGCTTGCTTATAGATTTGTAATTGATAGTAAGTTAGATTGTTTTGTGAATTACCCACACTAAGGCCATGTGGCTCGTCAGATACTGGCTAGTGAGGGTTTGTAGTTATCTTAAAATTACCACAAGAGGCTCATCTTCTCTCAATGTGAGATCTGTGGGAATTTGAGTTGATTAATTGACATGACAGATTATTAGAGGCCTAAGAATAAGATCATACAGTTTTTTTTAGTTTATTCTTATTTATATATTTTAAATTTCAAATTGGGTATGATGTTGAGTTTTGTGGTTATATTATTTCTCTGGAAGAGATTACAAATTACAAGATATTCTAGTTGCCAACTAAGGGACCGAATACTTTGGGATAAAGGTTGTGTCTTTGTGTTTTTAAAAAGTATGATTCAGTTCTGTGTGACTTCCAGAGTTATATGGATTAGATTTGATAGAGGTAGTCTGCCTGAAAAACTAAATTCAAAAAGATCAAACAAAATATATCTTGATACTAAAATCTCCCTCCCTCCTTCCCTCCCTCCCTCCTTCCCTCCCTCCCTCCCCTCTCTGTCTCTCTCTCTCTCTCTCTCTCTCTCTCTCTCTCTCTCTCTCTCTCTCTCTCTCTCTCTCTCTCTCTCCCTCTCCTCCCTCACTCTCTGCCAGTAGAAAATCAAATGTAGCTTACCTACTTTTACAACACCATGTCTGCCTTACTAGCTGCTATGTTCTTGCCATAATTATCATGAATGAACCCTCTGAAACTATAAGAATGTGTGTTATTTAATGCTTTGAGCTAGAAGTTTCTTTGGACATGGTGTCTCCACACAGCAATGGAACAGTAGCTATGACAATTGGCATGAAGAAGAGCTACACCATTGGTTTTACACTATACCTCATAATAACCCCCTTTTAATATCTTAATATCTCTAATATCTGTATTTGCATTTCCTCTTGCCCCAGAAAATATGATGTTACCACAATGAGTCAAGAATATTCTAATTGATTATATCTTACTATTTTCTCTACTTAAAGATGTTAACTTACCAACATTCATCTCATAATTTTTGTGTTCTATATATTTTGAGGGGTTTTGTAATATTATGCTTAGAAAAATTCATGTTTTGTCACTGTTACCTTTAAAGCTATGTCTGAAATTTTTATCATAGCCATTGCTCAAGACATATAATTATACATAGTTCCCATTTGGTTCTTTAACAGATAAAACTCAAAGTCGATTGTCAGTTCTGGAACGTGTGAGCCTTTTTTTTTTTTTTTTTTTTTTTTTTACTGCTTTATTTTTTTAAAAAAGAGGGATACATTTACAGATTTTTAAAGGCATTTTGGCATGACATTATATGAATATTTTTGTCAATACTGAATTCTTTTAGAGGTTTGATAGCATGCATAGAAATCCAACTAGTTACCATAAGCATGAAGTACATGTAGGACAGAATGTAACATGAAAACAGATTTCTTGTTGGGTATAGATTAAGCATAATGATCTATGAGTACCAAAAATTGCCACAAGGCTATTATCTTAGCTCTTGGATTATTAATTATTTGAGATCCAGGTGTACCACACTCTGAGAGGGTGCTATACACTTTTTTCCCTAAAAAGAACTAAGGCTTCTATTTATTTATTTATTTTTAGCCTTTGTTTTTCTTGAGCTTCATATAGTCTGTGAGTTGTTTCTGGGGTGATAAGAGCTTTCTGGGGTTAGTATCCTATTATCAGTGACTGCATATTATTCCTGTTCTTTTGTGACTGGGTTATCTCACTCAGGATGATATTCTCTAGATGCATTCATTTTCTTAGGAATTTCATAAAGTCATTGTTTCTGATAGCTGAGTAATACTCCATTGTGTAAATATACCATAATTTTTGTATCCATTAATCTATTGAAGGACATCTGGGTTCTTTCCAGCTTCTGGCTATTATAAATAGAGCTGCTAAGAACATTGTGGTGCATATATCTTTGTTGTGTATTAAAGTGTCTCTGGGGTATATGCCCAGAAGTGGAATAACTGGGTCTTCAGGTAGTACTATGCTCAATTTTCTGAGGAATCACCAGACTGATTTCCAGAGTGGTTGTATCAGTTTACAACCCCACCAACAGTGGAGAAATGTTCCTCTTTCTCCACATCCTCGTCAGCATCTGCTGTCATCTGAATTTTTGATCTTAGCCATTCTGACTGGTGTGAGGTGGAATCTCAGGGTGGAACATGTAGGCCTTAAGGTTCTTTGCAACTGCAGAAGATTTAAAGATTTCATGGAGTATTTTTTCTTATTTTGCCTAGCTTGCTCTGTTAAAATTCTAGTAACTCAACAAAATTCTTCAAGGTTGTATGCACTAATTTGAATGTTTCATATAGTATGTAGTCATGGGGCATTGGGTACATGAATTACTTTATATAGAAAATATTCTATATATCCTTTTAGTTCACAGCCCATACCAGAGCTTGGATTGGCCCCAGCATAGGTCTAAGGTCATAGATACCTGATTCTAGGCCATCACTCATCCTCAGCTACCACTGGAACCATACAAATGCTGCCCAACTCCAGTACCTTTCTGGAGTCACATAACCACACTTCTAAGCCATTAATCATTCAAAGGCATGTAACATGACCTGGAAAACCTAGGCACCAGTCTGGTCTACAACCTCAGACCTCTCCCATTTAGCTGAAGGATCCTCAGTGACTCATGTAACTTATGAACATGAATCAGATAGCCAGGTCAGGAGTTGATAAGTCAGCTCTCATTATCCCTATAGCTGATCTAAAAGCCACCTAACAGATTCAAAGTCTACTAAACCTATAAGAATCCAGGTAAGTGATCCAAGGGCCACTTCCTTGATTGGTCCTGGAGTATTAGAGACCCTGTTGCTGGAGACACCATCATATCTCATTGAACACAGTGAAGCCAAGCTGATGCCTAGGTAGAGCCTTCACCACTATGGACTAGTATTCATGGAAATGGAAGTTACTTTGTGTGCAACCAGAGAAGAAAGGCAAATACTAACCATGCTTTAAACCCTTTGCTCTACAATGGTGACTTGCCTACATAATACACCGATGCAGTAGTGACACGCTGCTGTGGGTTTCTTAACTACCCACTCTCTGATTAGATTTAAGCCCAATTCCACAAGATGAAACCCACTACTGACACTGCTTATATGGCAAAATATATATATATATATGGATAGGCCATAGTTCTAAAGAAAAGCCAAATACTATTTTTCTGCTAGACAATAACAATGTAATAACTCCTAACAACATTTTGTTATACCCTGTTGCATGTAATTTTAAAGGCATGCTTTCTTTGTCTAGTCTCTGAAACTAGCAGTCACCCACCTCTCATATACAATACCCAAAAACAAGTCTTGCTCAGACATTATAAGGAGGAGTCAAATTGGGTGTCACTGGCAAGTAAGAACTATGAGATAGAGCAGACTATTGTACAGCTGGAGAACGAGATCTAGCAAATCAAGCAGCAGCATGGGGAGGCAAACTAGGAAAACATCCACCAAGACTTCTGATGACATGGGTAGCAAAGAAGATAAGTGGGCTCCATGAAACTCCTTGGCACAGAGTCTCAGAGTGACTGTTGGTGATTAAGTGTTTAGAAACCATAGATTATGCAAACTGTTGTATTGCTTCTATGTGTATGTCTTACAAAATAAAGATTGTTAACATGTTACTATCTTTATAGCTATAAAAAATGTGTAGAGAATAAGAGACTTTGGAACATTCAATTTTTAATGAGATGTCTCCAACAAACTCCCTCAAGGCTCAGAAAACATTACAGACCAGAAAACAGAAAAGTTACACACAATAGACTCACAGGGACTGTGGCAGCATGGGCAGGGCCTTTATACAGCCTAGTCAGATGGGGTCCCAGCACTGAGAAGAGAAGCAGTTATGATCTCCATCCCTAACCAAGAGGTTGTCTCCCCTTGACAACCACTCAAAAAAGGAAAAACAAATCTTCTCCAATGGAATATCACTGGGTAGACAAACCACACCTAAGGGCAGGAATCATGCCCTACAGTAAATGACCAACCAAAAGGGAACTCAATGCTATTTTTGGACATATTTTATCTCAAAGATTTTTGTAAAATTTGTTTTTACATCACTAATATTTTATTTAAATATGGGTTGCAATTTTATATGTTTAGTGGTACATGTCTCTGTCTATCTCTCTGTTCTATGTCTGTCTGTCTTTGTATCTTGAGCTGTTTATTTATTTTCTTATTGTGATTTTTGCCCTATTCTGGTTAGTTGGTTGATTGGTTGATTGGTTTAATGACCTGATAGTTTTCTAAACAGAGGGAGAGAAAAAATGCCTGAAGTTATACAGGCAGGAAAGTGAGGAGAATCTTAGAGGAGATGGGGGTCATGAACAGAATATGTTATATGAAAAAAATCTATTGTCATTAAAATATTAATAAAATATTATAAAACATGAGCTTTGCATTAGGGAGACAGGAAATAAAAGCACTAATAACCATTTAAAAATAATTACTGGTGTTGAATTTTTTTAATCCAAATTTCCTTAATCTTCAGGGTTTTTAATGGAATAATCATTTCAATAGATTTTTTTTAAAATCAATGACATTATATAAATAATTGTTCATTAGGTAAGTGTTTCATTTAGGGTTCAAAAAAATCAGTGTAGTAATTTTGTAATTTTTACTTCAAATGAAATTAATTCTTAACTTGTAAAAGGATGTTTGCAGTAGATGTAATTTATAAAAGGTAATATTTATTCTAATCAATGTAAATTTAATCTTTAACATCATTTGGCATTTCAAAATTTTCATTATTATTCATAAAGCTAGCATTATGTAGCAGAAACCTTATCATTATGCATTAATTCATATATCTATCAAATGTAAAATATTTTAGACCCACTATGAAGAAGTATATTATTTATAAAAACTCTCATTTATACCCTGTATTTGAATTAAACACAGACATAAAGTAATTTCTACCTTTTAATCAGTAGAAAGCGAGTTTTTATATACTAAAACAAAAATATACAATTCAATATAATGTTAATATATCATTTCACAATATATTTTGATGTAACTTACTTAGCCTGATGAAAATTGAGTTATTAATTTTAAAATATGACTTTTTAAAATAAGAATGAAGTCATAGGTGGACCACGTAACTCCTGGAAGACATTGGTTGTTAAATGAAAATTGCACTACAAAGTATCAGATCTCTTCCCCCCCCTCTTTGGGTGTGTGTGTGTGTGTGTGTGTGTGTGTGTATGTGTGTGTGTGTGGCTGTGGCTGAGGCTGTGTGATTTATTGGCAAAAGTGAGCCCCAAAGTCTGTAAAACTACACAGGCTATTACCATTTCCCTTGATCATCCAACATAATACATGGTAAAAAAAAAAAAAAAAAAAAAAAAAAAAAAAAAAAAAAAAAAAAACTCTAGTTCTGAGGACATCTCACACCTTGACATTAGGCATTGCAGAAAATAAAGAAAACAATATCAAGACACCCAGGGAATTTTCTTCTGGCTACAAATTTTTTCATGCTAAAAAGTTTCATATAGACTACTGGGGAGCAAACACATCAATGACTTCACCTAGTGCTACACACTGCATTCTGTGATACTGTGTGCTAGACAAAAATGTGTTCATTTGTGCAATAGCAGCAAAAATGATTGGGATAAGTAACCAGTTTATGAATGGAATTGAGCCCTGCTTCACGGGACAGAATTATGTATTTTTTCTATAAACCTGGATAAAATCCCATAGATAGGAATGTCATAGGTTCAAGTTGTTTTAAATGGCCATGCTGACCAATACCTTCTAATCAATGTTTGTTCAACCTTCCTAGTGCTGTGACCCTTTAATACAGTGGCACGAATTGTAGTGAACCCACCCATAAAAATATTTTTTGCTACTTCATAACTGTAATTTTGCTACTGTAATGAATTATAATGTAAATTTCTGTATTTCCCAATGGTCTTAGGTGACCCCTATACAAGGATCATTTGATTTCCAAATGACCCACACTTTGAGAACCTCTATTCTAAATGTGTATGTTTATACCCATGGAACTAAGTTCTTCTCAGTTGTTGTCAGAAGAGCTTCTTTTATAAGTGAGCAACAGTCAGGGGAGAGATGCATAACTGGCCCAAGTGCACAGAGTGACTAGATGCTCAGCCAGAACTTAGACATCTATTTTAGTCACCCTCCACCAAGCCTGGGGGAACCTTAAGAAAGAGGAGGTGGAAAGATTGTAAGAAAAGAAGATGAGAGGCATGCTGTGAATAACATCTGCTGGGCGTGACATGTCTACAACACTCATGGGGTCCCACTTATGGTGGCCTGCACAAGACCTATACAATATCAAGTCAATCAAATTACCAGCAAAGAGTAGGCAGATGATCTTCAGACCCTGCCCCTTACTGAGATGCTCTTGGTAGTGTATAGTTGGTGGAAGAGAGAGAATCATTGTTTTATGAGAACACAGACACCAGTAAGTTCCCCATACACCAGAAGGTGGCCTGACATCTATAACTATATTGGGAGCACTAAGTGGCTTATGAACAAACAAACAAACATGGGATGAGATTGGGAGGAGGTAATTGGAAGGGAGAAGCTGGGAGTAGATATAATTCATTGGTAAACATATGTGAAATCTTAAAAAATGGAAAAAAAATGTTAAGCTGTTACCTAATCAGTCAAGGCTAAAATCAGAGTCCTCTAAGGTTTTCTGTATGTTTAATACACAGATATGTATTACCTCCAATTTCCATACAATTATATAGGATCCAAAACGGCTACAGTAGAGATGATATCAAGTTATGACTATGACTGAAATGATTTTGTATCTTAGTTTTCCAGTTTCATAGGGTGTATTTGTTTGAATTTGGCAGAAGAGATGGAAAATCAAAAATTTTAAAGGAATATAATAAGACAGAAGGCATTTAAAATTATTTGGCATGTTTTTACATACATTCCATGTATCATGAGATACTTAATGTATGATCTTTACTCTGCCACCAGACCAAGGGACTAATGTATTTTAATAAATTTGAAGTACACTTGGCATGGGAGATGCTCAGTTGTTAAGAGCGTTTGTTGTACATTTATGAGGAGTATACTCTGGATATCAGTAGCCATATAAAGTCTGAGCATAGTCCATGCTTGCCTATAACCCAAGAACTGAAGAGAACAGAAACAAGTGGAAAGTGAAACAAGGGGACAGAAATAAAATCAGCTGGGCTTTTTGGTGGTAATCCTACCTCCTGAAAGGAACTAGGCAAGAGCAAGAAATGGAGACCCCAATACTGGCCACTCGCCTCTGTACACACAAGCATGTACATTCACACATATGTATATGTGTGAATATAACAAACACTTTAACATCATTTGTGAAACAGAATACAATGAAAACAGGTTCTTATTCCAAAATAGGGTGTCTATCAAATGTTCCATAACATTTCCCAGTAGTCCTACCTCCTCCATGACGGCATGCTTCCACACAAAGTAAATAATAAAACATACCCACAAAGTTTTAAAGGAAATAATGACAGGGTTACTGTCAAATCACTAGGAAAGTTCAGGGAATAGAGAGGTGGCACTGAGGTTAAAAGTTCTTCTGATTTTTTTTTCTTGAGGATACTGGTGCAATTCACAACACCAACATAATGGCTCAGAGCCATCAGTAACCCCACTTCCAGGAGACCCAACGTGCTTTTCTGGCCTCTGTAATTACAAGACTTGCAATAGGTACACAGAAATGTACACAGGTATACAAGCAGGCAAAATTCCCATACACACAAAATACTTTTTTGATAAGCTAAGACCAAGGTGCTCATAATGTAATGGAAGTTTGATTACTTCATTTTTAAAGAGGTGCAATGACATTCATGATAACCAGTATGTTCATTTTTTTCTGTTAAAAATTACTTTATTAATCAAATCCTTGAAGGCTTGTTTTACTTGTTGATTCCTCAAGGTGTAAATAAAAGGGTTCAGCATGGGAGCAATTGAAGTATTGAGAACAGCCACTCCTTTGGTTAGTGATGCCCTTTCATTAGCAGAAGGTTTGACATACATGAAAATGCAGCTGCCATAAGAGATGGAGATGACAATCATGTGAGAGGAACAGGTGGAGAAAGCCTTTTTTCTCTGAGTGGCAGATGGGAACCTCAGAATGGTGCTGATGATGCAGATGTAGGACAGGATCACTAGAGCCAGTGTGAACAGCAGAGTAATAAACGCAAAGTAAAAGCCGATTGTCTCTAAAAACTTTGTATCTGAGCAGGAGAGCTGTAAAATGGGGAAGTAGTCACAGCAAAAGTGATCAATAACATTCGAAGCACAAAAATCTAACTTGAGAAATAGCATGAGCAAGGGAAAAATGGTCAGAAACCCTCCCAGCCATGAGGTGAGGACAAGGAGGGTGCAGACCTTCTGATTCATGATGAGGGTGTAGTGCAGTGGCTTGCAGATGGCAACATAGCGATCATAAGACATTGCAGTTAGGAGAAAAAACTCAGACACTCCCATGGAGATGAAGAAAAATAACTGAGCCAAACAATTATTATAAGAAATGGTCTTGACTTGAGTAATTATTGACTCCAAAAATCTAGGGATGGAAACACTGGTGAATATAATTTCTAAGAAGGAGAAATTCCGGAGGAAGAAATACATAGGAGTCTTTAACTGAGAGTCTAACACGGTAAGAGTGATTATGCTTAGGTTTCCACACACACTTAATATGTAAGCAACGAATAAAAAGACAAAAATCACAACCTGAACTTCTGGTGTATCTGATATGCCCAAGAGCACAAACTCAGTGATCACAGAGTGGTTCTTCATGTTGGTACATTATGAAAAAAAAATCTATTGATTAAAAAAATTAAAATGAAAATTTAATTGAAGAGAATTAAAGTTTAAATATTGATATTAGAATATCCAATGAAGTGAAACAATACCTACTAATTCCTATTAAACAGACCTCGTCTTGTTAAATGGAAAGATAATTGTAAGGTGATGTATAAAGTGCCTTCAATAATTATACAGAAAACTCTAGATACAGTCATAATTTCTATATTTGTAAGGTACCTTTAAACTATTGATTTGTGTAACAATATTTTAATAGTATCTTCATTTTCAATATGAAACAAGTTTTCTGATTTCACACATTGTATGTTTTCTAGACTAAATATATAACATTTGAATTCAATTCTGTTTCAAAACTTCTAGAGTTTACTGGTAGAAACCTAAACATATATACTAAACCTAAATTCTGACATGGTTATTTTCAACCATAGTATGTGTGGTTTTTATATTTTTGGTTATGAGCCTAGCCTATAAAAGCTGAGCCATATCTCCAGCCCAGTTATTTTTAAATGGCCAAGGAAGTAAATATGTTTTCAAATGCCAAAATGAGACTAGATTTTCTTTTACTATTAAACAAACAAAGCTGGGTGATGGTAGCACAAGTTTTAATCCCAGCACTTGGGAAGCAGGAGGCCAATCTCTACTAGTTCCAGGACAGCCAAGGTTACACAAAGAGACTCTGTCTTGGAACAATAAAACAAGCAAAAAATAAGTAAATTTTGATTTGTGACAATTAAAACATGGACCAAGGAAAATAATTAAACAGAGCGAGGAATCAATACCTATTTCCTATAAATTTAGAGACACATATTTCAACATCTTTTACTGTTTATTTGTGACTTCATATCTAAACTTTCTTGAGGACATAAATAACTCATTCAAATGTTTTATCTCAAAGTATAATAATGCCATCCTTCTCAAAGAATTATCAGAATAAATAAAATTATCTATAGTATTTACTTTCTCAAATCACAGAGCTCAACACTGTAACCTATATGATTTCTTTCAGTCCTCTTCTCTCCTAATGCTTAACAGACATCAAAGAATCTGTGGTGTAAGTTGTCCAGGTTGTTGTACTAGTTTCTGTGCTGTGCAGTTCAGCACATCACCAGTACTAAAGTTGATAATGATCATTATTCACCTTTCTACATTAGTCTTCCAAGTCTCCATGGTTTTTTTCTTTTTAAGAATATACACCTTTTCTGTCAATATGCCATCAAAAATGACATATAACTGTCACATTGTTTACAGACTAGTTAAAATATGCTAAATGAAAAAATAACATTAATAAATATTTAAATAATATTTTGGGAATGCTTGCTTTTTCCAGTAAATTAGACCTTTCAATGATGAATAAAAAATGCATATTTTCACAAATATAAAACACACTGTTTGGTATATATGGTAATATTATCAGATATAAAAACCTATAGTAATCAACCATGTCTCAAATCCTGCCACTTAGAAACATAAAAATAAACATATTCATAATATTCTTCAGAAGACAGTTTTGTCATTTGCTCTTCCCTCTGTTTATTGCACTGAGTCCTGCCACACTAAAAGATACAAGTAGGATGGTTTCTAGAGTTGCCAACATCCTCACTTAGAAATGAAAATAAATGTACCTTTAATCGTTTTTATCATTTCACAGAAACTAGATATGCTATAAACTCACTCTTGTCATCCTTGGAATTCTTTAAGAAAATGAAGCGACTGATACTTTTTTAAGACAACAGAAGGTGAAACATTCTGAAGCTCTCTGGGTAAGATAAAATTTAAAACTTCACAGACATAAATATAACTTTACATTCTCTGGACAGTCTGTCTATAAATCTCTGACATGTGCAACTAAGGACAAGAAGGACGCAAGCAGAAGTGCAAGACATGTGCATAGAAATTCTGTGACTCATCTTTCTTGAAAACCACACAATATAGAGAGACAGAGAAAAAAAGATGTACCAATCAACTGATAGCATCCAACCTGGCTTCCCTTTGGTCAAGCAATTTTCTTAATGAGTGCATGGACTCAGTCTATGCCCAGGAGATAATTTATTCTCAGTTCATTTGGGATTAGTTAAGCCCAGAACTAAACTGCCCTACAATGTTCTCTTCTTTGACAGTCTTACTAATAATTTATAATTATTAAGTTCTGCAAATGCAGAGAAGAACTGGGAACTTAAAGGACCATTACATTGATACCTTCAAAAGTTAGGATTGTATTTTGTTCTTCTTTTTTATTCTATAATTTCAAGACTAATATTTGCTCCATCATATGAGATCCAGAGCGACAACAATGTCCACAGACCTATTTTTGCCCTAACCTAGCAGCCACAATTTTCTTCAAATCTTTTGATTAATATAAAGATGATATCCTTAATTAAGCTGAACTATTTATAGGTATAAGATAATGACACATTTGGATATTTTATTGTTTATTATGTACTTTATTGTATTTTATACAGTCTACAAATACAGACATTATAAGATTGTACTATACAAAATTTTCCTCCAATATTCTGTTTTGTATGTGCATGCGTGCATGCGTGTGTGTGAACACTGAGTAATGAATGCCATTTTTTCTTTTTTTATTGGTTATTTTATTTATTTACATTTCAAATGATCATCCTTCCCAGTTTCCCCTTTACAAAACCCCATTCCCTTTTTCTCCCCTGCCTCTATGAAGGTTCTCTCTAACCTGCCTCCCACTCCTGCCTCAGTGCCCAAGAATTTTCCTACCCTGGGTCATCAAGCCTCCACAGGACTAAGGCAGTTTTCTACTACATATCCAGCTGGAGTTATGGCTTGCTCCGTGTATATACTTTTTGGTTTAGTCCCTGGGAGTTTTGGGGGATCTGGGTTAATTGATATTATTGTTCTTCCTGGGGGGTTGCAAAACACTTTAACTCCTACAGTTCTTGCCTTAAGCTCTCCATTAAGGTCCCTATGATCAGTCCAATGGTTGGCTGTTCAGGCAGTTAGCTTTTGGGAGTGGGAGGGGTGGAATAAAAAGTTGTATAGGTATCTGTTAGATTCATTTGGTTCATAACAGGGCTCAGATCTTCTGCCACCTGGACCAGTGGAGATCCAGGGACACAGACCAGGTACAAGGGAAAAGCAAGAACATATCACTGACAACAAGATGGCAAGAAGAAAGCAAAAGAGCATATCCCAAGGAAACCAAGACAACCTGGCAACACCAGTACCCAGCAAACCCATCACAGCAAACATCAGAATGCCAAACACTCCAGAAAAAGAAGACACAGACCTAAAATCATACCTCAAGATGATGATAGAGATCCTTAAACAAGAACTGGAGGAAAAGCAAAAAGAATCAGAAGAGGAAACTTTAAAAGAGGAAATTTTAAAGAGGAAACAAGAAAAAAACTCAAAGAACTCAAAGAACTAGAGGAAAACAGAACAAAAGAGATGAAGGAATAGAAGAAGAAATTTAAAACGAAAATTGACACAATAAAGAAAACACTAAAAGAGATAACCCTAAAGGTAGAACACCTAAAAAAGAAATAAGGAGTCACCGAAGCAAGCATTTCCAATAGACTAAAAGAGATGGAAGAGAGAATATCGGGGGCCGAAGACAACATTGTAAACATATACAAAACAGCCAGAGAAGATGCAAAAAACAAAAAGCTCCTAACCCAAAATGTCCAGGAGATCCAGGACACAATGAGAAGACCAAACTTAAGGATAGTAGGAATAGAAGAGGGAGAAGAATATCAACTAAGAGGCACAGTAAATATCTTCAACAAAATTGTAGAAGAAAACTTCCCAACCCGTAAGAATGAGATGACCTCGAGCATAAAAGAAGTGTCCCGCACAACCATCTCGCCAGCAAGGCACACGAAATAGGATTCTTCTGTGGTAAAGCTTTAATGCATCTCGATAGGCAGAGCATAAGCTTGCAACAAGTGAAGACGAAGACTTCGAACTATCTAGCCCTTCCCCTTATATAGGAATCAGTCCTCGCCTTGGACGTGGAGCCCCCTGATTGGTTGAAACTCATTAGGCCCTATGACGCCATGGGAGAGGCAGAGCTCAAGGACTGGAAAGTTACCCAGCGTGTGCGCACATGACTTGTTTACTGCTAACTCCAGCCGGATGTCAGCACCATCTTGTAATGAAGAATGTGCAGGCAGCGCCCCACATCTCCCCCTTTCCTTTATTCTTTAAGCAAAGTAGGACACCCATATTAGGAGGGCGGAGATAGAATTCAAATCCTCATTAAGGTGTATAAAGACAATGTACAGGAGTAACCGCTCGGCTTTTTGTAGCCCGTAGTACACCTGACCTGTTACTCTGCCATTTTTCTGAGGGAGGGACACTGGGCCAGGCAACCCTCATGCAAAATGACATATCTCCCAGAGATACCCCGCAGCGAGGGGCTCTTAATGCGATGCTTAGCTCAGCATCCCTCATGGGCTATTCAAGCCAGACACTTTAATCCTGTGCAATGAACCGAAGTTCTAGGAGTGTAAGAGCTGTCTGGTCAGCGACCTACTGCTTAAGCATAGACAACTAGATATTGGCTGATGCTCCATGTTCTAGAGAGACAAGTGCTTGGGCAATAACCACCTTGTCTCTCTTTTTGTTTGGGCCTTGAGCTTACAAACCAGCCAGAGAAGCAACACAAGACCGCAGCAAAGGATTGCTTCAAAGAGTCCCACCCCCACCCAAGTTGATATCGGTGGTGAAAAACATAGGGAAGACTGTATCATCATGTTCCACTGGAATTGGTTTCGGGAATGCCGAAAGAATCGCCCATCTCGCCTCTCCTCTGACTCTCTGGTTCCAAAGCATCAGGAGCAGGGCTGTCATCAGGAGTCTCCAACATTTTTCGAGTGAGCCTCTCGGGGACCCAGAAGGGATCATTTTCATCCTGAGGGAAAACACAAACAGCTCCTGGATTGGATCAACACAGGATCCGGTCCTTTCCATTTATTAGTTATGACATCTTTCCATTTCACCATCTCTCTTGGTTTGTCCATGGGTAGGCAATGCATTTCAGCTACCGTATGGCTGTGGTCATCAAGATTTAAAAATTTTAAGGTAAATAGTGCCATGGAAGTTGCAGTTCTAGGCACAGGGGTAGAGCTTGCATAATTTCCCCTTTTTGTTTTATTAAATAGGATTTGATGGTGCGGTGAGCACGTTCGATGGTGTCTTGCCCTTGTGGGTTGTAAGGCAAACCTGTGAGATGTGTCACAGCCATGTAGCTACAAAATTGTTGGAATTTTTGTGAGGTATAAGCAGGACCATTATCTGTTTTTAAGAAGTTTGGTTTACCCCAGGCACTCCAGGCCTCTAGGCAATGTTGGATGGCGTGTGAGGCCTTCTCTCCAGATAAGGGAGTGGCTGCAATTACACCCGAACAGGTGTCAATGGATACATGTACATATTGCAGCTTACCAAAGGAGGAGACATGGGTAACATCCATTTGCTTAATAGAAGGAAGGGTAAAGGCAAACCTAGGCCTATCTTGAGAATGTAAAGGTATGGAAAAGAAACAATCTTTAATATCTATTATCATTAAAGGCCAATGTTTTGGGAGTGCCATGAGAACCAGTAGGCCACGTTGTATAGGGCCAAGCAAATGCATTTGTTCATTGATGGCTCTCAAGTCATGCAACAATCGCCATTTTCCTGATTTCTTTTTAATCACAAAAATGGGGGTATTCCAAGGTGAAGTAGAGGGTTCTACATGACACAATTGTAGTTGTTCTCTAACTAATTGGATAACAGCTTCTAATTTTCCGGAGGTAAGGGGCCATTGAGGAACCCATACCGGATCCTCCGTTTTTCATGGTATGGGCCGTACTGCCTCAATGTCGCTTACGAAAAGCCCAGACCCTGCCTTTCTTTGGGTCCAAGCCTTCTCGCTCATCATCATCTGATGTCTCGGGGCTATCAATGTTAAGAGCCTCAAGGTCCTCTACAGGGTACAAGCTTGCTCCCCTTTTCTTAATATTAGAGGGCATAAGGAAATGAAAATCTGAAGGTTTGTGGGTGACAACTCTCCCGCTGTGCATCGTACCGGGAGGTCCATTTTCCTTGGGGGGGGTGCCTTTTTCTGCGTGCGCCCATCCTCTCACTATGTTCGGCTTCTGATAGTCTATCCTGGACTACACTCAATGCCACTTGCCCCGAAGCGACAGCAGGCCTACAACTCTCATATTTTAAACAATTTTGTACCATCGTCCAAATGGCCATGGTCCCGGGCCCGAGGTCGCCGGCAGTCTGTGCACAGCCTAAATCTCTACCCAATTTTTTCCATGAGGCTGGTGAGAGAGACCCAGAGACCACAAACCAAGGGGCAGCACACTCTACCTCTTTTACGAAATGCTGTAAGATGCGGGTGGGCAATTCTAGATCTCTCTGCTTAAGAATTGACTGCAGGGCTGTAATGGTCGAGTGTGAGGAGCCCATCACAGCGATGTAATGCCCAAGGCTTATTTACATTGCCGCACAAAGTGAAACTGAAAGGCGAGTCTCAATGCATTCCACTTTTTTATCTACAAAACACTTATGGGACGCAAGTGTTCCTGGGGCTTAATATGTCCCACTTAAGCACAAAATTAACACCAGCACCGATGGACACCATAGGAAATTAAAAGAAAGAGAATAAAAACCGCACAGACAAAGACCAGAGCCTCTACGGATCCTTCCCACAGCCGTGGAAGATTTAAACCAAAATTAAAGAAAGATCCAGGGTCAGACATACCTTGCCAAACTTATCAACCCATAGTTCTGGAACCTCCCTGCCCAGAGACAGGGGGTCTTCGGTGGTGCTGACGAAGGAGTGGTCGAGTTCCCGGGTTTCGGCACCAGATGTCCCACGCAACTGTCTCGCCAGCAAGAACAACCCGGCACATGAAATAGGAGTCTTCTGCGGTAAAGCTTTATGAATCTCGAGAAGCAGAACATAAGCTTGCAACAAGTGAAGACAAAGACCCCGAACTATCTAGCCTGTCCCCTTATATAGGAATCAGTCCTCGCCTTGGACGTGGAGTCCCCTGATTGGTTGAAATTCATCAGGCCCAATGACGACACAGGTGAGGCAGAGCTCAAGGAGTGGAAAGTTACCCAGCACGTGTGCACATGACTTGTTTACTGCTAACTCCAGCCGGATGTCAGCACCATCTTGTAATGTACAATGTGCAGGCAGCGCCCCACAAAGAAGCCTACAGAACTCCAAATAGATTGGACCAGAAAAGAAATTCCTCCCAACACATAATAGTCAAAACACCAAGTGCTCAAAGCAAAGAAAGAATACTAAAAGCAGTAAGAGAAAAAGGGTAGGTAACATATAAAGGCAGACCAATCACAATCAAACACGATTTCTCAACAGAGACTATGAAAGCTACAAGAGCCTAGACAGACATCATGCACACCCTAATAGGGCACAAGTGCCAGCCCAAGCTCCTATACCCAGCAAAACTATCAATCACCATAGATGGAGAGATGAAGATATTTCAAGACAAATCTAAATTTACACAATATCTGACCACAAACCCAGCACTACAATGAATTATAGGTGGAAAACCAATTACAATGAGGGGAACTACATCCTAGTAAAAAGAAGAAAACTCCTAAGCAAGAAAACCAAAAGAAGAAAGAGACAGAGACACAACTCAACCCACAAAGAAATAATAGCAGGAAACAGCAACCACAATTATTTGATATCTATTACCATAAATGGACTCAATTCCCAATAAAAAAACATAGGCTATTGGACTGGATACATAAACAAAATCCCACATTTTGCTGCATACAGTAAACTCATATCAGAGACAAAGACAAAAACTTTCTCAGAGTAAAAGGTTGGGGAAAAAACTTCCAAGCAAACAGCCCCAAGAAGCAAGCTGGAGTGGCTATTCTAATATCGAATAAAGTAAATTTCCAACCAAAAGTTATCAAAAAAGATAATGCAGGACCCTTTTTCTGATTACACTGGAAATCTGTAAGGAAAAATTCTCGTCTTAACATAAATGCTCCAAATACAAAAGCACCCACATTCATAAGGAAACCCTACTAAAGCTCAAAAAATACATTTCACCCAACACAATAATAGTGGGAGACTTTAATACCCCACTCTCACCAATGAACATATCATGAAAACAGAAACTGAACAAGGACACTGTAAGACTAGCAAAGACTATGAACAAACTGGAATTAATAGATATCTACAGAACATACCATTCTAAAGTAAAAGAATACACCTTCTTCTCAGCACCCCATGGCACCTTTTCGAAAATTGACAACATAACTAGATACAGAACGAACCTCAATGGATAAAAGAAGATTGAAATACTCCCATGCATCCTCTCAAATCACAATGGTCTTAGGCTGGTCTTTAACAACAACAAAGACAACAAAAAGCATACATATACATGGAAACAAAACAACGCTCTGTTAAATAATACCAGGATCAAAGAAGAAATAAAGAAAGAAATTAAGG
This sequence comes from Micromys minutus, assembly GCF_963924665.1. Classification (NCBI taxonomy): domain Eukaryota; kingdom Metazoa; phylum Chordata; class Mammalia; order Rodentia; family Muridae; genus Micromys; species Micromys minutus. Next base: position 5,641,466 of record NC_137957.1, read on the forward strand.
ATTTTCTAGAATTCAATGAAAGTGAAAACACAACATACCCAAACCTATGGGATGCAATGAAAGCAGTACTGAGACGAAACTCATAGCCCTGAGCGCTTCCAAAAAAAGCTGGAGAGAGTATACATCAGCAACTTGACAGCACAGCTAGAAGCTCTAGAGCAAAAGGAGGCAGATACACACAAGTGGAGTAGATGGCAAGAAATAATCAAAATTAGGGCAGAAATAGACCAAATAGAAAAAAAAGAACCATCGAAAGAATCAACAAAACCATAAGCTGGTTCTTTGAGAAAATCAAGACTGAAAAACCCCTAGCCAGAATAACTAGAGGGCAAAGAGAGAGTATACAAATTAACAAAATCAGAAAGGAAAGTGGAGATGTAACAACTGAAACTGAGGAATATCAAGAAATCATCAGATCCCACTACAAAAGCCTATAAACCACAAAGTTGGAAAATCTGGAGGAAATGGATGAATATCTAGACAGATAAAAGATCCTAAAGTTAAATCAGGACCAATTAAACCATCTAAATAATTCCACAACACCGAAAGGAATAGAAGAAGTCATCAAAAGCCTCCCAACCAAAAAAAGCCAAGGTCCACACGGGTTCATTGCAGAATTTTATCGTACATTTATTACAGAAATAAAACCAATATTCTCCAAACTATTCCACAAGATAGAATCAGATAGAATACTACCTAACTCATTTTTGAGGCTACAATAACCATCGTTCCTAAAACACACAGAGACCCTACAAGTAAAGAGAACTTCAGACAAAACCCATTTAGGAACATTGATGCAAAAATACTCAACAAAATCCCTGCAAACCAAATCCAAGAACACATCAAAAGGATCATTCACCATGAACAAGTAAACTTCATCCCTGGGATGAAGGGATGGTTTAATATAAGGAAATCCATCAATGTAATCCAACATGTAAACAAACTCGAAGAAAAAAAATCACATGGTCATCTCAATAGATGATGAGAAAGCAATTGACAAAATCCAACACCCCTACATGTTAAAATGTTTGGAAAGAAGAGGAATCCAAGGTCAATACCTAAACATAATAAAAGCAATATACAGCAAACCAACAGCCAACATCAAACTTAAAAGTGGGAAACTTGAAGCAATCCCACTAAAATCAGAGACTCGACAAGATTACCCACTCTCCCCCTACCTATTAAACATAGTACCGGAAGACCTGGCTGGAGGAATTAGACATCAAAAGGAGAACAATGGGATATAAATTGGAAAGGAAGAGATAAAAACGTCACTCTTTGCCGATGACATGGTAGTGTACTTAAGTGACCCCAAAAATTTTACCAGAAACTCCTACAGCTGGTAAACAAGTTCAGCAAAGTGGCTGGATACAAAATTAATTCAAATAAACCAGTAGCCTTTCTATCTTCAAAGGACAAACATGTGGAGAAAGAAATTATGGAAAATATAACCTTCACGATAGTCACAAAAACTTTGAAATACCTTGGTGTGACTCTAACTAAGCAAGTGAAGGACCTGTATGACAAGAACTTCAAACCTCTAAAGAAGGAAATCGAGGAAGATCTCAGAAAATGGAAAGATCTCCCATGCTCATGGATTGGAAGGATCAACATTTTAAAAATGGCCATCCAGCCAAAAGCAATCTACATATTAAATCCAATCCCTATCAAAATTCCAAACGAGTTCTTCATTGAGTTGAAAAGATCAATTTCATATGGAATAAGAAAAGAACTAGAATAGCAAAATCCATCCTCAACAACAAGAAAACATCTGCAGAAATCGCTATCCCTGACCTCAAGCTATATTACAAGGCAATTGTGCTGAAAACTGCATGGTACTGGTACAGAAATAGGCAAGTGGATCAATGGAATAGAAGATCCAGAAATGAGCCCTCACATATATGGTCACTTGATTTTTCACAAAGGAGCCGTAAACATTCAATGGAAAAAGGACAGCCTATTCAACAAATGGTGCTGGTCCAACTGGCACTCAGCATGCAAAAGAATGAAAATAGACCCATTCTTATCTCCTTGTACAAAGCTCAAGTGTAAGTGGATAAAAGACCTCCACATTAAACCAGATACACTGAAACTATTAGATGAGAAAGTAGGGAAAACCTTAGAACACAATGGCACAGGAGAAAATTTCCTGAACAAAACACCAATGGCTCAAGCTCCAAGGTCAAAGATTAACAAATGGGAATTAATGAGATTGCAAAGTTTCTGTAAGGCTAAGGATATTGTCAAGAAAACAAAATGGCAGTCAACAGAATGGGAAAAGATCTGTACTAACTCCAAATCAGATAGAGGCCTAATATCCAAGGTATACAAAGAACTTAAAAAGCTAGACACCAGAGAATCAAACAATCCTATTAAAAAATGAGGTACAGAGCTAAACAAAATGTACTCAATTGAGGAATATCGAATGGCTGAGAAACATCTGAGGAACTGCTCAACATCCTTAGCCATCAGAGAAATGCAAATCAAAACAACCCTGAGTTTCCACCTCACACCAATCAGATTGGCCAAGATCCAAAACACAGATGACAGCAGATGCTGGCGAGGTTGCGGAGAAAGAGGAACACTTCTCCACTGTTGGTGGGGTTGTAAACTGATACAACCACTCTGGAAATCAGTCTGGCGATTCCTCAGAAAATTGGACATAGTACTATCTGAAGATCCAGCTATTCCACTTCTGGGCATAAACCCCAGAGACACTTTAATATACAACAAAGATACATGCACCACAATGTTCATAGCAGCTCTATTTATAATAGCCAGAACCTGGAAAGAACCCAGATGTGCTTCAGTAGACGAATGGATACAAAAATTGTGGTACATTTACACAATGGAATACTACTCAGCCATCAGAAACAATGACTTAACGAAATACTTAAGAAACTGCTTATATCTAGAGAATATCATCCTGAGTGAGATAACCCAGTCACAAAAGAACAGACATAATATGCAGTCACTGATAGTAAGATACTAACCCCAGATCTTGGACTGCCCCAGAAACAACTAACAGACTGTGTGAAGTTCAAGAAAAAAAAAACTGTCATGCTCAATCCTTACACACCAAGAAAACTTTGACTAATTCCGGTTTACATCCTGTTTTACATTTACTTTTTGCTCATTGTTACTATTAAGACCTAATGCATAGTATCAAACCTTAAAAAAAAAAAACAAAAAAAAAAGCCAAAAAGTAAAAATAAAAGAGAAGCTGTAAAAGTACATTGCTAACAGAGGCATTAAGATTAACGATTAGTAAATGGGATGTCATGAAGGTAAAATGCTTCTATATAGCAAAGAGTATCATCATTTGAGAAGTATGACAACCTACAGTATAATAAAGAATAGCTATACCTTTATAGATATGACATAGGGTTAACATATAAAATGTACTTAACTTTTGGTAAATGAACACCAGTAATGTAACCCAATTTGATAATATGTTATAGAACTAAAGAGAGTTCTCAAAAGATAAAATACAAATACCTGGTAAACTCTTACAGAAATGTTAAATATTCTCAGTTATAAAAAAATTAATTTAAAACTAATCTGACATTTTGCTTTACAGACCCACACATAAATATATGCATGTATAATAATCACTAACTTTTTATGAAGAAGCCAGAAATACACAACAGTAAAAAGTACACATCTTCAACAAATGTTGTTTGTCTAACAATACATGTAAAAGGATACAAATAGATCCATATCTATCATCCTGCATAAAATCAAGCCCAAGAAGGTCAAAGGCCTCTACATAAAACCAGATACATTAATCTTCACAGAAGAGAAAGTGAAAAATAGCATTGAATGCATAAGCATAGGAGATGACTTCCTGAACAGAATACCAATGGCACAAGCATTAAGTCAACAATAAATAAATGGGACCCCGTGCAACTGAAAATCTTATGCAAGACAAACAATACTGTTAAAAGGAAAAATAGTAGTCTACAGAATGGGACAAAAATTTTACCAACTCCACATTGGACAGAGATCATATCCAAAGTGTATTAAAATAACTCAAAAAAACTAAACATCAACAAATCAAATACTCCAATTTTAAAACTGAGTAAATATCTAAAAAGAGATTTCTCAGTAGAGGAATCTCAAATGGCTGAGAAACAAAGAAATGCTCAGCATACTTATCCATCAGGGAAATATAAATAAAAATGGCTTTGAGATTCCATCTCATAACTGTCAGAATGGCTAAAATCAAAACCACAACTGACAGATCATGCTGGAAAGAATGTAGAGCAAGAGGTAAATTCTTTTATTGCTGGTAGGAGTGCAAACTTGTACAGCCACTTTTAAAATCAATTTGGCCATTCCTCAGAAAATGTTAAATCAATCTACCTCAAGACAAAGCTATACCACTTTTGGGCATATACCCAAAAGGTGCTCCATCATAACACAAAAAGACATGTTCAGCCATGTTCATAGCAGCCTTATTCATAATAGCCAGAAACTGGAAACAACCTAATCATCCCTCAACTGAAGAATTGACAAAAAAAAATGGTAAATTTACACAATGTATTTTTACTCATATGTTTTTAAAAATGGCATCATGAAATTTTTAGGCAACTGGTTGTAACTGGTTGGCATAATGTAAAAAAATCATCCCAACTGAGGTAACCCAGACCCAGAAAGACAAACATGGTATATAGTCACTGATAAGTAGATATTAGCTGTTAAGTATATGGTATTCAAACTGCATTCCATAGACCCCGAGAGGATAGGTAAAGAAGAAGGCTCTAACAGCAGGACACATGGCTCTCCTTGGGGAAATGAAAATAGAATAAATTTTGTGGATGGACTGGAGATGGGTAAGGACAGGAACAGGAAGAATCAGGCTAGGGGAAGAATGAAGGGAGAGAGTGCAGGGAGAAAGAACTGAACTGGGGTCATATGGAGGGTGGAAATCTAGTGTAGTAAAAACTTCTTGAAATCTATGAGAATGACTCTAGTGAGGACTCTTAGTATATGGAGTAATTAAGGATATGGAGTCTGAATTGGTCATCTTTTGTTGCAAGGCAAGGCTTCAGTGATGGCAGTGGGTCCCATTCAATTGAGTTGTTGGCCAAGAAGGACATATGGAGATTCCTAAACTCAGGATAATTAAATATTCGATTTAGGGTTAGGGGTTAAATAACTAATCAATCTCAGTATTTGGACAGGTGCAAGTCTCTGCATTAACAACCTTCCAATGCAAATGAGATAGTGAAGCTACCACCCCTTATTAAAAAGGGCTCACTTTGCAGCAAATGGAGACCATCACAGAAAACTGCAACAGGACACAATGCAAGGGTAACTGACTGTAGAGAACCCAGGCCCAGTGGATAAATCTATATTACAGTTTTCACACCTCTAGAACATCATGGTAGATGGAGCAAAATAAAAATCAAAATACCAGGATGTATACTCTGCAACAATCTCTCCTAAAAATATCTGCATACACAATATTAGAAAACAAGTACATCAGTGAACATATTCATGCAGAGGGAGGGGAAATTTCATGGGGTCCCACCCATAGGCAAAGAACTGCAGGCTGCTAATGAAAGGAATTAGTTGGGAAAGGAATTAGCCTCTTCAAGAGATAAGCTCTCTTATTGGTTGTCCATTGCAGAGTTGTAAGTCCTTAAACCATATCCACACAAACAACAAAAACTGACTCAAGAGACTGTGGTGTGTGTGTGTGTGTGTGTGTGTGTGTGTGTGTGTGTGTGTGTATATATATATATATATATATATATATATATATATATAGAAAGAAAGATAGATAGATAGATAGATAGATAGATAGATAGATAGATAGATAGATAGATAGATAGATAGATAAAGAGGCTATCTACTTGAGTGGACATAGGCAAGGTTCAAATGAAGGTATCTGGTATAGGCTAGAAGGAAGAAAGGAAAAGATGCAATTATATCATTCTATTTCAATTAAAATCTTATCAAAATTGTTTGCAACAAAAAATTAATTAACAATGAACAAAGTGTAAACAATGATGGAATTACACAAGATATTTTTAGTCAAATCAATTGATATTTTTTTCCTTGGTGGAATATGTTTTGAACTCTCTGTGATTTTTTTTTTTTATGTAGAGAACTGCATTGGTGGAGAAGACACAGATTGTGGTTCTAGTTTAAATATGTAAAAATAAATCTGGATTATGTGTTTCTTCATTGGTACCTTTGGAAGTGAGTTTTCCACACAACTACACAACTGCAGTTCTCTGTAATGACCTCTCTGGTTCAGAAAGCAGGGTGGGATCCTTACTGTAGTTTCCTTCTGACTTAGGGAGGGAACTTTGAGAGCAAGGTTCTCAGCCCTCAGCCTAGCATTTCGGTCCTCTCACTCTCTCTCCTAAGTATAGATGGCCATTAGTTCTGCCCAGTATTGAGCTCTGCAGGCCTCTCTCCCTGTGGTATTCAATGTGCAAGTTGTTAGGACAGGTGAGAACACTTCCTGTGCACTACTGCCAACCTCAGCCATCATCTTTATGAGAGAGCTTGCCACTACCTCCTAGTTTCAAAGATAAATCCCCTTTTATCTGTCAGTGAAGGTTTACAGGGCCATTGGTCCATTGAGCTCCAGACTCTGCTCTAGATTGTCTCAGTGGTGGTGTGAATGGAAAGAGTGAAAGCCAATGTCAGACAATTTTTACTAACATTTACAAACTGTTTTCTACTCCAGTCTTCAAGTCCCAGGTGTCCCTCCACTGCAATTATATATCTAGTCCTTAGTCATGTGGCTAATTATTAAGGCAAGGATTTCCCGTAGTTGGGTCGAACCTACAACAAGCCACTGATGGTACGGACATTGTTCACAGCCTCTCCCACCTGTTTTTTTAAATCTCAGCTAGTATTGATAAATTCATTTTTAACTATCATTTCTTTAAGGAATAAAAATGGCTTTGTTTCAACCACACTGCCTGTTTCCTTTCACCAAGCCAAATGGATGAGGCTGCTACTGTGGTTTTATGCAGAAGTCTTTCAGTGATTTTTAAGTAGTAATTATATGCATTCTGATACAACTGTAGAACAAACGACTACAGTAAAAGCAGCAATTTGATTATGTGATTTTATGTATTTTCTCCATTTCTGTTAACTAATTAAAATTTCTCAAATATAAAAAAAATGATTTACATAACAAGCTTTAGATAAGAAATGTGGTTGTTATTAGATCTCCCCTTAGGTTTTGTTTCACTTTATGTATTATGTATTATGTCTAAGCCTGGAGATTAGTGTATACTTCGATTCTTTTCCAGTCTTGATGAACTCTAATACTGTATCTTCTGTCTCCAAAGACACTGTCTCTGAAGAAGCACAATGCAGCATGCTTTCTAACCTGAAATTAGGTTACTCATAAGATTCATTAGTGAGTGTGTATCACCAGGGATTATATTTATTTTGTTAGTTGCATTTTTACCAAATAGGCAAAGGTTACACTTGAAGAAGATGGTCATTAGTCTGATAAGTCAGAGTAACAAGTATCATAAGTGAGATGATTCCTCACATTCTGCAGCCTTCGTATCACTGATTTGTTGTTTTGGGTTTTTTTTCTTTTTACAGGAAGAATAAAACAGCATAATAGGGAAGTTCGAGAAACTGGATAAAGACGGATTCTACCCAGGTTTCATGCATCCTCAAGCAGTCTTGAGCTTGACAGTTGCTAAGATGACTAGGAGTTGATATGGAATATTCATCTCAATTATCATTTTAATTAAGGAATTTTAAGACTTCAAACTTCAACAACCAATAAAATTTATCATTAACAGTCACAATGGTAAGCACAATCAAATTTTTTGTCTTTATTATATTTACTTTGTTTGATCTCAATTTTTTATACCATGGAAAAAATTAACTCTTAAAATAGAAAATAAATATAAGTGATAATTTTTATATTTTATAAATCATTCCCTTTATTTACACAACATGGTTTCTTGGCACATATATAAATGTAATCTAGGGAGACTTTTATATATAAAAATTGTTGGCATTTAAGTGTTAAACTCAGCAGGTGATAAATGCCTATAATCTCAGCACATGAAAAGTTTACTAAATACATAAATAAATGCTACATTTTGATGGCTATTAAAAATCTTTCACTTTTATTGAGAATTTCAAGTCAAAAATCATCATCATCATCAAAATATCTGTGTACCTATAACTAGGTAAATACCTACCCACCCACCAACAACAACTGACAAGTTGGTGAACAATAAATTACCTCATTAAAAATCTCTCTTCTCATTTAATTTTTAAAATAGAATAAACAAAAATCAGCTACCTACATTGACAGAACTGATTACTAAGGACTAATAGTGACAATGCTAATCTTCTACTTAGTAATCTCTGCCCTCTCTGAGACTAGAGGTAGAGAAAGAAGAAATTTTATTGAAGCATCCAAGAAAGAGAAGGCAATTCCTCTGTTGTGACCTATAAAAGTAAACAAAGCAAAATATTTATCACCTGGTTGTCTAACTAATTCTTCTAAATGTATTTTTTCTATCGCATATTTTTCAATCAAATATCTACAAAGATATTTTCCTTTCTATTTGGGCTTCCAGTGCTAAGTGTTTTCATACTGACCTTCTTTATTTACATTTTGTATGAAGCCGAACTGCTGATTATATTTTTTGGATATGTTTTTAGTTAAAACTGTTTTCAGGAGAGGATCATTACATGTAATCCAGGATGCATTCTAACACCCAATCGTCCAGTCTCAGTCTCCTGTTGGGATTACACACATGATTCACCTCAAATGATTACTTTGGTTCTTAAAGAGTAATTTTGTTTACAAAACAGGTAATGTTTCTTAGGGTTGCAGAGACAACAGTTTCTGGTTCCACAATTGTCAGACTTGAGGAAACTCTCTAGAAGATTTTAAACTAGAGTTGGAAAAATGAAAATCAGCCAGGTAAATTGGGAACAGAGAACTCTTATTTTCCTGGAACTAGTGCCTAAAACATCTGTCAATGGGCATGTGGTCCAAATTGTAGCATATTACCTTTATTAAAAAGAGCATGCTACTGGGATAGGTTGTATCTGAAATATGTTCCAATTAATATGTCAGGTCACAACTGAGAATCAAAGGGGCCATGGAAAAATAAAAATATGGTATAATAGAGATAAACTGAATAATGATAATTTATCACCTAAGAACGGATGAAATGCCATATTTTTTAAGTAAAAGGTAATTTTAAAATGCCAATTTTTATAATTTTGTTAATGGCCTAAAACAAAGAAGATGTCAAATTGACTATCACAACCTCATAATTTGTAGGAAAGCCATTGTTTCTAAGTGAATATGCAAATATCTATTCAAAATTTTAAAATGCCATTTACTTTTGCAAATGTCCTCAACTGTGTCACAATATTTTCTCTTAAATTGGATTAGTCATTTTTCTAATTCTTTTATTCCATGTTTTATCTTAAGGTTTAGGCTAGTCTATGTAGGAAAAGTAGATTAAAACATAATAGCATGGGACAAAAAGTCATCACAGATGACATCTTTGAAATTTATTCTTCCGAGTATTTCTTCAGAGAATGTGTGTGTTCTCTGCATAATTATAACATGCTTTAAAGCCTTCCCTGCTATGTACAACTCTGAAGGGTTAAGTGATCACTAAGGGACAGAGAAACCCAATAAGAATGCAGTAAGATGGAAACAACTACAGAAGTGTGGTGTGTTTGTGTGTGTGTGTGTGTGTGTGTGTGTGTGTGTGTGTTATGTTTATAGATATGTAGTACACATAGCTGAGTTGACATGTGTGCATGCAATGTATATTCATAAATTATAAGTCTAGAAGTCTTCAAGGTGAAAACACAAGTTGCAGTAAACAAAATTAAACTTTTCAATTATAAAGTTCCAAAAGAGACCAGAAGTTACTGCATTGTTCATAGTTCTCTCATGTTTTCAGCACATCACAAAGGACCAACACACTTGTAAAATGTATCATAAATTACAACCAATTTTGATAATTCTTGAGCCAAAAGGTATTTGTGCTTCACATAACATAACAGAACCACAGTAGTTCAAAGTCCTTCCACACTGTGCATTTAAAGGGTAATGTTTGAGGTTTCATGAATAAGAAAAATCTGGAAAATTTAAAACTGCATTTATATTTAAAAGGCTCTAAATGTTCAGTGCAGATCTAAAAGAAACCAGAAATCAGTGATGAGGAACCACACTGTCACAACTTTCATCTTACTGGGACTGACAGATGACCAGCAGCTGCAGGTTCTGATCTTCATCATTCTCTTCTTCACCTACTCACTGAGCATAACTGGAAATCTGGCCATCATCTCCCTCATCTTAGTTGATCCTCACCTTAAAACAGCCATGTACTACTTCCTTAAAAACTTTGCTTTATTAGAGATCTCATTCACATCTGCAAGCATCCCCAGATATCTGTATAGCATAGCAACGGGTGACAAAGTGATTACCTATAATGCCTGTGTCATCCAAGTATTTTTCACTGACCTCTTTGGCGTAACTGAATTTTTCCTTCTAGCTGCCATGTCCTATGACCGCTATGTGGCCATCTGCAGGCCACTGCACTATGTGACTATCATGAACACTGCAGTCTGCAGAAGACTTGTGTTTTGTTCTTGGGTTGCTGGTTTATGTATTTTAATTCCACCACTTAGCCTTGGCCTAAATCTGGAGTTCTGTGATTCTAATATCATTGATCATTTTATCTGTGATGCTTCTCCTCTCCTCAGAATCTCTTGTTCAGACACTTGGTCCATGGAGCAGACAGTTCTCATCTGTGCTGTACTGACCCTCATTATAACACTGGTGTGTGTTGTTCTCTCCTACACTAATATCATCAAGACAGTTCTTAGATTCCCTTCTGCCCAACAAAAGAAAAAGGCTTTCTCTACCTGTTCTTCCCACATGATTGTGGTTTCCATCACCTACGGCAGCTGCATCTTCATCTACATCAAGCCCTCAGCAAAGGAGGAGGTGGCCATCAACAAGGGTGTGATGGTTCTCACCACTTCCATTGCCCCTATGCTAAACCCCTTCATCTACACACTTAGGAACAGGCAAGTCAAAAAAGCCTTCTGTGAATCAATAAAAAGAATTATAATACTTTATAAGAAATAAGACCGGGTGAAACCCAATAAATATGCGTGAAAAACTTCCTAAACATTTTTGTCAGGTTTATGTTTCCTGATCACTCTTTCTCGTTGTTGTCAACTGACATTCCTGCTCCCACAAATATCTTCTAGGATCATATTGTTCCATGTGTGCTAATAGATTTCAGAAAATTTACTTTAAAATTAAGAATTAAAAGAATGACAAAGTAAAATAAAACAACAGAGAAGCAATTGCCAGGAAATTTTTACATCTTCAACAAATTGGCTAGATATAAAATTAACTCAAACAAACCTCTACTCAAAGGCTTAACAGGCCTAGAAAGATAATAGGGAAATGACATTCTTCACAATAGTCACAAATAATTTAAAATACATTGGTTGATTCTAACCAGGTAAGTGGAAAAATCTATATGACAAGAATTTTATGTCTCTGAAGAAAGAAATCAAAGATCTCAGAAGATGGAAAAATCTCCCATGCTCATGGATTGGCAATATTGATATGGCCATCTTACATAAAGCAATTTAAAAATTTAGTGGAATCACCATCAAAATTCCAACTCAATTCTTCATAGAGTTAAAAAGAGCGATTTTCAAACTCATTTGGAATAACCAAAATCCAAGATAGCAAAAACTATTCTCAACAATAAAAGAACGACAAACTGTATTATAGAGCAATTATGATTTTAAATAAAAATCCGTATGGTATTGGTACAAAGACAAAAGGGTAGATCAATGGAATAGAATTGAAGACCCAGAAATGATTTTTTTTCTCTACTGTTTATTCTGATTATAGTGTTCCTTCACTCTACTTCTCCCAGTTCCCTCCCCATTTTTTCACCACTGGATACACTTCCATTTGATCTTTTGTTAGAATAAAATATACTTCTAATATATAAAAACAAAATATGATAAAATAAAGTAAATAAAATATAGTAAGACAAAGCAAAATTCATCATAGAAGTTGAACAAGACAACTCAAAAGAAGGACGCGTCCCAAGAGCAGTCACAAGAATCAGAGACCCACTCATTCTCAAACTCCTGAGTCCCATAAATAGTACTTAAGTCACTTAGGAAAAGCTACAGGGCCCTCCAGTGTCTATTTGCACCCACAGCTGGAGCTACCCCAAAGCCCTCTGGACAAAAAAAAAAAAAAAAACCTGCCTGCAGTGAGCTGAACTTTTAGTAGCACTCTCACTCTTAAGCACGCTCACTCACAGGTGAAACTCCACTTTCTCCCCCACTGACTGTCCAAAGAGAGACCTGCTAGGTCCGCACAGGGCACAGGAATCACAGGAATGCCTGGGACTACTGCACCCAGAGTTGGGGCTGTCCCAAATCCCTCTGGACCCAAAACTTGCTCTCAGAAAGCTGGTCTCACAGGAGAGCTCTCACTCCTAAGCTCACAAGCAGGACTCTACTTTCATTACACTGACTGTCCAAAAAGATACCTGCTTGGAAGATGTGGGGCATAGAAGCTGAGGGTGGTCTGGGACATGGCTCTTCTGGTCTCCTTCTGTGCTCAGAGCTAAGGCTGTCTCACAGTTCTTCAGACCCAAAACCAGCCCAGAGAGAGCTGGTCCCCCTGAAGCACACTCACTCCAAAGATCACAGACTCACATGGCCACAAGTAGGACAAACACAAGACAGAAACAGTAAAACCAACTAACATCAGAAATAACAAGATGGCAAGAAGGAAGCACAAGAACCAAAGCAACAGATGCCAAGACAATTTGGAATTATCAGGACCAAGTTCTCCCAATACAACAAGTCCTGGTTCTCCCATCACACCTGAAAAGCAAGATTTGCATTTAAAATCATATCTCATGATGGTGATAGAGTACTTTAGGAGGACATGAATGACTCCCTTCAATATTATGAGAGAACATAAACAGGTGAAGAAATGGTTTTTATCCACAATCTAAAAAATGGAAATAGAAACAAAAAATAAATCACAAAGAAAGACAACCCTGAAGATAGAAAACCTAGGAAAGAGATCAGGAGTCATGGACAAAAGCATCACCAACAGAATACAAGAGATAGAAAACAGAATCTCAGGTGCAGAAGATACTATAGAAAACATTGACACAACAATCAAAGAGAATACAAAATGCAAAAAGCTCTTAACCCAAAATATCCAGGAAATCCAGGACACGATGAGAAGATCAAACCTAAGAATAATGAGTATACAAGAAAGTGAAGATTCCCAACTTAAAGGACCAGTAAATATCTTCAACAAAACTATTGAAGAAAACTTCCCTAATCTAAAGAAAGAGATGACCATGAACATACAAGAAGCTTACAGAACTCCAAGTAGATTGGAACAGAAAAGAAATTCCTCCCATCATATAATAAATAATCAAAATACTAAATGCACAAAACAAAAAAACAATACTTAAAGCAGTAAAGAAAAAAGGTCAAGTAACATATAAAGGCAGACCAATCAGAATTACAGCAGACTTCTCAACAGAAAATCTAAAAGCCAGAACATCCTAGGCATATGTCATACAGACACTAAGATAACACAAATGCCAGCACAGGCTACTATACCCAGAAAAACTCCCAATTAACATAGATGGAGAAACTAAGGTATTCCATGATAAAAACCAAATTGACACAATATCTTTCTACAAATTCAGCCTGACAAAAAATAATAGATGGAAAACTCCAACACAAGTAGAGAAACTACACCCTAGAAAAAGTAAGAAAGTAATCTTCTTTCTACTAACCAAAAAGAAGATAGCCACACAAACATAATTCCACCTCTAACAACAAAAATACCAGGAAACAATAATCATTGGTCCATAATGTCTCTCAACATTAATGGACTCAATTCCCAAAATAAAAAGACATAGACTAACAGACTGGATCTGTATGGAGGACAGTGAGAAAGACAACAAACACTACCTCAGATTAAAAGGGTAGAAAACAATTTTCTAAGCAAATGGTCCCCCAAAAAGGTGGATGTAATAATTCTAATATCAAATAAAATCAACTTTCAAGCAAAAGTTAACAAAAAAAGATAAGAAAGGACACTTCATACTCATTAAATAAAAAAATCTACCAATTTGAACTCTTTATCCTGAACATCTATGCTCCAAATGCAACGGCACCCACATTCATAAATGAAACTTTACTAAAGTTCAAAGCATATATTGCACCATGAACAATAATAGTGGGAGACTTCAACATGCCACTCTTATCAATGGACAAATCATGAATGCAGAAACTGAACATAGGCACAGTGAAACTAACAGAAGGAACCAAATGGATTTAACATACATCTGTAGAACATTTTATTCTAAAATGAAAGAACATACCTTCTTATCACCTTACAGTACTGTGTCCAAAATTGACCATATAGTTGGTCACAAAACAGGCCTCAACAGATACAAGAAGATCAAAATAATCCCATGCAACCTATTAGATCACCATGAACTAAGGTTGGGTCTTTAATAACAACAAAAACAACAGGAAGGCCACATACACATGGAAGCTAAACAACTCTCTACTCAATGATAACTTAGTTAAGGTAGAAATAAAGAAAGATATTAAGGATTTTTTTATAATTTAACAAAAATGAAAGCACAACATACCCAAACTTATGGGATGCAATGAAAGCAGTGCTAAGATGAAAACTCATAGCTCTGAGTGCCTCCAAAAAGAAACTGGAGAGAGCATATACTAGCAACTTGAAAGCACAGATGAAATTTCTAGAACAAAAAGAAGCAGATACACCCAAGAGCAGTAGAAGGCAGCAAATAATCAAACACAGAGCTGAAATCAACCAAATAGAAACAAAAAGAACTATACAAAGAATCAACAAAACCAGGAGCTGGTTCCTTGAGAAAATCAACAAAATAGATAAACCCTTAGCCAGACTAACAAGAGGGTGCAAAGAGAGTATTCAAATTAGTAAAATCAGAAATAAAAAGGGAGACATAACAACAAAAAAAAATGAGAAAATTAAAAAATCTTTCAGATCCTACTACAAAAACCTATACTCAACAAAAGTGGAAAATCTGGAGGAAGTGGACAATTTTCTAGACAGATGCCAGGTTCCAAAAAGTTAAATCAGAATCAGATAAACCATCTAAATAGTCCCATAACCACAATGTGGAGAAAGAGGAACATTCCTCCACTGTTGGTGGGATTGCAAGTTTGTACAACCCCACTAGAAATCAGTATTGCCATTCCTCAGAAAATTGGACATAGTGTTTCATGAGGACCCAGCTATATTGTGGGATCTGGTGCCAGAAATTCCACACAGATCTCTGGATTTAGATAGGGTGCCCTCAGCCACCTTTGCCAATGGGTCTGGCCCACGAGCTCAGGTAAGCAGGGAGATTACCCAGCCAGGCTGCTGCTTCATTGCTTTTGCTGCTATGCTCGGCAAGGCATGAGTTTCCACTACAGCCCTGGAGCACCAGGCCAGGTTGAAGTGAGCCAGCGAGAGACTACAGTGCAAGATACAAGTAGCTTTGGGAGAGAAAATCTCTTCCTAATTGGTGATGTTAACAGTTCTTTAGAACAAAGGAACTCGGGGTGGAAGAATAATTTTTACATACATCTCTTTTCTTTCGACCCAAGATCCCGTATATATAATTTTGAAATGATTCTGACAACCGGTACTTCCTATTTGCTTGGCCTAAGGGCTTGGGAAGACCTGTCTACATATTTGGGGGTGGTCCTGCTTCTGCCCATCGCTTCTGCCTAGCTTATGTGGCCTGTGATCACATCTACCTACAGAAGAGGGACTTTAGGTGTGGCCAGTGTCCAAAGAGCAGTGTGGTGCCTATGGCAAGGGCCCCTGATTCACAGGAGTCCAGGAAGCTACCTGCTTTCTCACTCACCATTCCCCAGGCTTCTACTATCTCAAGCGAGAATCCAGGCCTATCTTCCCCACACTATACAACTCCTGGGCATATACCCAAAAGATGCTCCAACCTATAACAAGGACACATGTTCCACTATGTTTATAGCAGCCTTATTTATAATAGCAAGGAGCTGCAAAGAACCCAAACCAGATGTCCTTCAACAGAAGAATGGATACAGAAAATGTGGTACATTTACACAATGAAGAACTACTTAGCTACTAAAAACAATGACTACATAAAATTCTTAGGCAAATGGATGGAACTAGAAAATAACATCTTCAGTGAGGTAACCCAGACACAAAAGGACACATGACATGCCATCACTTATAAGTAGATATTAGCTCCAAAGCTCAGAACATTCTAGAAACAATTCACAAACAGTATGAAGCACAAGAAAAAGAAAGACCAAAATGTGGATGTTTCAGTTCTTCTTAGAAGGTGAAAGAAAATATTCACAGGAGGAAATACAGGGACAAAGATTGAAGCAGAGACTGAAGAAAAAGCCATCCAAAGACTGCCCCACCTGGGGATTCACTTCACATGCAGCCACAAAACTCAGTCACTATTGCTGATGCCAAGCAATTTTTGCTGATAGGAGCCTGATATGCATAACTCCGGAGAGGCTTTTTTTTTTTTTTTTTTTTTTTTTTTTTTTTTGGAGAGCCTCTTTCAGAGCTTTACTGATACAGATTAAGATGCATTGCTTGAAGCTAACCATCAGACGAAGCACAGGACCCCATAAGAAGAATACGAATATCAACCAACCAGACCCCTAGAGATCCCAGGAACTAAAACACCAAGAGTACACATTGGCAGAACCCATGTTTTTATCTGTGTATGTAGCAGAGAATGGTATTGTGTAGCATCAACAGGCAGATAAGCCTTTGGCCCCATGAAGGCTCATTTCCCCAATGTAGGGGAATGCCAGGGTGTTGAAGTGGGAGTAGGTTGGTGGGAGGTGAAGCATTCTCATAGAAGAAGAGGGAGCAGGTATGGGAGAGGGGAAAACTGGGAAATGAGATAACATTTCAAATGTAAACACATAAACTATCCTAGAAAAAAACAAAAAAATGAAAATTTCCTTTAAATAAAGTTTTAATATAAACAAGTAAAGGAATATAGTATTATAGTGTCTCTTAATGACTTCTTGCTATGCCGATAGATTACTGTATCCATCAATGTTCATTGCAAATGGATGGAAGTTAACAAAAATGCCCACAACTGACCAAAGTGTCCATGGGGATAGGCTATGGAATGCTCAGCCCCAAGCAAGACACCCTTAGCATACCCCATTATCCTAAGGCTCAGGGATCATTTGAAAGGAGGGGTGGATGACTACAAGGAAATGGTGTTTCCTGGATTCATCATGACAGTTGCATATATGAAGTCAAAGAAGGTGATACAGAATGAACAATATTTATGCAGACTTAAGTGGATAGAATTCCAACATGGACATGTATTTTCCTTTAAGGGTATGGCACTTACTGGGTTTACCACCATCCAATAATACTGACACATCTGAGCAAATTGTGCTTGATGAGTTTCAAAAAAAAAGGACTTGAAGTTGAGTGGTTATGGAAGGAAGAAAAAGGGGTGCAAGTAACTGAAATAATTATACAAAATTATCAAGGAAGTGTGATGTTAATATAAATGGATGCAGAAAAGTACATAACATGTACCATAAATTTCTATGATCATTGTTTTAGATAACAGTTTATGTAATTAATGAAATAAAGCAAGTTATAACTGCAAATAATAAAATATATTTATTTTAAATATGAATGCTGTTATTTACTTCCATATATTAAAAGGAAACTTGCTTCAAGTTTTCTAATGTTTTTTTTATCACAATAATGAGTGAGTAAAATAAGAGTTGAAACAGCCTTATAGCCTTTCACCACTGATTAATGATAAGAAAAAAAACAGGAGATACCAGCCAGTTCTTGACCATATAAATTTTCTCCCTTGTGTCTTTGGTCTGTACCGTTGCTATGGCTGCATATTTATGTCTCAAAGGACACTGTCCCCACTACAGTGCCTTCCAGGATTTTTTGCCCAGGTTCATTATAGATACTCATTAGTGAGGTCTGAACATAGGTCACTGAGGACTCCGATGTTTATTTATTTAGTTACTTTCAGGTTTAGAAAATAAATCAAATGCAATTTGAATAGTGAAAACCCTATCCAAAGAAAGCAAGTCAATTCTTTGAAGAAAAAAAAAGGCAACATTTGAAGTTGTGTTTTATTTCCAGCTAGAAGAAATCTAGAATGTATGCATAGCATAAAAGGAAACTAAATTTATAATTAAGAAAATCAGCCGAGTGTGTTGAAGATGAAAAACATTGGAGGGTTTTGTGGGGCTAGGCCTTCGCACAGCATGAGAAAAAGTGGAAATCCATACATTGAAACTGGAAAGTTCTACACAAGGTTTCCCTGGTAGGTTCTCTGTATCAAAATAGAATCCAGACTCTTGTTAAAGAATCAGCTGAACCTACCATTAGCTGTCAGAAGAGTAAGCACAGTGGCTTTTCATTCAAGTCCATATTTGGCGATGGTTTTCTGGTAAGCATATAGGACCTGACATACCAAAATTAACTGCTGTAATTATTTGTATAAATTGTTGCATAAAGATACACAGATGGCTCTAAGTTGTATTTTAATTGTGCTGTTTTTTTAATCAAAGTGTAAATACTATGTGCATTTATGGACATCATAACCTCATCCTCCTGTTTAAAGGGAAAATATGTAGAATCAAAAATCATCCAGTATGATAATTTATCCTGATGAGGACAAATTGACCCTCTGAAAACTTTTGTAATTTTATAATAAAAAGTTCTTTGGAAGATGGAATTATTTTTCTAAGCCTTGCCTCTTGAAAGCTAGGGTATATTTGCCTTTAATAAAGTAAATGAAGGTTATTTTACAGCCAGGGCTATCACACAACACTACAGGAATAAGAAGTTATCACAAACTAGATCCAAGAATAGACACTCACAAGATATGTGTGGACAAAAGAAGGGGGCTAAAAAAAAGTGCATTCAATTGATTAAAATAATTAAGTCTTTATAGATCCTGGAATGTTGTGGGTCTTCCAAAACCATTGTTGGCCCTTCTTCCCATTGATGGTGATAAGAAACCTGCCATATAATTTAGAGAGATGCAGATTTCATCTATTGAGGCAGTGGTTATTTTAGGGAAAAGGACAACTGTCCACCTAATATGCTAGTTTTATTAGGAAAATAGGGAAAGAAAGGCTTACTCTTAATACTCAAAAAATGGAGATGGTCATTTAAAAACTAAAATATAGTTCATTCAATGTGTTAATGAAACAAAGTGTCACCTGTGTAAACCAATGGAGCAACTATTACTCTAAATCAAAAATTAGAAAATCCTTAACTCTGATATTCATGTATTACTAAAATATTCATTAAAGAAACAGAAATAGAAAATATAATGGTAAACCTATAGATAATGATGGAGAAATCCTTAAATGAAAACTTAGAAGCTGACTATTCCACGGTATAATTTTATGAAGGAAAACCTCATAGATCAGGACTTATATCATGGCACACTTTTATGACTGAAAACTTTATAGAACAGAACTTATGGAAAAGAATAGAAAACTCTCAAAAATTTTGAAAACAAAACAAATGAATACACACAGAGAGTCACTGTAGCACACACAATTAATCACAGCTCTTGGGAAACAAAAGCAGGCAGGCAGAACTCTGTGAGTTCAAGGCCAGGCCAATCTCTATAGTGAATACAGAGCCATCCAGGTCTAGATAATGAGACTACACTAAAAAAAAATCTTGAAGCAAGGTATATTTACCATATTGATCTGTGGCAATTTAAGTGTTATTACTACAACATAGCCTCACTGTAAGTTCAAGGAAAAGTAATTAAAAGTTCATAAACAACATTCTGTTACATAAAGGTTCAAAATAGATGTAGCTTTTGCTAAGGAAAATATATTTTAAGAATTATAAATCTGTAAAAACATACTTTGCATATATTTAAACAGTCTTAAATAAAGTGACACAAAAGAGCACATTGAGAATTATTCTTTAAAGTATAGACTATGTTTTCATGTAAATAACATAAAAATCATACATGAATTCATATGAAGAACATATGTGAATTCCTTGACTTCTATCTTGAATATATTACTGACAGATGTCTCAAGAAAGCTAAAATTTTCAGTATCCAAGTAATAAGGAGAGATAATGAAAGGAGGAGATTATATTGGACCAGCGTGTAGTAAAGTAATAACTTTACTCACTAGTAAACTCTCTTTTTTCAAATACAAAATGAAATTATCAAGATCAAATTTAAAACCCACCAAAATTTTAAAGTTAAAATCAATGACAGGGACTTAGTTAACAGCTCAGTGGATAAAATGCTGGCCAGTATATAGACCTGAGTTCTGATCCCCAGAAACTACATAAAAAGTCAGAGTGGTGGTGCACACTAGTAATCCTTAGGAAGATACATAGAGTTCACTGGCTAGCTAGCTTGGCCAAGTCAGCAAAGCAGAGAGGTTCAGTGAGAAATTTTGTCTCAAAAAATATAATATAGCAGGATACCTGATGTGAAACTCTGGGCTCCAAATGCATGCATATATACATACATGACCACCTCTAACAAACACACAAATATACACATGCAAAAATCATACACAGACACAAAACAGTTTGGAAGTGACAAAACTGTTTACAGTTGTAACCCAAAGAGAATGCAATGCTACTTTCAGTCTGCAAACCAATGGTGTGGGTATGTATAAATACTGCTGAAGAGTTTCATGCACATGGATGACCATTCTGGGACTATGCTGGTTTGGGTTGGTCTCTGAGTTAAGAGAATAGAACAGTACATGAATTCGATAAGCTCACATTCTCTGAGAAAGTGTCAAGGTAGAATCACCTGACACTGGAGCACAAATGAACAAAGAAGACAACAGAGCTTTAGGCAGAGGTTAGTAAAGTAGGATTCAAACTGAACCTCTAAATAAATAGTTACTCAGTCAGTATATGGAGAGCAAGTGTACTATTTTTAACTTGATTTTGATCTTGGTGGTATTGATAACTTGTTAAAATATTTCCTATAATCAACACACTGAAAGAATAAAGGGCATACATTTTCTTTTCTCAGCTTTGATAAACATTTTCACATGTAGTCAATTGTATATCTGAGTAAACAGTATATATGAATTACACTTTAACAGACAAATATAAAAATTCAGGTGTTATAAAGTAATGTAGAAGTTTCAACCTAAAACAGAAAACAAACTTCATAAATGCATCCTTAATCATCATGGTAAAATATAAAATTCAAGTTTCAGCTAAAGAAACAGAGCCTGTTCGTGGAATTCAGATGAGTTGTTACATCTTTTTATTCTATAGAGGATCAAATATTTTAGGAAAGGCATTTGAATGTGCATCTTTCAAATACAAAAGAAATATTAAACATACAAACTCAATAATTTTATTGAATCAGAACACATTGTGATTTGAATATAACACCACGAGAAAACCCAATGAGGAAGAGATTACAAGTAAAAAAAAAAAGCAAGAATATGTGTCATAACTTATATAGATAAACACTAAAGAATATCAACATTATCAGCTTCTCCTTACAGAAGAAATGACACAGAAATAAGTTCACTGTAACAGTCACTGTTCACTGCTCTCTCCTGCTTTGCAAAGAAGAAATCGGTACATTTTACCTGAGGATTGAACAACTCAGAAGTGAATAATGAAGAACAACACAATAACCACCTTCATTCTGCTGGGACTAACAGACGATCCTCAACTTCAGATTCCGATTTTTGTGTTTATATTTTTTGCCTACATGCTCAGCATAACTGGGAATCTCACTATCATATCCCTCACTATATTGGACTCCCACCTTAAAACACCCATGTACTTTTTTCTACAAAATTTCTCCATATTAGAAATTTCATTTACATCAGCTTGTATTCCTCAGTATTTGTACAACATAGCAATAGGAGACAGGTCAATCACATATAATGTTTGTGTCACTCAATTGTTTTTTGCTGATGTTTTTGGAGTAAATGAATTTTTTCTTCTGGCCATTATGTCCTATGATCGCTATGTAGCCATCTGCAAACCCCTGCATTATGTAACCATCATGAACAGGAAGGTGTGTCAGAGGCTTGCTCTCTGCTGCTGGATGGCTGGCTTGCTCATCATACTCCCACCATTTACCCTGTTCCTAAATTTGAGATTCTGTGATTCAAATGTTATCGATTATTTCTTCTGTGATGCATCTTCTATTTTGAAGATTTCATGCTCAGACACTTGGCTCATAGAGCAGCTGGTGATTGTCTGTGCAGTGCTGACCTTCATTCTAACCCTTGCGTGTGTTGTTCTGTCCTATGTACATATCATCAAGACCATTCTAAGGTTCCCCTCAGCCCAGCAAAAGAAAAAGGCCTTTTCTACCTGTTCTTCTCACATGATAGTAGTTTCAATCACCTATGGAAGCTGTATTTTCATTTACATCAACCCATCAGCTAAGGAATCAGTGGCTATCAATAAGGGTGTAGCAGTTCTGATGACATCAATTGCTCCCATGTTAAACCCATTCATTTATACTCTGAGAAATAAACAAGTTAGACAATCCTTCAGTTATTTCCTCAAAAAGATTGTCATGATCTCAGTGAAGAAAGAAAATGTTCAAATATAGAAATAAAATATTAAGCATAAACCATTAAACCCATATATATTTGTCTCTTCTTCAATGAATCAGTATCTGAATGTACTTTCTCAAAAAAATTGTTGAGAAAGGAGCAGAAGAATAAATGTCATATAAAAACTGTGGTGATGAACACTGTGAAGGAGGCTTAATTGAGAATAGGGACTGAGGTTAGGGGATAAGACATCATAAGAGGACAGTTAACTACAACTTATGATACATAAAAAGTATACAAACCCACTCCTTTATAGGCTAATTACAAAATGTGTCAAAGAATTTTGAACATAGATACTCTGTCTGGGTATATTATACTTTTCCTAGAATCTTTGGGTTATAAACTGACAATCCCAGTGCCAGGTATGGGATATCTTCCTTTCTATGTCTTTTTTATTAGAGAAGCTTCAAAGACCCTCAAAATAATACAAGTTATTGCTCCTGCTCTTGCCTACCCACCATCACTAGATGACATAAACTTATGGCTGAAGACATAGCACAAGTTATAAGACATGGAATATATCAACGTGAAACTGAGATAGAATCTTAGAAGCTTTTTTCCTAATGGTTAGATTTTGTTGTACCAAATTATGCTATGTAGGGTACTGGGGGTGGATAGGTTTCAATTTCTTACCTAAAATGGGCCTTTCAAAATGTACTAATATTAACATTCTATTTGAGATTTAACTGCCTCATTCAATAGTGGTATATATTCTACAGGGACAACCAATGACTTTCTGATTGCATTTAAGGTCCTTCCTACTGGAAGAAATTAATGCCTAGTAACATAAATATGGAAAGTTTATGGCTAGAGAGGTCATTGCTAGTCATTGAAGATTAATGGCTAGTAGGATCCTAGGTGGTGAGTCTACAACTGCCATTTAGCTTATGGGCACATCAATCTGTCTTTTTTTTATCAAGTTTGACAAAATTTATTGTAATTTTAGTAAAGACGTTCAGCTCAGTCATCTCTCTCCATCTTGACCTCAGGTTAACTTGTTATTTGAGTCAAGTAAAGTGTAAGTAGGAGAGGTGTTATTTCGACAAACAGTAAAATGGACAAATAGACAGTTTGCAGACATAAAAGTTAAATTTATGTATCTTGATATGCTTAAGTCATGTGTGAAATAATAGTGCTATATACATTTCCATCATTTTACTTGGGGCTTGTTAAGTAAACTAAAATGAAGTGAATGAAGTGTTAGGAATATCTCGGGCTGCTTCTTGGAAGTCATTACATTAAAAACTGTCAAAGTGAATAATCACCACCCACGAAACTCGCTGAAGAGGCCCCCAAATAACATTGTAATTTTCAAGGATGTTTTATCATTTTTTTGTCTGTGACTATTAAAAATGCATTAATTGTCACATTTTAAAAGCCCATATACAATACAAAAATACAAAACAAACACCCTAAATACAGAAATCTAAGTACATGCAATGAGAGACAATGGAAATGTATCTGAAGAAGCATTTCTGTCCTATTTCAATCACTAAATGTGCTTTTGAAACCACTGATATGTATGTAAGTATGCATATACTTACATGTGTATATACTTAAAATATTAAATATGTATATACTTAAAATAAGCCATGGAGTTGTACGAATAAGAAATCAATGTGAATTCAATTCAAACCATATCTAGTAAGTTAGTAACATAAATGCTTCAAAAGTCACAGAAGATGTGCTGCCGCCTCTGCCTTCATACAATGTTAGACCTTCTTTTTGGTATTTAAACCTTTTAAAAAGTAAAAGCCAACCAAAAAGCAGTATGTACACTGATATTTTTAGTGGTGTTTTTCTTTAAAAGAAACAGCTTCCTTAAGCTTTGCCTCAGGTTCTGGTGGAAGAGCTTATAGAACTAGAATGGAAACCAGGAGAAGCAGGTTCCAAATTCTGACTTACGTTGGTAGCACATAGTGTCCTTAGAAGAACCCTGAACAAGACAAGCTCCAGTAAAGTGGGCCAGTTATAATACTCAATGTTTCATATGAGAATTTTTAATGAAAAAGAAATGTTTAAAGAGCAAAGCACCTGCACCACTGACAGCAAAGCAGCACTAGCAGACAATGGCCCAGACACGTGAAATGCCCATAGGAAAAGGTTTACTTTAATTCTACCTAATTTACTTTCAGTCAATAGTCCAGTAACATTGTCTTCTCAGTCCAATACTCCCTCTCGGTAAGGCTGATCCAGAGATCCAGACAGTCGGGTGATGAGGGGAGAAGTCAGGAGAGGAACTGCTTTCAGTTTGAAGTAGGCAATAACATTTGGCTAATAGTTGTGTCTAATAGTTGGCTAATAGTTGGCTAATAGTTGTGTCTTAATGTGCTAATAGTTGTGTCTAAAAAAAATATGCAATTCTTAGAAAGGTACCACTTCTGAATTCTTTATTATCTGTAACCCTTGGAAACTAATCATGTGAAACTACAAAATTAGCAAATGTTTGAAATCTGTATATAAAATATAAATTACCTCTAATCGCAAACTCTCGTTTATTGGTGCACCAATCTTTTAAAAATAGAAAAAAGAAAAAAAAAAGAGGAAAGAAAAACGGCTCCAAGCTAGTCTTACACCATTCTTTAAAGAAAGGAGACTGCTCCTTATACCTGTACCCACCCAAAACCCAATCTCAGCACGCTTCACTTAATTGTCTTGCTCGTGGATGTTTCCAAGATGAAATTTTATATTTCCCTCCCACAGCTTCTGGTTATCGGAAAAGCCATGCTTTCCTTTATTAAAGGATTTTGGTCTGGCTGATGTTGCTGTGTCCCTTCCAATATTCTTCATCCTCATCTTTGCTTCTGGAGGCACTTCTTCTGGCTCACTATCTTCATCTTTATTGAAAGCCACTGCTGCTGAAAGAGTTTTTGGAGCAAAAGTTGGAACTGTTTCCTTAGGCTTACTTGCTCCATATCTAATGGAGATGGCGGATGCTTTCCTTGCCGTCTGATTACCTATGGCAAATTCAAACTTGGACATCTTTGTAGGCTTTGTTGGGAGGTCTGCAACTTTGTCTTCAGCTGGTCGCTTTTCAGCACTGCGACTGGAACCTTCCCCTCCATTACTGGAAGAAACAGTCTTAATTTTCACAGATTTTTCTGCTTCTTCTTCAGGTCCTCCGGAGGGTGCAGCTCACTGCAGCTTCTCAGGATTCTCCTCTCCCGCCTTCCCGTCTGCCATCTTCCCTGCCACGGCATCCCATCTGTCTTTTTTTTTTTTTCAAAAGATTATTATGCGGAGCCTGGCCCATTTACCACCCTGAACGGCGGCTCCTAGAGGCTGAGCAACTGGTGGGTGGGAGACCTAGGCTACCAGGGAGCAGAGAGATCTCTGTGGATTGCACACGGAAAGTGCACCCCCTGCCTTGCCCTGCCCTGCCCTGCCCTGCCTGATCCAGCAACCAGGAACAGAAATTTGGAACTTCTCTTTTCACCCGGTGGTGACTTCAGGACGCAGAGAAGAGCCTGGCCCATCTGCCACCCGGAAGGGCGGCTCTTAGAAGCTGAGCAACTGGTGGGTGGCAGACCTGGGCTGCCAGGGAACAGAGAGATCTCTGCTGATTGCACACGGAAAGTGCACCCCCTGCCTTGCCCTGCCTCACCCTGTCTGATCCAGCGACCAGGAATAGAATTTTGGAACATTTGTTTCCACCTTGTGACACTGAGGCATAGAACAGGGATCAACCCATCTGCCACCTGGACCAGTGGAGATCCAGGGACATAGACCAGATACAAGGAAAAGGCAAGAAGATATCACAGACAACAAAATGGCAAGAGGAAAGTGAAAAAGTATATCCCAAAAAAACCAAGACAACCTGGCAACACCAAAACCCAGCTCTCCCATAACAGCAAACATCGGAATGCCAAACACTCCAGAAAAGGAAGACACAGACCTGAAATCATACCTCAAGATGCTGATAGAGATACTTAAACAAGAACAGGAGTAAAAGCAAAAATATTCAGAAGATTTAAAAAGGAAACAAGAAAAACACTCAAAGAACTCAAAGAACTAGAGGAAAACAGAATCAAAGAGATGAAGGAATGAAAGAGGGAATTTAAAACGGAAATTGACACAATAAAGAAAACACAAAAAGAGATAACCCTAGAGGTAGAACACCTAAAAAAGAAATCAGGAATCACAGAAGCAAGCATTTCCAATAGATTACAAGAGAGAAAAGAGAGAATGTCGGGGGCAGAAGACAACATTGTAAACATAGACAAAACAACCAGAGATATGCAAAAAACAAAAAGCTCCTTACCCAAAATGTCCAGGAAATCCAGAACACAATGAGGAAACAGAACCTAAGAATAATAGGAATAGAAGAGGGAGAAGAGTATCAACTAAGAGGCACAGTAAATAACTTCAACAAGATCGTAGAAGAAAACTTCCCTAACCTCAAGAATGAGATGACCACGAGCATAAAAGAAGCCTTCCGAACTCCAAATAGGGTGGACCAGAAAAGAAATACCTCCCGACACATAATAGTAAAAACATCAAGTGCTCAAAGCAAAGAAAGAATACTAAAAGCAGTAAGGGAAAAAGGTCAGGTAACATAAAAAGGCAGGCCAAACAAACTCACACCCGATTTCTCAACAGAGACTATGAAAGCTAGAAGAGCCTGGACAGACATCATGCACACCCTAAGAGAACAAAAGTGCCAGCCCAAGCTGCTTTACCCAGCAAAACTATCAATCACCATTGATGGAGAGATGAAGATATTTCAAGACAAATCAAAATTTACACAATATCTGACCACAAACCCAGCACTACAACGAATTATAGGTGGAAAACCCAATGCAATCAGGAAAAATACAGCCTCTTAAAAACAAGAAAACTCCTAAACAAAAAAACTAAAAGAAGAAAAAGACACAGACACAACTCAACCCACAAAAGCAATAATGGCAAGAAACAGAAACAACTATTCCTTGATATCTATTAACATAAATGGACTCAACTCCCCAATAAAGAGACATAGGCTATCAGACTGATACATAAAAATAATCCAGCCTTTTCCTGCATACAAGAAACTCATCTCAGAGACAAAGACAGACACTATCTCAGAGTAAAAGGGTGGGAAAAAAAACTCCCAAGCAAACAGCTCCAAGAAGCAAGCTGGAGTGGATATTCTAATATCGAATAAACTAAATTTCCAACCAAAAGTTATCAAAAAGATAAGGAAGGACACTTTTTACTCATTACCGGGGAATTCTGTCAGGAGAAACACTCAATCCTTAATATATATGCTCCAAATAAAAAAGCTCCCACATTCATAAAAGAAACCCTAATAAAGCTCAAAAAATACATTTCACCCCACACAATAAGAGTGGGAGACTTTAATATCCCACTCTCACCAATGGACAGATCATGGAAACAGAAACTGAACAAGGACACTGCAAAACTAGCAGAGACTTTGAACCAACTAGAATTAAAACATATATACAGAACATATTATCCTAACAGTAAAAGAATACACCTTCTTCTCACCACCCCATGGATTCTTCTCGAAAATTGACCACATAATTGGACACAGAGCGAGCCTCAATCGATATAAGAAGATTGAAATACTCCCATGCATCCTCAGATCACCATGGTCTACGGCTGGTCTTTAACAACAACAAAGACAACAAAAAGCCCACATACACATGGAAACTAAACAACGCTCTGTTAAACCATAGCAGGGTCAAAAAAGAAATAAAAAAAGGAATTAAGGATTTTCTAGAATTCAACGAAAACGAAAACACAACATACACAAACCTATGGGATGCAATGAAAGCAGTATTGAGAGGAAAACTCATAGCCCTAAGTGCTTCCAAAAAGAAACTGGAGAGAGCTGACATCAGCAACCTGACAGCACAGCTAAAAGCCCTAGAACAGAAGGAAGGAGATATACCCAAAAAGAGTAGATGGCAAGAAATAATAAAAATTAGGGCAGAAATAGACCAAATAGAAACAAAAAGAACCATTGAAAAAATCAACAAAACCAAGAGTTGGTTCTTTGAGAAAATCAACAAGATTGATAAACCCCTAGCCAGACTAAGTAGAAGACAAAGAGAGAGTATCCAAATTAACAAAGTCAGAAAGGAAAGTGGCGACATAACAACTGAAACTGAGGAAATTCAAAAAATCATCAGATCCTACTACAAAAACTTATACTCCACAAAATTGGAAAATCTGGAGGAAATGGACGAATTCCTAGACAGATACAAGATCCCAAAGTTAAACCAGAACCAAGTAAACCATCTAAATAATCCCAAAACACCTAAGGAAATATAAGAAGTCATCAAAAGTCTCCCAACAAAAAAAGCTCAGGTCCAGACGGGTTCAGTGCAGAATTTTATCAGACATTTATTGGGGATATAACACCAAAACTCTCCAAACTATTCCAAAAGATAGAATCAGATGGAATACTACCTAACTCATTTTTTGAGGCTACAATAACCCTCGTATCTAAACCACAAAAAGACCCTAAAAGGAAAGAGAAATTCAGACCAATCTCACTTATGAACATTGATGCAAAAATACTCAACAAAATCCTTTCAAATCGAATCCAAGAACACATTAAAACGATCATTCATCATGACCAAGTAGGCTTCATCCCTGGGATGCAGGGATGGTTATTATAAGGAAATCCATCAATGTAATTCACCATATAAACAAACTCAAAGATCAAAATCACATGGTCATCTCACTAGATGCTGAGAAAGGATTTGACAAAATCCAAAACCCCTTCATGTTAAAAGACCTGGAAAGAACAGGAATCCAAGGTTCATACCTAAACATATTAAAAGCAATATACAGCAAACCAACAACCAACATCAAACTTAATGGCGAAAAACTTGAAGCAATCCCACTAAAATCAGGGACTCAACAAGGCTGCCCACTCTTGCACTACCTATCCAACATAGTACTGGAAGTCTTTACTGGAGCAATTAGACAGCAAAAAAAGATCAAGGGCATACAAATCAGAAAGGAAGATATGAAAACATCACTCTTTGCTGATGACATGATAGTGTACTTGAGTGACCCCAAAAATTCCACCAGAGAACTACAGCTGATAAACAAGTTCAGCAAATTGGCTGCAAACAAAATTAACTCAAACAAATCAGTAGCCTTCCTATACTCAAAGGACAAACATGTGGAGAAAGAAATTAGGGAAAAGGTACCCTTCACAATTGTCACAAAAACTATGAAATACCTTGGTGTGACTCTAACTAAGCAAGTGAAGGACCTGTATGACAAGAACTTCAAACCTTTAAAGAAGGAAATTGAGGAGGATCTCAGAAAATGGAAAGATCTCCCATGCTCATGGATTGGAAAAATCAACATCTTAAAAATGGCCATCCTACCAAAAGCAATCTACAGATTCAATGCAATCCCCATCAAAATTCTAACCCAGTTCTTCATGGAATTGGAAAGATCAATGTGCAATTTCTTATAAAATAACAAAAGACCTAGAATAGCTAAATCCATCCTCAACAACAAAAAAACATCTGCGGGAATCACTATCCCTGACCTCAAGCTATATTACAAGGCAATTGTGCTGAAAACTGCATGGTACTTCTACAGAAATAAGCATGTGGATCAATGGAATAGAATAGAAGATCCAAAAATGAGCCCTCATGTATATGGTCACCTGATTTTTGACAAAGGAGCAGTAAACATTCAATGGAAAAGGGACAGCCTATTCAACAAATGGTGCTGTTCCAACTGGCACTCAGCATGTAAAAGAATGAAAATAGACCCTTTCTTATCTCCTTGTACAAAGCTCAAGTGTAAGTGGATCAAAGTTCTCCACATTAAACCAGATACACTGAACCTATTAGATGAGAAAGTAGAGAAAACCTTAGAACACAAAGGCACAGGAGAAAATTTCCTGAACAAAACACCAATGGCTCAAGCTCTAAGGTCAAAGATTAACAAATGGGACTTAATGAGATTGCAAAGTTTCTGTAAGGCTAAGGACATCGTCAAGAAAACAAAACGGCAACCAACAGAATGGGAAAAGATCTTTACCAACACCACATCAGATAGAGGCCTAATATCCAAGGTGTACAAGGAACTCAAAAATCTAGACACCAGAGAATAAAATAACCCTATTAAAAATGGGGTACAGAGCTAAACAAAACATTCTCAGTTGAGGAACATCGAATGGCCGAGAAACATCTGAGGAAGTGCTTGACATCCTTAGCCATCAAGGAAATGCAAATCAAAACAACCCTGATATTCCACCTCACACCAGTCAGATTGGCCAAGATCCAAAACTCAGATGACAGCAGATGCTGGCGAGGCTGCGTAGAAAGAGGAACACTTCTCCAATGTTGGTGGAGTTGCAAACTAATACAACCACTCTGGAAATCAGTCTGGCGATACCTCAGAAAATTTGATATATACTACCTGAAGACCAGGCTATTCCACTTCTGGGCATATACCCCAGAGACACTTTAATACACAACAAAGATATATGCACCACAATGTTCATAGTGGCTCTATTTATAATAGCCAGAAGCTGGAAAGAACCCAGATGTCCTTCAGAAGATGAATGGATACATAAATTGTGGTACATTTACACAATGGAATACTACTCAGCCACCAGAAACAATGACTTAACCAAATTCTTAAGAAAATGGCTGCATCTAGAGAATATCATCCTGAGTGAGATAACCCAGTCACAAAAGAACAGACATAATATTCAGTCACTGATATTGGGATGCTAACCCCAGAGGCTTGCACTCCCACAGAAACAACTCACAGACTGTATGAAATCCAAGAAATAAAGAAAACAAAAAAATGTATATATTTACAAAACAAGAAGACTGACTATTTCCATGTTGTGTTTTGTTTTGCATGTACTTTATACTCATTGTAACTATTAGGTTTTCAATGCATACTGTCAAGCCCTTGAAAAAATCAAGTACTGACTAAAAAATATATTCACATAGTTTTATGTAAAGATTATTTTAATATCTGAGAAATCAGTACTGACCAAAATGTATAATTTTAAGCAAAAAAATGTTTAAAATCTGTACATTTATCTTTGTTTTGTAAAATAAAGTCGTTTAAAAAAAAGAATGTGAGAAAAAAAAAAGATTATTTTACTAGAACTTAAGGAAGAAAAAATATACTCCAGTTTTCACAAAGAAAAGACTTTTACAATGAACTCTGGCCATGTTCTATTTTAGTCTCAAATGTCTGGGTACCCAAGGAATGCACCCCTCTCTTGGCCACACACGTAGTGAGATGTCAGTAGCTAGCTGTCTTCTCATGACCTCCAGCGGTGGGGATCACTTCTCACTGATCTCACATACCAATCCTAGAAAGCTTCTATTTCTCTGGTCTGTCTCATTTGGTGGAGAATGTTGCTGGTTCCTGTGACTGTCACCAAACGTATGCTCTGGTCCATACAGCTTTCTTCTTAAACTCTGGTAGAACTCTCAAGGATAACAGAGTTGCTTTCAATAGGTCCTTGGACTTTGCTGCAAAGGCTTTATTAGGAATTTTCATGATGCAAAACAGACAATGAACTTCTGGGTATGTTCCTTCCATGGCTCTTTTTGTAGCAGCAGTAGCATGCTACTGGGGAGAACAGTAAGAACCTCTTGCACGATGACTCTATGCACTGGACTCCTGCCAAGCAAGGCTACTGCTGGTCTACCAAAGCCATTCTCCTGATGCCAGGGCAACCAACTGACACTGAGGCCAAGGAGAAGCAGGGCCTCATGGTCTGCCCATGCCACCACCGCAGCAGCAAATATGAGCATGAAGAAGTCCAAAGCCTCATCGGAAGCCACATTCTTAGCAGAGATGCTCCCTGGTAAGTAATGTTTCTCATATAGCCCATCAGTTCCAAGAGCCACTCCAGTCTCTTCAACATGCCTGTGTTGGCCTGGTTTGCAGTGCATGCCTGGTATAAGCTGTACAGGACCATCCAGGCTAGAGTCTCCTCAGGGTGCTGCAAAGCAGCAGTGAGTAGATCAGTCAGGCTTGTCAATGGGAGTCATCCTTGAGAGACTAGGTACAACTTGACAGAGGCAGCCTTCTCTATGTCATCGTTGGTAATCTGGGAAACCTGATTGGCACCTTTATCCGACATCTCCGAGAGGCACTTTGCTATACTGATGTACAACTCCAGATCGTTTCTCTGAATCCTATTTGGCAGAAGGTCAAAAATTCTTCCAGTAGCATTGCAGAGCAGACTCCAGAGGTGGTGGGAAGGACTGGGCAGTTTCATGGCCTGGATCAGACCCTGTAAGGCACTTGGACACATCTCAGGATGGCGGAGTTGGGAATCTGTTTTAAAAACTGCTACCACATCCTGCCACCTGGATCAGCAGCTCCTAAAGCTTTAAAGACTGGTGATCTGGGCAGCCAGGGAGCACAGAGATCTCTGCAGAGTGCGCACGGTAAGCGCACCCCCAGCCCAGCCTGATCCAGGGACCAGGAACAAAACTTTGAAACTTCTGTTTCCACCCGGCTGCGACTTCAGGGCACAGAACAGGGTGCGGCCCATCTGCCACCCAGATCAGCAGCTCCTAAAGCTGTAAAGACTGGTGAGTAGAAGATCTGGGCAGCCAGGGAGCAGAGAGATCTCTGCGGAGTGCGCACAGAAAGCGCACCCCCAGCCCTGCCTGATCCAGGGACCAGGAACACAGCTTTAGAACTTCTGTTTTTACCCAGCTGCTACTTCAGGGCGAAGAACAGGGTGCAGCCCATCTGCCACCCATATCAGCAGCTCCTAAAGCTTTAATGACTGGTGAGTAGGAGATCTGGGCAGCCAGGGAGCAGAGAGATCTCTGCCGAGTGCGCACGGTAAGCCCAGCCCCAGCCCTACCTGATCCAGGGACCAGGAACTCAACTATGGAACTTCTGTTTTCACCCTCAGCAACTTCAATGTGCAGAACAGGGCTCGGCCAATCTCACACCTGGACCAGTGGAGATCCAGGGACAAAGACCAGATACAAGAGAAAGGCAAGAACATATCGCTTACAACAAGATGGCATGAGAAAAGCAAAAGAGTATGTCCCAAGGAAACCAAGACAACCTGGTAATACCAGAACCCAGCTCTCCAATAACAGCAAACATTGGAATGCCAAACACTCCAGAAAACAAAGACGCAGACCTGAAATCATAACTCAAGACACTGGTAGAGGTACTTAAACAAAAACAAGAGGAAAAGCAAAAAGATTCAGAAGCTTTTAAAGAGGAAACAAGAAAAACACTCAAAGAACTAGAGGAAAACAGAACCAAAGAGATGAAGGAATAGAATAGAAAATTTAAAATGTAAATTGACACAATAAAGAAAACACTAAAAGAGATAACACTAGAGGTAGAACACCTAAAAAAGAAATCAGGAGTCACAGAAGCAAGCATTTCCAATAGATTACAAGAAATGAAAGAAAGTAACTCAGGGGCAGAAGACAACATTGTAAACATAGACAAAAGAGCAAGAGAAGATGCAAAAACCAAAAAGCTCCTAACCCAAAATGTCCAGGAAATCCAGGAAACAATGAGAAGACCAAACCAAAAAAATAATAGGAATAGAAGAAAGAGAAGAGTATCAACTAAGAGGCACAGTAAATATCTTCAACAAAATCGTATAAGAAAACTACCCTACCCTCAAGAATGTGATGACCACGAACAAAAAAGAAGCCTTCAAAACTCCAAATAGGTTGGACCAGAAAAGAAATACCCCCCAACAAATAATAGTCAAAACTCCAATTACCCAAAGAAAAGAAAGAATACTAAAAGCAGTAAGGGAAAAGGGGCAGGTAACATATAAAGGCAGACCAATCAGAATCAAACCCGATATCTCAAGAGAAACTATGAAAGCTAGAAGAGCCTGGACAGACATCATACACACCATAAGAGAGCAGAAGTGCCAACCCAAGCTGCTATACCCAGCAAAACTATCAATCACCATAGATGGAGAGAGGAAGATATTTCAAGACAAATCTAAATTTACAAAATATCTGACCACAAACCCAGAACTACAACGAATTATAGGTGGAAAACCCAATACAAGGAGGGAAAATACAGCCTAGTAAAAACAAGAAACTCCTACAAAAGAAAACCAAAAGAAGAAAATGACACAGACACAACTAAACCTACAAAAGCAATAATGGCAGGAAAAAGAAACCACTATTCCTTGATATCCATTAACATAAATGGACTCAACTCCCTAATAAAGAGACATAGGCTATC
The DNA here is from genome assembly GCF_963924665.1 of Micromys minutus. Lineage (NCBI taxonomy): Eukaryota > Metazoa > Chordata > Mammalia > Rodentia > Muridae > Micromys > Micromys minutus. The sequence goes on from NC_137957.1 coordinate 5,676,374, forward strand.
AGACTGGATACATAAACAAAATCCAGCATTTTGCTCCATACAGGAAACTCATCTCAGAGAAAAAGACAGACACTATATCAGAGTAAAAGGGTGGGAAAAAAACTTCCAAGCAAACAGCTCCAAGAAGCAAGTTGAAGTGGCTATTCTAATATCAAATAAAGTAAATTTCCAACCAAAAGTTATCAAAAAAAAAAAAAAAAGGAAGGACATGTTTAACTCATTATGGGGAGATCTGTCAGGAGGAACTCTCAATCCTTAACATATATGCTCCAAATAAAAAAACAACCACATTCATAAAAGAAACAGTACTAAAGCTCAAAACATACATTTCACCCCACATAATAATAGTGGGAGGCTTTAATACCTCACTCTCACCAATGGACAGATCATAAAAAGAAAAACTAAACAAGGACACTGCAACACTAGCAGAGACTTTGAACCAACGACAATTAATAGATATCTACAAAGCATATCATCCTAAAGTAAAAGAATACACCTTCTTCTCAAAACCCCATGGCACCTTCTCCAAAATTGACCACATAATTGGACACAGAACAACCCTCAATCAATATAAGAAGATTGAAATACTCCCATGCATCCTCTCAGATTACCATGGTCTACCACTGCTCTTTAAAAACAACAAAGACAACAAAAAACCCACATACACATGGAAACTATACAACAGTCTATTAAACGATAGAAGGGTCAAAGAAGAAATAAAGAAAGAAATTAAGGACTTTCTAGAATTCAACGAAAATGAAAACACAACATACCCAAACCTATGGGTGAAATGAAAGCAGTGCTGACAGGAAAACTCATAGGCCTAAGTGCTTCCAAAAAGAAACTGGAGAGAGCTCACATTAACAACCTGACAGCACAGCTAAAATCCATAAAAAAAATAGGAAGCAGATATACCCAAGAAGAGTGGAGGACAAGAAATAATCAAAATTAGGGCAGAAATAGACCAAATAGAAACAAAAAGAACCATTAAAAAAATCAACAAAACCAAGAGTTGGTTCTACGAGAAAATCAACAAGATCGATAAACCCCTCTCAGACTAACTAGAGGGCAAAGAGTGAGTATCCAAATTAACAGAATCAGAAAAGAAAGTGGAGACATAACAACTGAAACTGAGGAAATTCAAGAAATCATCAGATTCTACTACAAAAACTTATACGCCACAAAATTGGAAAATATGGAGGAAATGGATGAATTTCTGTAGACAGATACAAGATCTTAAAGTTAAACGAGGACCAAGTAAACCATCTAAATAATCCCAAAACACCTAAAGAAATAGAAGAAGTCATCAAACGCCTCCCAACCAAAAAAAAACCCAGGTCCAGATGGGTTCAATGCAGACATTTATTGCAGATATAACACCAATACTCTCCAAACTATTCCAAAAAAAATAGAATCAGAAGGAATACTACCTAACTCATTTTTTGAGACTACAACAACCCTCGTACTTAAACCACACAAAGACCCTACAAGGAAAGAGAACTTCAGACCAATCTCACTTAAGAACATTGACGCAAAAATACTCAACAAAATCCTTGCAAACCGAACACAAGAACACATCAAAACGATCATTCAACATGACCAAGTAGGCTTCATCCCCGGAATGCAGGGTTGGTTTAATATAAGGAAATCCATCAATGTAATCCACCATATAAACAAACGCAAAAAACAAAATCACATGGTTATCTCACTAGATGCTGAGAAAGCATTTGACAAAATCCAACACCCCTTCATGTTAAAAGTCCTTCAAAGAACAGGAATCCAAGGTCCATACCTAAACATAATAAAAGCAATATACAGCAAACCAACAGACAACATCAAACTTGATGGAGGGAAACTTGAAGCAATCCCACTAAAATCAGGGACTCAACAAGGCTGCCCACTCTCCCCCTACCTATTCAACATAGTACTGGAGGTCCTGGCTGGAGCAATTAGACAGCAAAAGGAGATCAAGGGGATACAAATCAGAAAGAAAGAGATAAAAACATCACTTTTTGCTGATGACATGACAGTGTACTTAAGTGACCCCAAAAAGTCCACCAGAGAACTTCTACAGCTGATAAACAAGTTCAGCAAAGTAGCTGAATAAAAAATTAACTCAAACAAAACAGTAGCCTTCCTATACTCAAAGGACAAACATGTGGAGAAAGAAATTAGAAAAAAGGTACCCTTCACAATTGTCACAAAATCTATGAAATATCTTGGTGTGACTCTAACTAAGCAAGTGAAGGACCTGTATGACAAGAACTTCAAACCTCTAAAGAAGGAAATTGAGAATGATCTCAGAAAATGGAAAGATCTCCCATGCTTATGGTTTGGAGGGATCAATATTTTAAAAATGGCCATCCTACCAAAAGCAATCTACAGATTCAATGCAATCCCCATCAAAATTCCAACCCTGTACTTCATTAAATTTGTAGGATCAATGTGCAATTTTATATGGAATAACAAAAGACCTAGAATAGTGAAATCCATCCTCAACAACAAGAAAATATCTGCGGGAATCACTCTCCCTGACCTCAAGCTATATTACAAGGCAATTGTGCTGAAAACTGCATGGTACTGGTACAGAAGTAGGCATGTAGACCAATGGAATAGAATAGAAGATCCAGAAATGAGCACTCAGGTATATGGTCACCTGATTTTTGACAAAGGAGCTGTAAACATTCAATGGAAAAAGGACAGCCTATTCAACAAATGGTGCTGGTCCAACTGGCACTCAGCATCCAAAAGAATGAAAATAGACCCTTTCTTATCTCCTTGTACAAAGCTCAAGTGTAAGTGGATCAAAGATCTCCATATTAAACCAGATACACTGAAACTATTAGATGAGAAAGTAGGGAAAACTTTAGAACATATAGGCACAGGAGAAAATTTCCTGAACAAAACACCAATGACTCAAGCTCTAAGGTCAAAGATTAACAAATGGGACTTAATGAGATTGCAAAGTTTCTGTAAGGCTAAGGACATCATCAAGAAAACAAAACAGCAGCCAACAGAATGGGAAAAGATCTTTACCAACTCCACATCAGATAGAGGCCTAATATCGAAGGTATACAAAGAACTCAAAAAGCTAGACACCAGAGAATCAAACAACCCTATTAAAAAATGGGGTACAGAGCTAAACAAAACATTCTCATTTGAGGAATATCGAATGGATGAGAAACATCTTAGGAAGTGCTCAAAATCCTTAGCCATCAGAGAAATGCAAATTAAAACAACCCTGAGATTCCACCTCACACCAGTCAGATTGGCCAAGATCCAAAACTCAGATGACAACAGATGCTAGCAAGGTTGTGGAGAAAGAGGAACACTTCTCCACTGTTGGTGGGGTTGCAAACTAATAAACCACTCTGAAAATCAGTCTGGCGATACCTCAGAAAATTGGACATAGTACCATCTGAAGACCCAGCTATTCCACTTCTGGGCATATACCCCAGAGACACTTTAATACACAACAAAGATATATGCACCACAATGTTCATAGCAGCTCTATTTATAATAGCCAGAAGCTGGAAAGAACCCAGATGTCCTTCAGAAGAGGAATGGATACAAAAATTGTGGTACATTTACACAATGGAATACTACTCAGACACCAGAAACAATGACTTAACCAAATTCTTAAGAAAATGGCTGCATCTAGGAAATATCATCCTGAGTGAGATAACCCAGTCACAAAAGAACAGACATAATATGTAGTCACTGATAGTGGGAAACTAACCCCAGAGGCTCACACTGCCCCAGAAACAACTCACAGACTGTATGAAATCCAAGAAAAAAAGAAAACAAAACAAAAAAAATAGTCATGCTCAATTCTTACCCACCAAGAACATATTGACAAATTCTGGGTTGTACCCTGTATTACATGTACTGTCTGCTCATTGTAAAAAAAAAAAAAAAAAAATCTTTCCACACCAAGAAAACTTTGACTATTTCCAGGTTGCATCTTGTTTTACATGTACTTTTTGCTCATTGTAACTGGTGGGATCTTGATCACACTATCAAACCTTTAAAAAAAAAAATAAACAGTACTGACAAAAATGTATTATATACTTTTATGCAAAAAATGCTTAAAATCTGTACATTTATCTTTGTTCTTTAAAATAAAGTTGTAAAAAAAAAAAAAAGAATAGGAAACAAGAAAAAAAAATCTGTTACCACCAGGTTTTCGACAAAACCCTGGATCTGTTCATCAGAAACATGCTTTGCCCACAGAGGCATAGATACCAGGAGGTATTTCTTGATATTCAGACTCAGACCATGGATCAGAGGTGGCACCATCCACAAGCTCAGCAGTGCATTCGAGCTCTGGAATGATGGTGCCTGAGTCACAACAATCTCAATGCACAGTTGCTGTATCTCCTCACCAAAGTTTAGCCTCATAAGTGGCGAGAGGAGTGCGGCCAAGTTGGCAGGAGGGTACTGGTAGCTTTCCCCAACCATTGCTATGGGTTTCATCACTACTTTGAGAAGGGATGGAGGAACAGCTTCAGAACCTTTTTTTCCTTCTGTGACGAAGAAGCCAATGGTGGCTCTAATAAAACTGCCTTCAGGCAAATAGTTGTAGTCAGTAGGAACAGAAGTTCTGCTTTGATTTGAAGACAAAGTAGATAGATGAAGATGTCCTAGCAGCCATATTGCATTTGATTGAAGACCAATCACCCCTGAGACACTGATAACCTCAGTTAAGGTTCAAATTATTTCATTGAGTATTGCTTGGAAATGGGTGTTCTGGATGGCTTCTGACTTGAGCTGCATGACATCACATCAGAGCCTACCAGTGCCACCAGGCCATGAAGGGCAGCCAGACAGAGCATGGTGGGGGAACCCTCTGTCAAGACAACTTTAATCCAGCTGGGGCAAAGTCTGTTGCCCAAGTCTTTAGCTTTCCCATGTCCACACACAGACAAACCATAAACAAAGTTTCCTAATGCCAGTGCAAAGCCTGAAGTCTGCTGGTTGTTCTCTACCAACAGCTGAAGCTTGCTCATAATATCTTCAGCCTCTGCAGTCTCAATGATGCCAGCACTGAATGCTGATGTACACACACAGCTAAGTGTGTAGGCGAGGACCTCCTGAAATGTCCTGCTCTGGCTCCTGCTCTGATCTAGGTAGGTAGAGAGCTTCTGCAGAGATGCTGCCACATGAACTCATGACTTTGTGTGTGGCTGTTGTGGCTCATGAGGGACAGGGCAAGTCCAACTCCCAGTATACAGCTGGTGTTGTGTTCAAGAATGGGGTCAAAGCAGCAGTTTTCCATGGCATCCAAGAACTTTATCAGAAGGTTCATCTGTTGGCCAGAAATGTCACTGAGTTTTTCTTCACAAAAGGGAGAGAGAAACATCCCCAATGCAAGGCCCGTGTGGATTTGCATTGCTTGAGATTCATCAGCACTTGCTTTCCCAGGTAACCTGGCAGTCAGCATGTTCAGGATTTCCTCAACCTTCTCTTTCCAAGAGATAATGAAAACTGGCATGAGGAGAGACAAATCTGTGGTGGCTGTCTTTGTCTCTACAATGAGTTTCTTGTATGCAGCAAAATGCTGAGTTTTATTTATGTATCCAGTCTGATAGCCTATATCTTTTTATTGGGGAATTGAATCCATTTATGTTAACAGATATCAAGGATTAGTGGTTGCTGTTTCCTGCTATTTTTGCTTTGGGAGGCAGAATTGTGCCTGTGTGTCTTTCATATTTTGGTTTTCTTGCTTAGGAATTTTCTTGTTTTTACTAGGATGTAGTTCCCCTCATTGTATTGTGTTTTCCACCTATAATTTGTTGTACTGCTGAATTTGTGATCAGATATTGTGTAAATTTAGTTTTGTCTTGGAATATCATAGTCTCTCCATCTATGGTGATTGATAGTTTTGCTGGGTATAGCAGCTTGGGCTGGCACTTGTGCTCTCTTAGGGTCTGCATGATGTCTGTCCAGGATTTTCCAGCTTTCATAGTCTCTGTTGAGAAAACAGGTGTGATTATGATTGGTCTGCCTTTATATGTTACATGACTTTTTTTCCCTTACTGCTTTTAGTATTCTTTCTTCGCTTTGAGCACATGGTGTTTTGACTATTATGTGTCAGTGTTGAGGGCCGAAGGCTACTCCCTTACAAGATGGTGCTGGTTTCAGGTGCCATGAATCAGCTAAAGTGTGGTAAATAACCACTGGGCACATGTGCAAAGAGTGGTTCGAGTCAAGTCACCACCCATCCCGGGGCGTCACGATCAGACCACTGGCAGGCAGCCAATCACACAGTGACATGCCACCCTTGGGGGTATAAATTAGGGTGCCTTTTCCTGCCCAGAGTCTTCCTCTTCAAGATGCAATAAAGGTTTTGCTGCAGAAGGATCCTGGTGTTCCAAGTGTGTTCTTGCTGGCGGGACGGTAGCTCGGGACATTTGGCGCCGAAACCTGGGTAACTTCAACATCGCTGGCACTGAGGAGACCCTCCGTTTACGGAGAGGATCCAGAACTGCAGGACGAAGGTAAGCTCTGAGAGACATGTTTGGTCTTGACCTCTCCCATCTCTTTCTCTCCGCTGAAGGCACGGTAGAAGCTTTTATTCTTGTTTTCCTTGTCTTTATTCTTTTTCTTTTGGTTTTGTTAGAAAATAAAGCCTATCATGCTATGGTAGCAGCAGGACAGGGAGCTCTCGAGGAGTTGCAAGACAGCATGTCAGAAACAGAGCGAGATGAGAGATTAAAGAGTTCAAAGAGAAAAGGTACACCTAAGAAAAAAGACCCTTCCAAGGACTTTGGATCCAAGGAAGTGAGAGATAAGGGAAAGGACGCCCTGGGTAAGAGAAAGAGGAGAAAGAGGAAAAGTTTGAGGACAAAAGGATCCTGGGAGAGAAACAGGGAAAGGAGGAGAAAACCCCAAAAAGTAAAAGCCTTTATCCGGTAAAGGAGTTAGAGGCTTTGGGGCTTGATAGTTCAGAAACAGACGAGCTTAGCCCCTCTGAGGAAAAGGATTTAGAAGAAGAGGCTTTGGGGCTTGATAGTTTAGAAACAGATGAGCTTAGCCTCTCTGAGGAAGAGGATTTAGAAGATGAGGCAGCTTGCTATGAAGAAGAAAGATACCACCCAGATGAACTACAAGCTAACAGCTTGGGCAAAAAACAGAAGAAAGTGGGAGGTGGAAACCACGCGGTTTCCCAGCCTATAGGCCCCAGCACCCCTCTACCTTATATAGAAAGATTCTATTCAGATTCCTTCCTTACTAGAGATAAGCAGAAAAAGATACGGCAGGCATTTCCGGTGTTTGAGGCTGCCGATGGAGGCCGTGTTCACCCACCAGTAGAATATATTCAAATTAAGAAACTTGCCGGGTCAGTCCATAATTATGGAGTTAGTGCCAATTTTACTTTTTCCCAAGTCGAGAGGATTGCCACTCTGGCCATGACTCCAGGAGGCTGGCAGACAACAGTGAAGGCTGCAATAATTCAGAGTACGTGGCACCTGGGACAAAAAGGCCAGAAGGTCTGTTATAATTGTGGAAAACCTGGGCACTGAAAGAGAGATTGTCAGGAACAACAACAAAAAAGATTACCAGGACTGTGCACACAGTGTAAAAAGGGATATCATTGGGCTACTGAGTGCCACTCTATAAAAGACCTTCAGGGTCGAGCTCTGCCACCGTTACCTCAGCAGTCAACAGGCGAGGTTTCTGCTCTAAATAACGTGCTTCAGGGCCTTCAGTCTTAGGCCCCCCAAAACATATGGGACCCATGCCCCTCGCAGGTGGATTCCTCAGTCCAGGATTCCCCAGTCTGCAGAAGCACAGGAGGACCCACAAGATTGGACCTCTGTTCCGCCACCCAATTTTTGTTAATGCCAGAGATGGGGGTTCAGCCTATTCCTACATGTTATGAAGGGTCTTTACCCAATGACAGCCTAGGCCTGGTAATAGGGTACATTCCAATGGCCAGAAAGGGGGTCATTTTTCTCCCCGCAGTGATAGATCATGGACACTCAGGAGAGCTCCAGGTTTTATGTTCTAGCCCTTGGAGCATATCTTCCTTTTCTGAAGGTGATATAGTTGCTCAGTTACTAATTTTACCAGACTTACAGAAGCCTCCCAAGATATAAGCAGATGCCACTGCTGCCTATTTAATGATGGATTTAAGCTCCAGACCATCCTTGGAGTCACAGATGTGCTTACTTGGCTCAATTCAACAAGGCTCTGCCCTCATTACCAAGAACAGCTGTTTCTATGGCTCTCTTTAAATCTTGATGACCATGGTCGAACTGCAGCCGAACGTCACTGCTCAGAGCCAAGTGCCCCAAAAGAGATCGTAAAATGGAAGGATGTACTGACTGGTCAATGGAAAGGCCCGTATCTTATATTAATAAGATCCAGGGGAGCTATTTGTGTTTTCCACAGGAAGAAGATAATCCATTCTGGGTGCCTGAATGCCTTACAAGGAAGATCCTTGTAACAGAGGATGCCAAGTCTCAAGATGATTCTACTGATGATCCTATCCTGGCAAGGCTGATGCTAATCCTTTTGATCAGTGGCTCCTTTGTGGTATTAATGGTAGCTGCACTGACCTTTCCCCTATATTCATGATTCGAGGAGGATATAGTGAGAAGGGCCAATTGAGTTTTGATTGGAAGGGTGGTGTTGCTGCAGGAATACAAGCCGGTAAAAATTCAGGAAGTTTTGCTTGGCAACATCCAATATAAAATATACAACCTATAAGAGAACAAATTACTCAGCAACACCTGTGTGTGTGTGTGGCCCCCATTTATATGGATAGTAAGTAATATCAGCATGACACAAGGCCAAGAAAGATTATATTGCTCCCCGAATAATTGTTTTATACCTTATGCTGGAATGCGTCTATGTATCCTTTTGCCTTAGATACTCACATGCCCTGCTTTGTTCCTGTTCCGGTGGATGCCCCCAGTAGCTTAAGTTTGTTTTGGGAAAGGAGAGATTTCGGGATTTCTGCCGTCATTGCCGGCTTGATTGTCACAGCTGCGGTGGCTGTCTTGGTTATAGCCTCGGCTCTTGCACTCTCAACATCAGTACAAATGGTGCAAACTATCAATGAGCTTTAACAGGCACAGCCTTAAATCAATTGTCAGCTGCAGTGGCAGATGCTGTTGATTTTCATACCTCTGCTAGTGCCCAGTTAAAGGGCAGATTAATAATTGTTAACTAACGCCTCGACCTGGTAGAGGAAAGATTAGATATTCTCTTTCAACTGGCCCAATTGGGATGTGAGAGAAAATTGGGGGCGCTTTGCATTACCAGCGTACAATATGAAAATTTTACCCAAGCAGCTAATCTGTCTAGATTGTACCTTGCAGGATATTGGTCAGCAGGATTCTTGAGTCTTTGAGGGCAGCAGTGTTGGCTATCAACTCAACACAAGTGGACCTGTCTTTGACAGAAGGCCTCTCTACCTGGATCTCTTCGATTTTCTCCTATTTTAAGGAATGGGTGGGGGTGGGTCTTTTTTGTGCAATATTTTGCTGTGGGTTGGTGTTCCTGCTGTGGTTGGTTTGCAGACTCCGGTCTCAACAGAAACATGACAAGGTCATTATCACTCAAGCACTTGTGGCCATTGAACAAGGGGCCTCCCCTAAAATTTGGTTATCTATGCTCAAGAATTAGTCAGCTTCTGAGTTCTCTGCTCTTGCACCCCACAGATTTATAGATCCATTGCACTGGGACAAAACAGACTCAGCGGTCATTGATCAGCCCTTGCACGTCGCTGAGGTTTCCTCATTGCACGCGATAGGGTGATCATGACTTCCCCACTAATTCATTTTTTGGCTGGCCTCTTTTGTAGAGTTCGCCCTAGGTCATTTAGCAGTTGTTGTCGCACAGCACTGTGGTATCCAGAGATGGGCAACTTTCCTTATGCACAGACCAATCTAAGACATGGGCCCCGGTGGTGATAGGGTCACCCTATGACGGATAAGGCTGCGACATTGGAGGAATGACATAACACAGGAGCCACAGCAGATAGACCTAACTACAGAGGCCTAGACCAGCCTTGTTCTAGTAAAACAAAAAAAGGGAAATGTTGAGGGCCAAAGGCTGCACCCTTACAAGATGGTGCTGGTTTCAGGTGCCATGAATCAGCTAAAGTGTGGTAAATAACCACTGGGCACATATGCAAAGAGTGATTCGAGCCAAGTCACCACCCATCCTGGGGCGTCACGATCAGACCACTGGTGGGCAGCCAATCACACAGCGACATGCCACCCTTGGGGGGTATAAATTAGGGTGCCTTTTCCTGCCAGGAGTCTTCCTCTTCAAGATTCAATAAAGGTTTTGCTGCAGAAGGATCCTGGTGTTCTGCGTGCATTCTTGCTGGCAAGATGGTAGCGCGGGACATGTCGGGAGGAATTTCTTTTCTGGTCCACACTATTTGGAGTTCTGTAGGCTTCTTTTATGCTCATTGTCATCTCATTCTTAAGGGTAGGGAAGTTTTCTTCTATGATTTTGTTGAAGATATTTACTGTGCTTCTTAGTTGATATTCTTCACCCTCTTCTATTCCTATTATCCTCAGGTTTAGTCTTCTCACTGTGTCCTGGATCTCCTGGACATTTTGGGTTAGAAGCTTTTTGGTTTTTGCATCTTCTCTGACTCTTGTGTCTATGTTTTCAATGTTGTCTTTGGTCCACGAGATTCTCTCTTTCAGCTCTTGTAATCTGTTGGAAATGCTTGCATAAGTGACTCCTGATTTCTTTTTTAGGTTTTTTACCTCTAAGGTTGTCTTTTAGTGTTTTCTTTATTGTGTCTATTTCTGTTTTAAATTCCTTCTTCCATCCCTTCATCTCTTTGGTTCTGTTTTCCTCTAGTTCTTTGAGTGTTTTTCTTGTTTCTTCTTTAAAAGCTTCTAATTCTTTATGCTTTCCCTCCCATTCTTGTTTAAGGATCTCCCTCATCATCTTGAGGTATGATTCCGGGTCTGAGTCTTCTTTTTCTGGAGTGTTTGGCAGTTCACTCTTTGCTGTGATGGGGAGCAGGGTTCTGGTGTTGCCAGGTTGTCTTGGTTTCCCTGGGGTACGTTCTTTCATTTTCCTCTTGCCATCTTGTTGTCTGTGTTTATACATTGTCTTGTTGTCAGTGATTGGTTTTTGCATTTCCCTTGTACCTGGCCTGTGTTTCTGGATCTCTGCTTTCCTGGTGGCAGATGCCTGGCATCTATTCTGTATGCACTGGCTGCCAGTTGGAAACAGACAGCTCAATGCATGGTTCCTGGTTCCCTGAACCAAGCAGGGGGATGGCTCACTTTCTGTGTCCTCAACTCTGAATGCTTTCTCACCAGGCCTGTGTCCCTGTATCTCTGCTGTTCCTGGTGGCAGGTGATGTCTGTTCTGCACCCAAGGGCCACTGGCTGGAAACTGCCTCAATCTGTCTTTTAAATATTTGTTATTCTCATAAATTAGTGCTTCCTTCAATGCTGATCAAAATTGCTTCTATTTAATGGGTCAAAAACTATTCATTGTAAAAGTGCTGAGAATGAGTGTCTCTTGAGTGGAAATCAAATGAAATATCTTAATGGTTATGAAATATCTCAATGGTTTAGAACACTGGCTGCTCTTCCAGAGGTCTGGAGTTTAATTCCTAGCAACCCCTTGGTGGCTCACAACCATCTACAAGGAAATCTGATGCCATCCTCCAGCAGGCAGATGTATATACAGCAGAGCACTCATACATTATTATTTTTTTTTTTACAAAAGGTGTCTGCTGAGTGATCAACCCTAAAGAAGGCATTAATCACCACCACCAGAAGATCAAAAACACCAAGAAAATAGGAATAGAAAGAAAAAGAAGCCATGAGGGTAGAGGATGGAGAAGGGTGCTGGGAATGCTATCCTCTGGATATGATATGGTAGCAACACTCATGAACATACAACACCTGTAGTCAGCTGGACAAAACAGAGATCATTGACAGTATGGATGGGGGAAGAACCTATTCGTGCTCACCCCTATTGAGAAGTTATAACCCTTCCAGTCTGAATTTGTGTTCTCAACAGACCTTGGAAACTGGTCTTACACCCATTCCCACAACACCCTGAGTAAGCCCAACACCCAGGTGCTCTCACACTGCAAGATAACACATGAGGAGGGCACAATATTTGCTCCAAAACCAGTAGGACCTGGGTCCCCTAGGATCCAGGGATATGGAAACTGCCACCCAGCCAGTGGCATGAGTTCCTTCCATTCTGAATTTTTGCCCTGAGCAGACCTTGGATACTAGTTCCATGATTCCCAGGAGATTGGACACACCAGGGGCACTGGAGCTATGACACATTCAAGATCACAGTTGAGACCACAATATCTTTTCCAACACCCAGAATAACTGGGACCTCCACAGGAACTAGAAAAATGCAAATCCCTGCACCACCAGAAGAATGGGTTCATTCCAACTTGTGTCTGTTCCCAGAGCAAACACAGAGCTCTGACACATCCCCCATCCATTCACTCCTACAACACTCACAGAAAGCTTGACTTCCAGGACCTTTAACATAACAAGACCTAAGGAGCTTGGTCATACTGGGACTTCAGCATCTCAGAGACAGCTTGACTCCCAGGAGCTCTGACACTCCCAGGATCCCAGAATTACAAAATCCCAAAATCACAGTATCACAGAAGACAGCTGGACTCTGAGGAGTTCTGACACAACCAGGATCACAAAGACAGGCTCCAGTCAGAGAGAGCAGAACAGGTAGCACTAGAGATAACCAAATGGTAAAAGGCAAGCACAAGAACATAAGCAACAGAAACCAAATCTACATAGCATCATCAGAACTCAGTTCTCTCACTATAGCAAGTCCTGGATATCACAAGACACAGGAAAAGCAAGATTCAAATTTAAAATCAAATCAGATGATGATGATGATGATGATGATGATGATGATGATGATGATGATGATGATAGAGGACTTTAGGAAAAACATAACTCCATAAAGAAATACAGGAGACAACAGGTAAACAGGGAGAAGCCTGTTGTGGAAGTAGAAACACAAAAATCCATTAAAGAAGTACAGAAAACACACACACACAAAACAGGTGAAGGAATTGAACAAAACCATCTGAAATCTAAAATAGAAATGGAAACAATAAAGAAATCACAAAGAGATGACCCTGGAAATAGAAAACCTACAAAAGACATCAGGAACCATAAAGGTAAGCATCGCCAACAGAATACAAGAGATAGAAGAGAGAATCTCAAGGGCAGAAGATACCATAGAAAACATTGACACAACAGTCAGAGAAAATGGAAAATGTAAGAAGCTCTTATAGAAGATGGCAAAGATTCCGAACTTAAAGGACTAGTAAATATCTTCAATAAAATTATAGGAGAAAACGTTCCTAACCTAAAGAAAAAGATGCCAATAAACATACAGAACTCCAAATAGACTGGACCAAAAAAGAAATTTGTCATGTCACATAATAATGAAAACACTAAATGCACAGAAAAAGAAATAATATTAAAAGCAGTAGGTCAAAAAGGTCAAGTAACATATAAAGGCAGACCTGTCAAGAATTACACCAGACTTCTCAACAGAGACTCTAAAAGTCAGAAGATCCTGGACAGATTTTATAGACAACCTAAGAGAATACAAATGACAGCCCCGGCTATCATACCCAGCAAAACGCTCAATTACCATAGATGGAGAAACCAAGATATTCCATTATAAAACCAATTTACACAATATCTTTCCACAAATCAAGCCTTACAAAGGATAATAGATGGAAAAATCCAATGAAAAGGGAAACTGCACCATAGAAAAGGCAATAAAAAAACTCTTCTTTCAAAAAAGACCAAAAGAACATATAAGTTAGACCCCAGAGAATCAAATAGCCCTATTTTAAAATGGGGGACTGAGTTAAAGAATTCTCAACTGGGGAATACTGAATATTTAGGAAGCACCTATAGAAATGTTCAATAACCTTAGTCATCAGTGAAATGCAAATCAAAACCTGAGATTCCACCTCTTACAAATCAGAATAGCTAAGATCAAAAGCACAGGTAAAACAGATGGTGTCAAGGATGTGGAGAAAGAGGAACACTCCTCCATTGTTGGTGGAATTGCAGACTGGTACTACCACTCTGGAAATCAATCTGGAGGTTACTCAGAAAACTGGACATAGTACTACCTGAGGACCCACCTATACCACTCCTGTACACATACCCAAATGATGTTCCAACATATAACATGAACACATGTTCCACTATGTTCATAGCAACCTTACAATACATTTATAATTTACAATAGCCAAAAGCTGCAAAGAACCCAGATCTCCTTCAACAGTGGGATGGATGGTTGTTCAATGTGTACTCTTTGGTTGGTAGTTTAGTCCCTAGGAGCTCTCAGGGGTCTGGTTGTTCTTACTATGGGGTTACAAGCCCCTTCAGCTCCTTCAGTCCCTTCTGTAACTCCTCCATTGGATGCCCAGTTCTCAGTGCAAAAGTTGCCTAAGAGCATCCACCTCTGTATTTTTCATGCTCTGCCAGAGCCTCTCAGGAAACAGCAATATCAGGCTCCTGTCAGCATGTACTTCTTGGCATCCACAATAATGCCTGGGTTTGGTGACTATATATGGGATGTATCCCCAGGTGGGGCAGTCTGTGGATGGCCTTTCATTCTGTCTCTACTCCACACTTTGTCTCTGTATTTCCTCCTGTGAGTATTTTGTACCCCCTTCTAAGAAGGATCAAAGCATCCACTCTTTGGTATTTCTTCTTCTTGAGCATCAATGGTCTGTGAATTATATGTTAGGTATTCCAAGCTTTTGGGCTGACATTTACTTATCATGTGCGTTCTTTTGTGACTGGGTTACCTCACTCAGGATAACATTTTTTAATTCCATAACTTACCTAAGAATTTTATGAAGTCATTGTTTTTAATAGCTGAGTAGCACTCAATTGTGTAAATGTACCACATTTTCTGTATCCATTTCTCTGTTGAAGGACATCTGGGTTCTTCCCAGTTTCTAGATATTATAAATAAGTGTCTGAAGTTCTTTATCTAGGGGTGAGATACTGTGAGATTTTTTTTTCCTCTTCTACATTAGCATGACTATTGATATTATAATTGCTTAAGTCTTTTTTATTCAGCCATTTTTAGGAGAGACAGTTTTACAGCAGAGTTCCTGGTATTCTGTTTCTTACAATCTCTCTGTTCCCTTTTCCAGGTTCCCTGAGCCATACATGTATGTGTTGTACAGTAGATGTTTCCATTGGACTGTGGTCTCACTGCATTGTGTCGAGTTGTGCATGCACGTGTGTGCATGCATATTTGTTTTTGTTTGTTGATGTTTTAATTATAATTTTCATTTAATAATAGTAGAAGTTTTTGGAAAATTTCTTTTGTTGAAGAATGATAGCTACATTTGTCTATGGGTATACAGATGTAGTTAGAATTTATGCTGTGTGGCAGAATTGTAGTAATAGATTCTCTTCTAACATCCATGATGTCACTAGACCCTACAAGTTGGTTAGGTTTCTAGTGCCAGTCATGAGTTTCCTTCTAATGAGTGTCCATTGGCTCACTTAGACAACTGTTGCTTACCACAACAATAGTGGCAATGGTGAGTGCCACTATTGGACTTTAATTGTTATCTTGTCATTCTGACCATGGTTGTGGTTTATCATTTGGCTAAGACTATTAATTGCTTCTCATGGAAGCTTGCAAGGTACTTTCTGATACTATGAAAACTTGACCACAAAAAAAAAGACTTTTCTATTAAATACAGCTCAAATAATACAAGGCTTCTGTTATAAAGTGTGAGGTATCTTCAGTAATAAAATTTCAACAAGGAAAAAGCCAGAGCATGTGGACCAGACCCACACACAGGCACTTTGCCACCTAAACAGCAGAGACCCTGGGACACAGACCTGGTGAGATTGCACTGTGAGTAACCAAAGCTCAGAAAGGGTTAGGTGGAGCTTGTGGAAAACATGCCTAGGCTGCCCATAGTAAGTGCCAGGACTCTGGCAGAGGGACCTGGTAGCCACCTAGAAAACCTGTACTCGTGGACTAAATGCACAGGCCCACAGTAAGGCACAGGCCTTTGCCAGTGGGAACCAGGATCTGCCCTGGAAAGGCAGTGCTTGAAGTTCAGCTCTACAGCCCCTCATACACCTGGACCAGAGGGGAGCCTGGCACACCAGGAGTTCGCAGAGAGCAGAAAGTACTGTGCTATCTGAAAAAGGGTCCATTTTGGCCTAGAGAAAGAGCCAGGTCCCTGCCAGTAATACTCAGGACCTGTGCGCAGAGGGCTGAGCTCCCAGAACAGCCTCACAAGAACTTCCACACCTGAGCCAACAGACAGCTGAGTCACTACTACCAGAATTCACTGCTTGCCCACTAAAAGCCAAACACTCAGAAGCAATTTTATTCCTGAGCCTATAATTAATAATGATGATGATGATATAGTACTTATTAGAGTCTATAATTTTAATAGACAAGTAATTATGTGGAGTGTGTGTGTGTGTGTGTGTGTGTGTGTGTGTGTGTATCTGGGTGTGTATGTGTGTACCAGCAGAAGCTGATAGAGAAGCCATACTGGGATGGTACTTACTGGCTTGCTTCTCCTGGTTTGCTCAGCCTGCGTTCTTATAGAACCCAGGTCTACAAGCCCAGGTATGGCACCACACACAATGGGTTGGGCCCTCCTCCATTGAACACTAGTTGAGAAAATGCCTTAAGGCTCAATCTCATGGAGACATTTCAGTAACTGAGGCTCCTTTTTCTGTAATAACTCCAGCTTGTGCAAGTTGAAAAAAAACAACCAGTACAATTGACCCCTTGTCAACTTGTCACACAAACACATCACTATTAAACCTCAACCCTCACTTTCTTATTTATCCCCGAGATCTAAATAACCTTAAGAGTCCCAGTCTTTACAAAATCTTACATATTAAAATTTCAATCCCTTTAAAATATCCAATCTCTTTTTAAATTCAAAAGCTTTTTTCAATTCAAAGTCTGTTAACAGTGGGCTCCACTAAAATACTTTCTTCCTTCAAGAAGGAAAAATATCAGAGCACAGTCACAATCAAAAGTAAAATTAAACTCTAACCATCCAATATCTGAAATCACTCACAAACTTCTGGGCTCCTCCTAGGGTGTGGGTCACTTCTCCAGCTCTGCCCTTTGTAGCACACACCTGTCTTCTAGGCTTCAGCTGCCTGTTCTCCACTGGCACTGCTTTTCTTGGTGATCATCTCATGGTACTGGCATCTCCAAAACACTACTGTCTTCTGCTGCAACTAGACTTTGCCAATAGCCTCTCATAGGCTTTCTTCATGGTGCCAAGCCTCAACTTCTTTGCATGACCCCTTCAGTCCTGGGGCATTAATTGCAACTCAGGCTACCCTAGCCAGCCACACTCAACAGACACTCATTCTCAGCTCACTTACCAATTAGGAGTCTTTGACCCCTTCAAAAGAAGCTACTCTGATCAGCATAGAAGGCAGCACTAATTTCTGAGAACAAAAACAAATATTTAGAAGCTAGTTTGAGGTGCAGATTTAGCTAAAGGGCAGTATTAGGTTTCCCACTTAGGCTCTATGACCTCTCTAGCCATTGACTTTCCTTATCTGCATTACCACGCAATAATTTCTTGCAGTAGTGAGGATCTTAAATGTAATCAGAAAGTCATTGGTTATCCCTGTAACATATACACCACTATTAAGTAAGCCAGTTATGTCTCACATAGAATGTTAATGTTAATACAGTATGTAAGGCCCATTTTTGGTAAGAAATATATAGCTAACCCCCCCCAAAAAAAATAACACTGCATCGAGTCTTCTGGTACAACAAAAGCGAACCACTAGGAAAGAAGATTCTATCTCAATTTCAGGTTGATTTATTCCACATCTTATAATTTATGTGATGTCTTCAGCCATAAGGTATGTCACCTAGCTGTGATGGGTAGCCAAAACAGAAAAATGGCTTGTATTATTTTGAGGATCTTTGAAACTTCCCTAATGAAAAAGACATAGAGAGCTAGATATTATATACCTGGCATTAGAACTGTAATTTTATAACCCATGGTTTTTGAGAACAGTATAATCTATCTAGACAGACTTCAAAATTCTTTAAAATATTTTGAATTAGTTTATAAAGGAGTGGGGTTTTCTACTGTTTATACTTCATAAGATGTAGTTAACTCTCCACTTATAGTCTGTTCTCTCCTAACTCCAGGCTCTATTCTCAATTAAGCCTTCTTCACAGTGTTCATCACCACTGTTTTTATATGACATGCATTCTCCTGTCCTTTTCTCAAAAATTTTTGAGAAAGTCCATTCAAATACTGATTCATTGAAGAAAAAACAAACATATATATATATATATATATATATATATATATATATATATATATATACTTTAATGGTTTATGCTTAATATTTTATTTCTATATTTGAACACTTTCTTTCTTCATTGAGATAATGGCAATCTTTTTGAAAGAATCACTAAAGGCTTGTCTGACTTGCTTATTTCTCAGAGTATAAATGAATGGATTCAACATGGGAGCAATTGATGTCATCAGAACTACTACACCTTTATTGATAGCCACTGATTCCTTAGCTGACGGGTTGATGTAAATGAAAATACAGCTTCCATAGGTGATTGAAACTACAATCATGTGAGAAGAACAAGTAGAAAAGGCCTTTTTCCTTTGCTGGGATGAGGGGAACTTTAGAATGGTCTTGATGATATGTACATAGGACAGAGCAACACACACCAGGGTCAGAATGAAGGTCAGCACTGCACAGACAATCACCAGCTGCTCTATGAGCCAAGTGTCTGAGCATGAAATCTTTAACATAGGAGATGCATCACAGAAGAAATGGTCAATAACATTTGAATCACAAAATCTCAAATTTAGGAACAGGGTAAATGGTGGGAATATGATGAACAAGCCAGCCATCCAGCAGCAGAGAGCAAGCCTCTGACACACCTTCCTGTTCATGATGGTTACATAATGCAGGGGTTTGCAGATGGCTACATAGCGATCATAGGACATAATGGCCAGAAGAAAAAATTCATTTACTCCCAAAACATCAGTAAAAAACACTTGAGTGACACAAACATTATATGTGATTGACCTGTCTCCTGTTGCTATGTTGTACAAATACCGAGGAATACATGCTGATGTAAATGAAATTTCTAATATGGAGAAATTTTGTAGAAAAAAGTACATGGGTGTTTTAAGGTGGGAGTCCAATATAGTGAGAGATATGATAGTGAGATTCCCAGTTATGCTGAGCATGTAGGTGAAAAATATAAACACAAAAATCGGAATCTGAAGTTGAGGATCGTCTGTTAGTCCCAGCAGAATGAAGGTGGTTAATGTGTTGTTTTTCATTATTCACTTCTGAATTGTTCAATCCTCAGGTAAAATGTACCGATTTCTTCTTTGCAATGCAGCAGAGCCAGAGAGCAGTGAACAGTGACTGTTATACTGAACTTGTTCCTGTGTCGTTTCCTCTGCAAGTGAAAACTGATAGTGTTCAAATTTGAGTGTTTAGCTATTGAATAATTTGCTTTAGTTGATCGGCTTCACAATTTGAAATATATCTCAAAAATCAACTTAAACATGATATTTTTAATCTTCATTTTTGATCTTGTAATCTATACCTAACTAGGTTCCCTTGTAGTGTTAGATTTGAATCATAAAGCGTTCTCATTCAATGAAAGCACTATCTTTGTATGTTTGATATTTCTTTTGTATCTAAAAGGTGGACATTAAAATCCCTTTGCTAAAATATTTGGTCCTCCATAGAATATAAAGACGTAACAACTCATCTGCATTCCATGAACAGGCTCTGTTGCTTTAGCTGAAATTTGTAATTTACATTTTTTCATGATGATTAAGGATGCATTTATGAAGTATGTTTTCTCTTTTAAGTTGAAACTTCTACATTCCTTTATAACATCTCTCTTTTCATATTTTTCTGTTAGGATATAATTCATACACACTGTTTATTGGGATATACAATTGACTACAGGTGAAAATGTTTATCCAAGCTTAGAAATGAAAACATATAACCTTTATTCTTTCAGTGTGTTGAGTATGGAAAATACTTTAAAAACTTATCAATGACATCTAGTTCAAAATCAAGTTAAAAATAGTACACTTGCTCTCCATATACTGACTGAATAACTACTTATTTAGAAGTTCAGTTTGAATCTCACTTTACTAACCTCTGCCTAAAGCTCTGTTGTCTGCTTTGCTCATTTGTGCTCCAGTGTCAGGTGATTCTACTTTGACACTTTCTCAGAGAATGTGAGCTTATCGAATTCATGTACTGTTCTATTCTCTTAACTCAGATACCAACCCAAACCAGCACAGTCCCAGAATGGTCATCCAATTGCGTGAAATACTTCAGCAGTATTTTTACATACCCACACCACTGGTTTACAGACTGAAAGTAGCATTACATTCTTTTGGGGATACAGCTGTAAAAAGTTTTGTCACTGACAAACTATTTCATATCTCTGTATGATATTTTTATGTGTACATATGTGTTTTTCTGTTAGAGGTGTTCATGTATGTGTATGTGCTTGCATTTGGAGCACAGAGGGTCACATCAGGTATTCTGCTCTATTGGTACTCACATTATTTTTCTGAGACAAAATCTCTCACTGAACCTGGGCTTTGCTGCCTTGGCCAAGCTAGCTAGCCAGTGAACTCTATGTATTTTCCTAAGTGTGCACCACCGCTCTGACTTTTTAAATAGTTGCTGGGGATCAGAACTCAGGTCTATATGCTGACCAGCATTTTATCCACGGAGCTGTTAACTAAGCTCAGTGATTTTAACTTTAAAATTTTGGTAGGTTTTAAATTTGATCTTGATATTTTCTTTTTGTATTTTCAAAATGAGAGTTACTAGTGAATAAAGTCATTACTTTACTACATGCTGGTTCAATATCATCTCCTCCTTTCATTAGCTCTCCTTGTTACTTGGTTACTGAAAATTTTAGCTTTCTTGAGACATCTGTCAGTAATATATTCAAGATAGAAGTCAAAGAATTCACATACATCATTCATGTGCATTCATGTATGATTTTCATATTTTTTACATGAAAATATATAGAAAATAATTTTGTATATCCATAAATGCCCTAAGACCATTTAACTTACCTCACAATATTTGTGTTAAAAGTTAAAAACTCTCATTATTTTTGTAAACTGTTATTATTTTGAAGTTTTACCTATATTAAAAGTAACATAAACATATGCTACACTTTAAATATTTTTCCTATAGGTTATTATGCATATTAATACTGTTTAAATATTTGCAAAGTGCATTTTAATCTTTCCATAATTCTTAAAATGCAGATTTACTAGCAAAAGCTATATCAGTTTAGAACCTTTATGTACAAGTATGTTGCTCATAAACTTTACTTTGCCCTGAATTTACAGTGTAGTTATGTTGCAGTAATAACACTAAAATCACCTTCAATTACTTCATTAAGGACAGTTATATCCAGTCTTTTAAGAGACAAGCTTTAGAAAATAACTAAATCTTCCAAAAAAATTTTTCTTAAAAAGTTTCCAGAGAACCAATTTTGTCATTAGGACAAATTATCAGTCTGAATGATTTTTTATTTTACATCTTTTCACTTGAAAAGGGAGGGTGAGGTTAGGAAATCACAGCAACAGGCCATAAATGCACATAGTATTTACACTTTGATGAAAAAAATAAAACAGCACAATTAAAATACAACTCAGAACCATCTGTGTAGCTTTATGTAACAATTTATACAAATAATTACAGCAAATAATTTTGGTATGTCAGGTCCTATATGCTTACCAGAAAAACCATCACCAAAGATGTACTTGAATGAAGAGCCACTGTGCTTACTCTTCTGACAGCTAATGGTAGGTTCAGCTGATTCTTTAACAAGAGTCTGGATTTTACTTTAATACAGAAAACCTACCAGGAAAGACTCATGTAGAACTTTCCAGTTTCAGTGTACATGTACAGATCCCTACTTTTTCTCATGCTGTGTGAAGGCCTAGTCCCACAAAACCTTCCAAAGTAGTTCATCACCAACACACTGGACAGATTTTCTTAATGAGATTTTGTTCCTTTTTATGCTATGCATATATTTTAGATTTCTTTTGGCTGAAAATAAAACACAACTTCAAGTATTGTCTTCTTTTTTTTTCAAAGCACACATATAATGATTTCTTTGGGCATGTTTTTATACTATTCATATTTGCATTTTCTTTATTTCCTAAACCTGAAACTAGCTAAATAAATAAATATCTGAGTCCTCTGTGACATATGTTCAGACCTCACTAATGAGAATCTATAATGAACCTGGGCAAAAACATCCTGAAAGATGCTGTAGTGTGGTCAGTGTCCTTAGAGACACAAAAATGCAGCCATAACAACAGTAAAGACCAAAGACACAAGGGAGAAAATTCATATAGTCAAGAACTAGCTAGAATTGCCTGTTTTTATCTCCTTACCATAAATCAAAGGTGAAAGACTATAAGGATGTTGCAACTACTACTTTTCTCAAGACATTGTGGTGATAAAACAAAACCATTAGAAAACTTGAAGCAAGTTTTCTTTTAATATTTGGAAGTAAATGACAGCAGGCATATTTAAAAGTAGAAATATTATTTTAATAATTACAATTATAGCTTATGTTTTTTACTGAATTACATAAACTATTATCTAAATGGTGTCCATATAGGTGGATAGTACATGTTATGTACTTTTCAGCATCTATTTACATTAAAATCACTCTTCTTTGAGAACTTTTTACAATGTTCTTCAGTTATTTTGCCCTCCTCTTCCTTCTCCTTTCATAACCACCAAACTTCATGTCTTTGTTTTTGAAACTCATCAAGCACAATCTCTCCGTATAAGCCTGGGTATGTCACTTACATTGGAGGGTCGTAAATCAAATAAAGGACAAACCCTTACAAGAAAATTAATCGCAGTGTTGGAATTCTATCCACTTAAGCCTGCATACAAGTGTAATTCTGTATCGACTGCTTTGAATTTATCGGTAAAGCTCTGGCAGAGCCTCACAGGAGACATCCATATCAGGCTCCTCTCAGGAAGAACTTCTTGGCTTCAGCAATATTGAATGAGTTTGGGGGCTACATTGGGATGGATCCCATGTGCGGAAGTGTCTGGATGGCCTTTTCTTCAGACTCTGCTCCAAACTTGGTCTCTATGATTTTCCCAATATTATTTTATTCCCCCTTCAGGAAGAACTGAAATGTTCACAATTTGGTTTTCCTTCTTGTTGAGGTCTGTGCATTATACCTTGGGAGTTTCAAGCTTTTGGGCTAAAATCTATTTATGAGTGAGTGAAGACCATATGTGTTCTTTTGTGTCTAGGTTACCTCACTCAGGATAATATTTTCTAGTTAGATCCACTTGCCTAAGATTTTTATAAAGTCATTGTTTTTAATAGCTGAATAGTACTCCATTGTATAAATGTACCACAGTTCTGAATCCATTCCTTTTTTGAAGAACATCTGGGTTCTTTCCAGCTTTATAAATTAGGATGCTAAGTACTTAGGGAATCTTGTATCCTTGTTATATTTTGGAGCATCTTTGGCATTTATGCCCAGGAGAGGTATATTACTTGTGTCAGAAAGTAACACTGTCTAACTTTCTGAAGAGCTGCCAGACTGATTTTCAGAGTGGTTTTACCAGCTTGCAATCCCACCAACAATGAAGATGTGTTCCTCTTTCTCCACATACTCACCAGTATATGCTGTAACCTGAGATTTTTTATCTTACTCATTATGATTACAGTGAGGTAGAATCTCAGGATAGTTTTGATTTGCATTTCCCTGATAACTAAGGATGTTGAGTATTTCTTTAGGTGCTTCTCAACTCTTCAATATTACTCACTTAAACTTTTTTTGTTTACCTCTTTCCCCCATTTTTAATAAGATTATTTAATTCTCTGGAGTCTAAACATCTTGAGTTTTATATACATTAGATAGTATCCCTCTATCAAATGTAGGATTGGTAAAAAAAAAAAAAAAAAATCTTTTTTTCATTTATTGGTTGCCATTTTGTCCCATTGACAGCATTGTTTTTTTACAAAACCATTGCAATTTTATGAGGTCCCATTTGTTGATTCTATACCTCAGAGCATAAGCTATTGGTGTTCTATTCAGAAAATATAACCCTGGTCTATGTGTTTGAGGCTCTTCCCCACTTTTTCTTTTATTTGATTGTTTTTGTGTGGAGGTCCTATATACACTTAGACTTGAGCTTTGTACAAGAAGATAAGAATGCTTTGATTTTCCTCAATTGAGAATTCTTTTTTAGCTTTATGCCCCATTTTAATAGGATTATTGATGCTCTGGAATCTAAATTCTTGAGTTCTCTGTATACATTTAATATTAGCCCTCTATCTTTCCCAATCTGTTGGTTGCTGTTTTGTTCTCTTAACAGTATCCTTTGCCTTACAAAAACTTTGCAATTTCATGAGGTCCAATTTGTCATTTCTACATTTTAAGCAGAAGCAATTGTTGTTTTGATCATGAAATATCCCCGTGTGCCTATGTGTTCTAAGCTCTTTCCCACTTTCTCCTCTATCAATTTCAGTGTACCTGATTTTATGTGGAGGTCTTTGATCCACTTGGATTAGAGCTTTGTACCAGGAAATAAAAATGAATTGACTTACATTATTCTGAATACTAACTGGCAGTTGAACCAGCACCATTTGTTAAAGATGCTGTCCTTTTTTCTTTTTTTAAAAAAAACTTTATTTTACAAAACAAAGATAAATGTACAGATTTTAAGCATTTTTTGCATTAAATTATGCAATACATTTTTGTCAGTACTTTTTTTTCAGGTTTTAAAATAATTTTTACATAAAACTGTATGAATATATTTTTAGTCAGTACTTGATTTTTTTAAAAGTTTGATAGTATGCATTGAAAACTTAATAGTTACAATGAGCATAAAGTACATGTAAAAGAAAATGTAACATGGAAATAGTCAAAGTTTTCTAGTTGTGTAAAGATTTTTTTGTTTTGTTTTGTTTTGTTTTTTTAACATCTTTATTTTACAAAACAAAGATAAATGTAAAGATTTCAAGCATTTTTTTGCATAAAATTATAAAATACATTTTTGTCAGTACTTATTTTCAGAGTTTAAAATAATTTTTACATAAATATATATGAATAGTCAGTACTTGATCTTTTTAAGGGTTTGACTGTATGCATCGAAAACCCAATAGTTACAATGAGCACATTGTACATGCAAAATAAAATGTAACATGAAAATAGTCAAAGTTTTTTTGTTGTGTAAAGATTTTTTTGTTTTGTTTTGTTTTCTTTATTTCTTGGACTTCACACATTCTGTAAGTTGTTTCTGGGGCAGTGCGAGCCTCTGAGGTTAGCATCCCACTCTCACTGACTGCATATTATGTCTCTTCTTTTGTGACTGGGTTATCTCACTCAGAATGATATTGCCTAGATGCAGCCATTTTCTTAAGAATTTGTTCAAGTCATTGTTTCTGGTGGCTGAGTAGGTTTCCATTGTGTAAATGTACCACAATTTTTGTATCCATTCATCTTCTGAAGGACATCTGGGTTCTTTACAGCTTCTGGCTATTATAAATAGAGCTGATATGAACATTGTGGTACATATATCTTTGTTGTGTACTAAGGTGTCTCTGGGTATATGCCCAGAAGAGAAATAGCGGGGTCTTCAGGTAGTATCATGTCCAATTTTCTGAGGTATGGCCAGACTGATTTCCAGAGTGGTTGTATTAGTTTGCAATCTCACCAACAGTGGAGAAGTGTTCCTCTTTCTCCACAACCCTGCCAGCATCTGTTGTCATCTGAGTTTTGGATCTTGGCCAATCTGAGTGGTATGAGTTGGAATTTCAGGGTTGTTTTGATTTGCATTTCTCTGATGGCTAAGGATGTCGAGCACTTCCTCAGATATTTCTAAGCCATTCGATATTCCTCAGCTGAGAACGTTTTGTTTAGCTCTGTACCCCATTTTTAATAGGCTTATTTGATTCTCTGGTGTCTAGCTTTTTGAGTTTTTTGTATACCATAGATATTAAGCCAATATCTGATGTGGAGTTGGTAAAGACCTTTTCCCATTCTGTTGGCTCCTGTTTTGTTTTCTTGACAATATCCTAGCCTTACAGAAAATTTGCAATCTCATTAAGTGCCATTTGTTAATCTTTGACCTTAGAGCTTGAGCCATTGGTGTTTTGTTCAGAAAATTTTCTCCTGTGCCTATATGTTCTAATGTTTTCCCTAGTTTCTCATCTAATAGTTTCAGTGTATCTAGTTTAATGTGGAGATCTTTGATCCACTTACACTTGAGCTTTGTACAAGGAGATAAGAACGGGTCTATTTTCATTCTTTTGGATGCTGAGTGCCAGTTGGACCAGCACCATTTGTTGAATAGGCTGTCCTTTTTCCATTGAATGTTTACTGCTCCTTTGTCAAAAATCAGGTGACCATATACATGAGGGCTCATTTCTGGATCTTCTATTCTATTCCATTGATCCACATGCCTATTTCTGTACCAGTACCATGCAGTTTTCAGCACAATTGCCTTGTAATATAGCTTGAGGTCAGGGATAGTGATTCCTGCAGATGTTTTCTTGTTGTTGAGGATGGATTTTGCTATTCTAGATCTTTTGTTATTCCATATGAAATTGCACATTGATCTTTCCAATTCCATGAAGAACTGGGTTGGAATTTTGATGGGGATTATGTTGAATCTGTAGATTGCTTTTGGTAAGATGGCCATTTTTAAAATGTTGATTTTTCCAAACTATGAGCGAAAGAGATCTTTCCATTTTCTGAGATCCTCCTCAATTTCCTTCTTTAGAGGTTTGAAGTTCTTGTCATACAGGTCCTTAACTTGCTTAGTTAGAGTCACACCAAGGTATTTCATAGTTTTTGTGGTGATTGTGAAGGGTACCTTTTCCCTAATTTCTTTCTTCACATGTTTGTCCTTTGAGTATAGGAAGGCTACTGATTTGTTTGAGTTAATTTTGTATCCAGCCACTTTGCTGAACTTGTTTATCTGCTGTAGGAGTTCTCTGGTGGAATTTGTGAGGTCACCTAAGTACACTATCATGTCATCGGCAAAGAGTGATGTTTTTATCTCTTCCTTTCCGATTTGTATCCCCTTGATCTCTTTTTGCTGTCTAATTGTTCCATTCAGGACTTCCAGTACTATGGTGAATAGGTTGGGGGACAGTGGGAAGCCTTGTTGAGTCTCTGATTTTAGTGGGATGGCTTCAAGTTTCCCACCATTAAGTTTGATGTTGGCTGTTGGTTTGCTGTATATTGCTTTTAATATGTTTAAGTATGGACCTTGGTTTCCTGTGCTTTCTAGGTATTTTAACATGAAGGGGTGTTGAATTTTGTCAAATGCTTTCTCAGCATCTAGTGAGATGACCATGTGAGTTTGATCTTTGACTTTGTTTATACGGTGAATTACAATGATGGATTTCCTTATATTAAATCATCCCTGCATCCCAGGGATGAAGCCTACTTGGTCATGATAAATGATCATTTTGATGTGTTTTTGGATTCGGTTTGCAAGGATTTTGTTGAGTATTTTTGCATCAATGTTCATAAGTGAGATTGTTCTGAAATACTCTTTCCTTGTAGGGTCTTTGTGTGGTTTAGGTAAGAGAGTTATTGTAGCCTCAAAAAATGAGTTAGGTGGTAATCCATCTGATTCTATCTTTTGGAATAGTTTGGAGAGTATTGGTGTTATATTCCCAATAAATGTCTGATAAAATTCTGCACTGAACCTGTCTGGACCTGGGATTTTTTTGGTTGGGAGGCTTTTGATGATTTCTTCTATTTCTTTAGGTGATATGGGGTTATTTAGATGGTTTACTTGGTCCTGGTTTAACTTTAGGATCTTATATCTATCTAGGAATTTGTTCATTTCCTCCAGATTTTCCAATTTTATGGAGTATAAGTTTTTGTAGTAGGATCTGATGATTTCTTGAATTTCCTCAGTTTCCGTTGTTATGTCTCCACTTTCCTTTCTGATTTTGTTAATTTGTATACTCTCTCTTTGCCCTCTAGTTAGTCTGGGTAGGGGTTTATCAATCTTCTTGATTTTCTCAAAGAACCAACTCTTGGTTTTGTTGATTTTTTCAATGGTTCTTTTTGTTTCTATTGGTCTATTTCTGCCGTAATTTTGATTATTTCTTGCCGTCTACTCTTTTTGGGTATATCTGCTTCCTTTTGTTCTATGGCTTTTAGCTATGCTGTCAGGTTGCTGATGTAAGCTCTCTCCAGTTTCTTTTTGGAGGGCACTTAGGGCTATGAGTTTTCCTCTCAGTACTGCTTTCATTGCATCCCACAGGTTTGGGTATGTTGTGTTTTCGTTTCCGTTGAATTCTAGAAAATCCTTAATTTCTTTCTTTATTGCTTCTTTGACCCTGATATCATTTAACAGAGCGTTGTTTAGTTTCGATGTGTATGTGGGCTTTTTGTTGTCTTTGTTGTTGTTAAAGACCAGCCTTAGACCATGGTAATCTGAGAGGATGCATGGGAGTATTTCAATCTTCTTATATTGATTGAGGCTTGCTGTTTGTCCAATTATGTGGTCAGTTTTCGAGAAGGTGCCATGGGGTGCTGAAAAGAAGGTTTATTCTTTTACTTTAGGATGATATGTTCTGTAGATATCTATTAATTCTAGTTGGTTCAAAGTCTCTGCTAGTTTTGCAGTGTCCTTGTTCTGTTTCTGTTTCCATGATCTGTCCATTGGTGAGAGTGGGGTATTAAAGTCTCCCACTCTTATTGAGTGGGGTGAAATGTATTTTTTGAGCTTTAGTATGGTTTCTTTTATGAATGTGAGAGCTTTTTTATTTGGAGCATATATGTTAAGGATTGAGAGTTCCTCCTGACAGATTTCCCCGGTAATGTGTAAAAAGTGTCCTTCCTTATCTTTTGATAACTTTTGGTTGGAAATTTACTTTATTCGATATTAGAATAGTCATTCCAGCTTGCTTTTCGGGACTGTTTGCTTGGAAGTTTTTTTCCCACCCTTTTACTATGAGATAGTGTCTGCCTTTGTCTCTGAGATGAGTTTCTTCTATGCAGCAAAAGGCTGGATTTTGTTTTTATCCAGTCTGATAGCCTATGTCTCTTTATTGGGGAGTTGAGTCCATTTATGTTAATAGATATCAAGGAATAGTTGTTTCTGTTTCATGCCATTATTGCTTTTTTGGATTGAGTTGTGTCTGTGTCTTTTTCTTCTTTTATTTTTCTTGTTTAGGAGTTTTCTTGTTTTTACTAGGCTGTATTTTCCCTCATTGTATTGGGTTTTCCACCTATAATTTGTTGTAGTGCTGGGTTTGTGGTCAGATATTTTGTAAATTTTGATTTGTCTTGAAATATCATCATCTCTCCATCTATGATGATTGATAGTTTTTCTGGGTATAGCAGCTTGGGCTGGCACTTGTGCTCTCTTAGGGTGTGCATGATGTCTGTCCAGGCTCTTCTAGCTTTCATAGTCTCTGTTGAGAAATCGGGTGTGATTCTGATTGGCCTGCCTTTATATGTTACCTGACCTTTTTCCCTTACTGCTTTTAGTATTTTCTTTACTTTGGGCACTTGACGTTTTTACTTTTATGTGTCGGGAGGTATTTCTTTTCTGGTCCAACCTATTTGGAGTTCTGAAGGCTTCTTTTATGCTAGTAGTCATCTCATTCTTGAGGGTAGGGAAGTTTTCTTCTACGATTTTGTTGAAAATATTTACTGTGCCTCTTAGTTGATACTCTTCTCTCTCTTCTATTCCTATTATTAGGTTTGGTCTTCTCATTTTGTCCTGGATTTCCTGAACATTTTGGGTTATGAGCTTTTTGTTTTTTGCATCTTCTCTGGCTGTTTTGTCTATGTTTACAATGTTGTCTTCTGCCCCCGACATTCTCTCTTCCATCTCTTGTAATCTATTGGAAATGCTCGCTTTTGTGACTCCTGTTTCTTTTTTAGGTGTTCTACCTCTAGGGTTATCTCTTTTAGTGTTTTCTTTATTGTGTCAATTTCCATTTTAAATTCCCTCTTCCATTCCTTTGTCTCTTTGGTTTTGTTTTCCACTAGTTCTTTGAGTTCTTTGAGTGTTTTTCTTGTTTCCTCTTTAAAAGCTTCTGAATCTTTTTGCTTTTCCTTCTGTTCTTGTTTAAGTATTTCTATCAGCATCTTGAGGTATGATTTCAGGTCTGTGTCTTCTTTATCTGGGGTGTTTGGCATTCCGATGTTTGCTTTTATGGGAGACCTGGGTTCTGGTGTTGCCAGGTTTTCTTGGTTTCCTTGGAATATACTCATTTGCTTTCCTCTTGCCATTTTGCTGTCAGTGATATGTTCTCTCCTTTCCCTTGTATCTGGTCTGTGTCCCTGGATCTCCACTGGTCCAGGTGGCAGATGGGCGGAGTTCTGTTCTATGCCTCAGAGTCGCCAAGTGGGAACAGAAGTTCCAAAGTTATGTTCCTGGTCCCTGGATCAGGCAGGTTGGAGGGTGGGCTTTGTGTGAGCACTCCGCAGAGATCATCTGCTCCCTGGCTGCCTAGATCTCCTACTCACCAGTTTTTTAGCCTTTACGAGCTGCCGGTCCCGGTGGCAGATGTCCTTTTTTCATTGAATGTTTCAGCTCCATTGTCAAAGATCAAGTGACAATAATTGTGTAGGTTCATTTCTGGGTTTTCAATTCTGTTCCATTGATCTATCTGCCTGTCTCTGTAACAATATTATGAGGTTTTTATCATAATTGATCTGTAATACAGCTTAAGGTCAGGGATAGGGACTCTCCCAGACGTTCTTTTATTTTTGAGAATAACTTGTGCTATCCTGGATTTTTTGTTATTGCCAATAAATTTGCAAATTGATCTTTATAACTCTATGAAGAATTGAGTTGGCATTTTGATGAGGATTGCATTGAATCTGTAGATTGCCTGAGGCAAGATGACCATTTTGACTATGTTGCTCCTTCCAATCCATGAGCATGGGAGATCTTTCCTTCTTCTGAGATCTCCTTCAATTTTCTTCTTCAGAGACTTGAAGTTTTTCTCATACAGATCCTTCACTTGCTTGATTAGAGTCACACCAAGATATTTTATATTGTTTGTGACTATTGTGAATGCTGCTATTTCCCTAATTACTTTCTGAGCCGGCTTATCCTTTTAGTAGAGGAAGGCCACTGATTTGTTTAAGTTGATTTTATATTCAGTCACTTTGCTGAAGTTGTTTATCAGCTGTAGGAGTTCTCTTGTGCAATTTTTGGTGTCACGTATGTATACTACCATATTATCTGCAAATAGTGATATTTTGACTTCTTCCTTTCCAATTTGAATTTTTTTAACTTCCTTTGCAGTCTAATTGTTCTGGGTAGAACTTCAATTACTATATTGAAAAGGTAGGGGGAGAGTGGGCATACTTGTCAAGTCCCTGATTTTAGTGGGGTTGCTTCAAATTTCTCACCATTTAATTTGATATTGGCTTTTGGATTGCTGTATATTGCTTTTATTATGTTTAGGTATAGACCTTGAAGTCCTGATTTTTCAAAGACTTTTTAACCAAATGGCTGAAAAGCACCTAAAGAAATGTTCAACATCACAAATCATCTGAGAAATGCACATCAAAACAAGTCTGAGATTCTACATCATACCAGTCAGAATGGCTAAGATCAAAAACCCATGTGACACAGATGCTGGAAAGGATGTGGAGAAAGAGAAACACTCCTCCATTGTTGGTAGAATTGCAAGCTAGTACAACCACTATGGAAATCAGTCTGGCTGTTCTTCAGAAAATTAGAAATATTACTACCTGAAGACCCAGATATACCACTCCTGGGCATATAGCCAAAAGACACCCCAATATATAACCAGGACACATACTCCACCATCTTCATAGAAGCCTTATTTATAATAGGCAAAAACTAGAAATAATGTTCAATAGATGTGCATCAACAGAGAAATGGATATAGAAAGGGTGGTACATTTACCCAGTGGAGTACTACTCAGCTATTAGAAACAATGACTTTATGAAATTCCTAGGCAAATGGATGAAACTAGAAGCTATCATCCTGAGTAGATAACACAGTCACAAAAGAACACGCATGAGCTCTCTCTCCTTCAGCCAAGCAAGATGCCCAAAAGAAAAAAGGCCAAGGGGAAGAAGGTGGCACCAGCCCCCACCGTTGTCAATAAGCAAGAGGTCAAAAAAGTGGTCAATCCTTTGTTTGAGGAAAGGACCGAGAACTTTGAAATTGGGCAGGATATCCAGCCCAAAAGAGATCTAGCATACTTCATCAAATGGCCACACTACATCAGGCTGTAGAGGCAATTAGCCATACTCTATAAGTGGCTCGAAGTACCTCCTGCCATTAACCAGTTCACCCAGGCCCTGGACAGGCAAACAGATACTCAGCTGCTTAAGGTTGCCCACAATACAGGCCAGAGACAAAGCAAAGAAGAATCAAAGGCTACTGGCCCCTGCTAGGAAGAAAGCTGCTGGCAAAGGGGACATCCCAACTAAAAGACCACCTGTCCTCCAAGCAGCAGTCAATATAGTCACCACCTTGGTGGAGAACAAGCTGGTGGTGATTACCCATAATGTAAACCCCATTGAGCTGGTGGTTTTCCTGCCTGCCCTGTGTTGAAAGATGGGGGTGCCCTACTGCATCATCAAGGGAAAGGCAAAGCTAGGGTGCCTGGTCCACACAGGAAGATATTCACCACTGTTGCCTTCACACAGATTAGCTCAGAAGACAAGGGTGCTCTGGCTAAGCTGATAGAAGCTATTAGGACCAACTATAATGACAGATATGAGATCCGCTGGCATTAGGGAGGCAATGTTCCGGGTCCTAAGTCCGTGGCTCAAATTGCCAAGCTGGAAAAGG
The DNA here is from genome assembly GCF_963924665.1 of Micromys minutus. Taxonomy (NCBI): domain Eukaryota; kingdom Metazoa; phylum Chordata; class Mammalia; order Rodentia; family Muridae; genus Micromys; species Micromys minutus. Next base: position 5,709,259 of record NC_137957.1, read on the forward strand.
CAAAGGATAAAGAACTCACCACTAAACTGGGTTAAATGTACACTAAGTTTTCTTTATATAAATATAATTTAAAAAGTAAAAAAGAACACACATGATATACATGCACTGATATGTGGATGCTAGCCCAAAAGGCTCTAAATAATCAAGAAACGATTCACAGACCTTAAAGAGCTCAAAAAGAAGGCCAGAATGTGAATGCCTCAGTCCTTTTTAGGAAAAAAAAAAAAAAAAACAAGGCACTCACAGGAGGAAATAAAGGGACAAATAAAGAAGCAGGGATTGAAGAAAAAATCATTCAGAGGCTGCCTCACCTGGGGATCCACCCCATATGCAGCTACCAAACCCAACCACTATTGCTGATACCAAGAAGTGCTTACTGGCAGAGCCAGATATGGGTGCCTCGACAGAGGCTCTACCAGAGTTATACGGATACAGGTGAGAATGCTTGCAGCTAACCATCAAACTGAACACAGTGAAGAAATTAGAAAAAGAACTGAAGGAGCTGAAAGGGTTTGTAACCCCATAGGAAGAACAACATTATCAACCAACCAAACCCTCCAGAATTCTCAGGGACTAAAATATCAACCAATGATCACACATGGAGAAACCCATGCCTCTAGTTGCATATGTACCAGAGGATAGTATTATTTGGCATCAATGGGAGAAGAGGCCTTTGGTCCAAAGTAGGTGTGTTTCCTCAATGTAGGGGAGTGCCAAGGCATTGATGTAAAGGGTGGTTGGGAGAGGAACATCTTCATGGAAACAAGTGGAAGGGTATGGGGAATGGTAGTAAAGGGAAAGGGGATAACAGTTGAAATGTAAATGCAAAGAATATACAATTGAAAAGTTGATAAAAAATGAAAGAATGCATTGATTTGCATTCTTCTACATGCTGATTACCAGTTAAAACAGCACTATTTGTTGAAAATACTGTCTTTTTTCTACCGGATTGTTTTAGCTCCTTTGTCAAAGATCAAGTAACCATTAGGTGTGTAAGTTCATTTCTGGGGAGTCAATTCTATTTCAGTGATCTACTTGCCTGTCTCTGTACCAGTACCATACATTTTTTTCACAATTGCTTTGTAATACAGTTTGAGGTTATGGGTGGTGATGACTCCAGCAGTTATTTTATTGTTGAGAATAAATTTTTCTGAGTTTTTTATTTTAGTTTTGTTTGAGAATTCTTATTTCTTATTCTATGAACAATTGAGTTGAATTTTTGATGGGAACTGCATTGCATCTGTATCTATAGCTATCAGCAAGATGGCCATTTTTCCTATATTAATTATGCCAATATCTGAGCATGGGAGATCTTTCCATCTTCTGAGATCTTCTTTGGTTTTTTCCTTCAGAAACTTGAAGTTTTTGACATAGAGATTTTTTCACCTGCTTGGTTAGTCACACCAAGGTATTTTATATTATTTGATCACTATTGTGAAGGGTGTTGTTTCCCTAATTTCTTTCTCAACCAGTTTATCCTTTGAGTAGAGTAAGGCTACTGTCTGTTTGAGTTAATTTTATATCCTGCCACTATGCTAAACTTGTTTAGCAGGTTTAGGAGTACTCTGGTGAAATTAGAGGGGTCATTTGAGCATACTATCCTATCATCTGCAAATAGTGATATTTTGGATTCTTTTCCAATTTGTATCCTTTTCACTTCCTTTTGTTATCTAATTTTTCTGGCTAGGACTTCTAATATTATGTTGAGTAGGTAGGGAGAGAGTGGGCGGTATATGTAGTCACTGATTTTAGTGGTATTGCTTCAAGTTTCTCTCCATTTAGTTTAATGTTTGATACTGGTTTGCTGTATATTGCTTTAACTGTGTTTAGAAATGGTCCTTGATTTCATGATCTTTGTAACAATTTTATCATGAAAGCATCTTGAATTTTGTCAATTGCTTTTGCAGAATCTACTCAGATGATAATGTTATTGTTTTTTTCTTTATTCCTTATCCCTATATTAAAAAAGATAGAGAGGGGGATACATTTATAGATTGTTAAAGGCATTTTGGCATAGCATTATATGAATAATTTTGTCAGTACTTAATCCTTTTTTAATTGAACAACTTTATTTTAAAAAACAAATATAAATGTACAAATTTTAATCATTTTTGCATCAAAGTATATAAATACATTTTGTCAGTGCTTACATTTTTTAAAGGATTGATAGTGTGCATTAAGATCTTACTAGTTACAATGAGCATAAAGTAAATGTAAAGGAAGATGTATTCTGGGATTAGGTGAAGTTTTCTTTGTATGTAAAGATTAAGTATAATGGGTTTTTTTCTTTTTTTGAACTTCATATCCTCTGTGAGTGGTTTCTGGGGTATTTGGAGCTTTCTGGGGTTAGTATCCAATTATCAGTGACTGCATATTATGTCTGTCCTTTTATGACTGGGTTATCTCATTCAAAATGATATTCTTTAGCTGCATCCATTTTCTTAAGAATTTCTTAAACTCATTGTTTCTGATAGATGAGGAGTACTATACTGTGTAAATAGACCACTATTTTTGTATCCATTCATCTACTGAAGGACATCTGGGTTCTTTTCAGCTCCAGGCTATTATAAATAAAGCTCCTATGAACATTGTGGAGCATGTGTCTTTGTAGTAAGTTGGAGCTTCTCTGGGGTATATGCCCAGAAGTGGAATAACTGGGTCATCAGGTAGTACTATGTCCAATTTTCTGAGGAATCACCAGACTGATTCCAGTTTGGTTGTACCAGTTTACAAACCCACCAACAGTGGAGAAATGTTCCTCTTTCTCCACATCCTTGCCAGCTTCTGCTATCATCTGAATTTTTACCTTGCCCAATCTGACTGGTGGGAGGTAGAATTTTAGGGTTGTTTTGATTTGCATTTTCCTGATAACTAATGATGTCAAGCACTTCCTTAGATGCTTCTCAGCCATTCTATATTGCTCGATTGAGAAATTTTTGTTTAACTCTGTACACCATTGTTTAATAGGGTTTTTTGATTCTCTGGTGTCTAGCTTCTTGAGTTCTTTGTATACCTTGGATATTAGGCCTCTATCTGATGTGGGGTTGGTAAAGAATTTTTCCCACTCTGTTGGTTGCCATATTGTTTTCTTCACAGTGTCCTTAGCTTTAAAGAAACTTTGCAATCTTATTAAGTCCCATTTGTCGATATTTGACCTTAGAGCATGAGCCATTGGTGTTCTGTTCAGGAAATTTTCTTCTGTGCATATGTGTTCTAAGGTTTTCCCTACATTCTTTTCTAATAGTTTCAGTGTACCTAGTTTAATGTGGAGATCTTTGATCCACTTGCACTTGAGCTTTGTACAAGGAGATAAGAAAGGGTCTATTTTCATTCTTCTGCATGCTGACTGCCAGTAGGACCAACACCATTTGTTGAAGAGGCTGTCCTTTTTCCATTGAATGTTTAGAGCTACTTTGTGAAATACCAAGTGACCATATATGTGAGAGTGCATTTCTGAATCTTCTGTTCTATTCCATTGATCCATGTACCTGTCTCTGTACCAGTACCATGCAGTTTTTAGCACAATTGCCTTGTAATATAGCTTGAGGTCAGGGATAGTGATTCCCGCAGATGTTTTCTGAATGTTTTGTTAAGAATATATTTTACTATTCTAGGTCTTTAGTTATTCCATATGAAATTGCACATTACTCTTTCCAACTCTATGAAGAATTGGGTTGGAATTTTGATGGGGATTGCATTGAATCTGTAGGTTGCTTTTGGTAAGATGGCCATTTTTAAAATGTTGATCCTTCCAATCCATGTATATGGGAGATCTTTCCATTTCTGAGATCTTCCTCAATTTCCTTCTTTAGAGGATTGAAGTTCTTGTCATACAGGTCCTTCACTTGCTAAGTTAGAGTCACACCAAGGTATTTCATAGTTTTTGTGACTATAGTGAAGGGTATCTTTTCCCGAATTTTTTTCTCCACATGTTTGTCCTTTGAGTAGAGGAAGGTTGCTGATTTGTTTGAGTTAATTTTATATTCAGGAACTTTACTGAACTTGTTTATAAGCTTTATGAGTTCTCTAGTGGAATTTTTGGGGTCACTAATATACACTATATTCTCATCTGCAAATAGTGATGTTTTTACTTCTTTATTTCCAAATTGTATTTCTTTGATTTCCTTTTGCTGTCTAATTGCTCTGGACAGCACTGCCACTACTATGTTTAATAGGTAGGGGGAGAGTGTGCAGACTTGTCGAGACCCTGATTTTAGTGGGATTGCTTCAAGTTTCCCACCATTAAGTTTGATGTTGGCTGTTGGTTTGCTGTATATTGCTTCCATTGTGTATAGGTATGGGCTTTGGATGCCTGTTCTTTTCAAGACTTTTAACATGAAGGGGTGTTGAATTTTGTCAAATGCTTTCTCGGCATCTAGTGAGATGACCATGTGGATTTTTTCCTTGAGTTTGTTAACATGGGGGATTACATTGACAGATTTCCATATATTAAACCATCCCTTCATCCCAGGCATGAAACCTACTTGATCATGGAGAATGATCCTTTTGATGTGTTCTTGGATTCGGTTTGCAAGGATTTTGTTGACTATTTATGCATCAATATTAATAAATGAGATGGGTCTGAAGTTCTCTTTCCTTGCAGGGTCTTTGTGTGGTTTAACAACAAGGCTACTGTAGCCTCAAAAATAAGTTAGGTACTGTTTCATATGATTCTATTTCATGGAATAGTTTGGAGAGTATTGGTATTATGTTGTCAGTAAATGTGTGATTAAATTCTACACTGAGGGAGGCGACTTTCGTACTCAGAGCGGAGCCTGGCCCATCTGCCACCCGGAACGGCGGCTCATAGAGGCTGAGCAACTGCAATTGGGAACAGAAAATTAGAACTTCTGTTTTCACCCGGAGGCGACTTCAGGACACAGAGCAGAGCCTGGCCCAACTGCCACCCGGAACGGAGGCTCGTAGAGGCTGAGCAACTAGTGGGTGGAAGACCTGTGCTGCCGGGGAGCAGAGAGATCTCTGCGGAGTACACATGGAAAGTGCACCCCCTGCCTTGCCCTGCCCTGCCGAGCCTGATGCAGCAACCAGAAACAGAACGTTGTAACTTCTGCTCACACCCGACGACTATGAGGCATAAAGCAGGGCTCGACCCATCTGACACCTGGACCAGTGGAGAACCAGAGACACAGACCAGATACAAGGGAAAGCAAGAACATATCACTTACAAGAAAATGGCAAGAGGAAAGAGAAAGAGTATATTCCAAAAAAACCAAGATATCTAGCAACACCAGAGCCCAGCTCTCCCATAACAGCAAACATCGGAATTCCAAACACTCCAGAAAAAGAAGACACAGACCTGAAATCATACCTCAAGATGCTGATAGAGATACTTAAACAAGAAAGGGGAGAAAAGCAAAAAGATTCAGAAGCTTTTAAAGAAGTAACAAGAAAAAAACGCAAAGAACTCAAAGAAGAAGAGGAAAACAGAACCAAAGAAATAAAGGAATGGAAGAGGGAAATTAAAATAGAAATTGACACAATAAAGAAAATGCTAAAAGAGATAATCCTAGAGTCAGAACACCAAAAAAAGAAATCAGGAGTCACAGAAGCAAGCATTTCCAACAGATTACAAGAGATCGAGGAGAGAATCTCGGGGGCAGAAGACAACATTGCAAACATAGACAAAACAGCCAGAGAAGATGCAAAAAACAAAAAGCTCCTAACCCAAAATGTCCAGGAAATACAAGACACAATGAGAAGACCGAACCTAAGGATAATAGGAATAGAAGAGGGAGAAGAATATCAACTAAGAGGCACAGTAAATATCTTCAACAATATCATAGAAGAAAATTTCCCTACCCTCAAGAATGAGATGACCACGAGCATAAAAGAAGCCTTCAGAACTCCAAATAGGTTGGACCAGAAAAGAAATACCTCCCGACACATAATAGTAAAAACGTCAAGTGCCCAAAGTAAAGAAAGAATACTAAAAGCAGTAAGGGAAAAAGGTCAGGTAACATATAAAGGCAGAGCAATCAGACTCACACCCGATTTCTCAACAGAGACTATGAAAGCTAGAAGAGCCTGGACAGACATCATGCACTCCTTAAGAGAGCACAAGTGCCAGCCCAAGCTGCTATACCCAGCAAAACTATCAATCATCATAGATGGAGAGACGAAGATATTTCAAGACAAATCAAAATTCACACAATATCTGACCACAAACACAGCACTACAACGAATTATAGGTGGAAAACCCAATACAATGAGGGAAAATACAGCCTCGGAAAAACAAGAAAACTCCTAAACAAGAAAACTAAAAGAAGAAAAAAACACAGACACAACTCAACCCAAAAAAGCAATAATGGCAGGAAACAGAAACAACTATTCCTTGATATCTATTAACATAAATGGACTCAACTCCCCAATAAAGAGATAGACAATCAAACTAAATACATAAACAAAATCCAGCCTTTTGCTGCATACAGGAAAATCATCTCAGAGATAGATACAGACATTATCTCAGAGTAAAATGATGGGAAAAAAACTTCCAAACAAACAACTCTAAGAAGCAAGCTGGAGTGGCTATTCTAATATCGAGTAAAGTAAATTTCCAACAAAAAGTTATCAAAAAAGATAAGGAAGGACACTTTTTACTCATTACCGGGGAAATCTGTCAGGAGAAACTCTCAATCCTTAACATATATGCTCCAAATAAAAAATCACCCACATTCATTAAAGAAACCCTACTAAAGCTCAAAAACGACATTTCACCCCACACAATAATAGTGGGAGACTTCAATACCCCACTCTCACCAATGGACAGATCAGGGAAAAAGAAACTGAACAAGGACACTGCAAAACTAGCAGAGACTTTGAACCAACTAGAACTAATAGATATATACAAAGCATACTATCCCAAAGTAAAAGAATACACCTTCTTCTCACCACCCAATGGCACCTTCTCGAAAATTGACCACATAATTGGACATAGAATGAGCCTCCATCGATATAAGAAGATTATAATATTCCCATGCATCCTCTCAGATCACCATGGTCTATTGCTGGTCTTTAACAACAACAAAGACAACAAAAAGCCCACATACACATGGAAACTAAACAACACTCTGGTAAAGGATAGCAGGGTCAAAGAAGCAATAAAGAAAGAAATTAAGGATTTTCTAGAATTCAACGAAAACAAAAAAACAACATACCCAAACCTATGGGATGTAATGAAGCAGTATTGAGAGGAAAACTCATAGCCCTAAGTGCTTCCAAAAAAAAACTGGAGAGAGCTCACATCAGCAACCTGACAGCACAGCTAAAAGCCCTAAATCAGAAGAAAGCAGATATACCCAAAAAGAATAGAAAGCAAGAAATAATCAAAATTAGGGCAGAAATAGACCAAATAGAAATAAAAAGAACCATTTAAAAAATCAACAAAACAAAGAGTTGGTCCTTTGAGAAAATCAACAAGATTGATAAACCCCTAGACACATTAACTAAAGGGCAAAGAGAGAGTATCCAAATTAACAAAATCAGAAAGGAAAGTGGCGACATAACAATAGAAATTAAGGAAATTCAAGAAATCATCAGATCCTACTACAAAAACTTATACTCCACAATATTGGAAAATCTGGAGGAAATGGATGAAATCCTAGACAGATACAAGGTCCCAAAGTTTAACCAGGACCAAGTAAACCATCTAAATAACCCTATAACACCTAAAGAAATAGAAGAAGTCATCAAAAGCCTCCCAACCAAAAATAGCCCAGGTCCAGACGGGTTCAGTGCAGAATTTTATCAGACATTTATTGGGGATATAACACCAATATTCGCCAAACTATTCCAAAAGATAGAATCAGATGGAATATTACCCAACTCATTTTTTGAGGCTACAATAACCCTCGTACCTAAGCCACACAAAGACCCTACAAGGAAAGAGAACTTCAGACCAATCTCACTTATGAACATTGATGCAAAAATACTCAACAAAATCCTTGCAAACCGAATCCAAGAACACATCAAAACCATCATTCATCATGACCAAGTAGGCTTCATCCCTGGGATGCAGGGATGGTTTAACTTAAGGAAATCCATCAATGTAATCCACCATATAAACAAACTTAAAGACCAAAATCACATGGTCATCTCACTAGACACTGAGAAAGCATTCGACAAAATCCAACACCCCTTCATGTTAAAAGTCCTGGAAAGAACAGGAATCCAAGGCCCATATTTAAACATAATAAAAGCAATATACAGCAAACCAACAGCCAACATCAAACTTAATGGCGAGAAACTTGAAGCAATCCCACTAAAATCAGGGACTCGACAAGGCTGCCCACTCTCTCCCTACCTATTCAACATAGTACTGGAAGTCCTGGCTGGAGCAATTAGACAGCAAAAGGAGATCAAGAAGATACAAATCAGAAAGGAAGAGATAAAAACATCACTCTTTGCCAATGACATGATAGTGTACTTGAGTGACCCCAAAAATTCTACCAGAGAACTCCTACAGCTGATAAACAAGTTCAGCAAAGTGGCCGGATACAAAATTAACTCAATCAAATCAGTAGCCTTCCTATACTCAAAGGACAAACATGTGGAGAAAGAAATTAGGGAAAAGGTACCCTTCACAATAGTTAAAAAGACTATGAAATACCTTGGTGTGAATCTAACTAAGGAAGTGAAGGACCTGTATGACAAGAACTTCAAACCTCTAAAGAAAGAAATTGAGAAGGATCTCAGAAAATGGAAAGATCTCCCATGCTCATGGATTGGAAAGATCAACATCTTAAAAATGGCCATCCTACCAAAAGCAATCTACAGATTCAATGCAATCCCCATCAAAATTCTAACCCAGTTCTTCATGGAATTGGAAAGATCAATGTGCAATTTCATATGGAATAACAAAAGACCTAGAATAGTGAAATCCATCCTCAACAACAAAAAAACATCTGCAGGAATCACTATCCCTGACCTCAAGCTATATTACAAGGCAATTGTGCTGAAAACTGCATGGTACTGGTACAGAAATAGGCAAGTGGATCAATGGAATAGAATAGAAGATCCAGAAATAAGCCCTCATGTATATGATCACCTGATTTTTGCAAAGGAGCAGTAAACATTCAATGGAAAAAGGGCAGCCTATTCAACAAATGGTGCTGGTCCAACTGGCACTCAGCATGCAAAAGAATGAAAATAGACCCGTTCTTATCTCCTTGTACAAAGCTCAAGTGTAAGTGGATTAAAGATCTCCACATTAAACCAGATACACTGGAACTATTAGATGAGAAAGTAGGGAAAACCTTAGAACACATAGGCACAGGAGAAAATTTCCTGAACAAAACAACAATGGCTCAAGCTCTAAGGTGAAAGATTAACAAATGGGACTTAATGAGATTGCAAAGTTTCTGTAAGGCTAAGGACATCGTCAAGAAAACAAAACGGCAATCAACAGAATGGGAAAAGATCTTTACCAACACCACACCAGATAGAGGCCTAATATCCAAGGTGTACAAGGAACTCAAAAAGCTAGACACCAGAGAATCAAATAACCCTATTAAAAAATGGAGTACAGAGCTAAACAAATCATTTTCAGTTGAGGAACACCGAATGGCCGAAAAACATCTGAGGAAGTGCTCGACATCCTTAGCCATCAGGGAAATGCAAATCAAAACAACCCTAAGATTCCACCTCACACCAGTCAGATTGGCCAAGATCCAAAACTCAGATGACAGCAGATGCTGGTGAGGCTGCGGAGAAAGAGGAACACTTCTCCACTGTTGGTGGGGTTGCAAGCTAATACAACCACTCTGGAAATCGGTCTGGCGATACCTCAGAAAATTGGATATAGTACTACCTGAAGACCCAGCTATTCCACTTCTGGGCATATACCCCAGAGACACTTTAATACACAACAAAGATATATGCACCACAATGTTCATAGCGGCTCTATTTATAATAGCCAGAAGCTGGAAGGAACCCAGATGTCCTTCAGAAGAGGAATGGATACAAAAATTGTGGTACATATACACAATGGAATACTTCTCAGCCACCAGAAACAATGACTTAACCAAATTCTTAAGAAAATGGCTGCATCTAGAGAAGATCATCCTGAGTGAGATAACCCAGTCACAAAAGAACAGACATAATATGCAGTCACTGATAGTGGGATGCTAACCCCAGAGGCTTGCACTCCCCCAGAAACAACTCACAGACTGTATGAAGTCCAAGAAATAAAGAAAACAAAAAATATACATATATTCACAAAACAAGAAGACTTTGACTATTTTCATGTTGCGTTTTGTTTTGCATGTACTTTACGCTTATTGCAACTAGTAGGTTTTCAATGCATACTGTCAAGCCCTTGAAAAAAATCAAGTACTGACTAAAAAACATATTCATATGGTTTTATGTAAAATTTATTTTAATGTCTGAAAAAACAGTACTGACAAAAATGTATAATTTTAAGCAAAAAATGTTTAAAATTTTTAATTTATCTTTGTTTTGCAAAATAAAGTCGTTTAAAAAAATAAAATAAAATAAAATAAAAAAAGATGTTTGATAGAAATAAATAACATCTAGGTACACAGTGAAGACATAAACTTTATTTTCCCATTTACAGAACATGACAAAAATGAAAGACTACCACTTAATAGCATTTCAATAATTTGGTCCAAGTTACTTTTATGATGATTACTGGATGTGTCTCATACAACCATCCCAAACCCATTCATGACTTTCACAGTTTCCCCAGAAAAAAATAAAAAGAGTATTCCATCACAGAAAAATACTTACATATGTTACAAGCTCCATAAATTTAAGACATGAACATGACATGTTGTTTTCTTTGTACACCACTTTGCACATATCTGTGATGATACAATTTCTGAAAATACTTCTTACATCCTGAATTTCATAGGTGGAGTTAATAATATACTTTGAAGTCCCTTATCCCTTAAAACTGCTATCCTACTGTGTACCCAAACTGTTTGATTAAACTGCCTTTAAGAGGAAAAATATAAAAACCAACATTATTTGCCTTGAAATTTTCATATATTTAACTTTTACTACCTAAGTTAATACATAGTTCCAATTTCAAACTATGTACTCTACAATGCTCCTGACGCAGGTAACATCCACACATCAATTGCCAAAAGTAGCAAAACATAAGTCGTAACCTATTTTCTGAAAACTACCATAAAGTTTGAAAGCAAATCTTTATGGATATTGGTTTATAAACAATGTTTGTTATTTGGGTTGGTTGGATTCAGCTAGAGCAGTTACTCAATCCATAGTTTTCTATAAAGTATGGCCTATCTTCCCATGTGATGCTTCAGAGTTGTTCAATACAGACAGAATGAGGTCCTCTGTTAGGAACAGATAGATCCACAGCTAATCAGTCACAGAAAACACATACAGAAACACACAGCTCATATGACACACATACATGTATAGAAACACACAAACACACATTTAGACACAGAGACTCACAGAAAAACACAGATACAATCACAGACACACATTTACAGGGACAGACTACTGATACTGATACAGGCATAGATTCAGACTAATGCAATACACAGAGGATGAAAGACACAGGGAATATGATGTGGAGCCTTCAAATCTGGACTCACTCTTGGTTAAATGAGACACCAATGCATTATTGGTAACTTAGAGTTAATTGCTAATGCATGTAATCTGTGCACATATCTAATCAATTACCCTAATCTTGCATCATTCTTCCTGTATAGTCACCAAGAAAAGTCACATATCAGCTCCATCTCAAAGGAATCTTTCCATTCCCAACTTCAGACTTTTCTACAAATTTTCAACAAAACCAACTGAATGTTCTCATTTTCCTTTTGCTTTTTTAATAAGGTATTTTGATCTCAAACACTGCCTTGCACAGTGGGGCTCTTCAGAGAAGCATATCATACAGATGAACATGAACATCTCCGATACAGATATATTGATGGCACTGAATAGATCATCCCTAATGCCTGAATTAGCAGCTGAAGGTGAGTTGAACTTCAGTTCCTTGATTAGGGCAAGATTGTTATACAGGACAGATTAGGAGGGGAAGATGTTTAGTTTTCAGGGAAAGGGAAGCTCATGTGTGCACCAAGCAGTGGTAGGCTTGTCAGCATCCCTATTGTGTGTATTCTGAGATGACCCAGTGAAATGTCAGCACTGAAAGTTGTTGCTGCTTAGCATTGAAACTTTGATCACATTAAAATGTAGTATAGGTTTTTAAAAAATGTCTATAATTACTCTTGATGAGTCAGTCAAGAAACTCAAGTATTCCCAAGAAGCAAGACATGATATAAGGGATTTAATGAGTAAAACATGGGTGTTGATATTCCACATCTTGAGAAAGCCACACAACCAGAAACACAACTGTTGTTTTCATGTCTTTTGTATGATATTGAAAATGCATCTTTGGAGAATACAATACTAGAAGAAACTATTCTAAATAAAACAAACTTAAAAGATTGTGAAACAACTTACTTGATTTTCATTTTTGGATTATGAGAGAAAACAGTTCCTTATGGAGAAAAAAATCTCAAATCTCTGGGGTAAGAGGAAAACACAGACTGTCAAGTCTGTGGATTGGATGCCAAGTTAGACTTAAATTCAAGTCAGTTTGAAAAACTTACTTCTTTGTGAGAAAGATGATTCGTTTTACTGTGCCCTTGAAAGCGTCTTTCACTTGCTTGTTTCGAAGTGTATAAATGAATGGGTTGAGCAAGGGGGCAACTGAAGTTGTGAGCACAGACACCACTTTGTTGATGGCCACCCCTTCCTTTGCTGAAGGTTTGATGTAGATGAAAATGCAGCTGCCGTAGGTGATGGAAACCACAATCATGTGGGAAGAACAGGTAGAGAAGGCCTTTTTCCTTTGTTGGGCAGAAGGAAACTTTAAAATGGTCTTGATGATATATGTGTAGGAGAGAACAACACACACCAGAGTAATAATGAGTGTCAGTATAGCAAAAGCCAAGACAATCTTCTCTATAAACACCGTGTCTGAGCAGGTTATCTGTAGAATAGGAGAGGCATCACAGCCAAAATGATCAATCACATTCGAGTCACAGAACTCCAGCTGGAGGCCAAGGCCAAGAGGCGGGAGGATGATCAATAGGCCAGCAAACCAACAGGAGAGGACTAGAACTGTGCACACTTGGTTGTTCATGATGGTTGTGTAGTGCAGGGGCTTGCAGATGGCTACATAGCGATCGTAGGACATGGCGGCCAGGAGGAAGAATTCTGTTGCCCCAAAGAAGACAACAAAAAACAGCTGCGCAGCACAAGCGTTGTAAGTGATGGTGTTATCTCCTGTAGCCATCATGTACAGGAATCTGGGAATACATACAGTGGTGAATGAAACTTCTAAGAAAGAGAAATTTCGGAGAAAAAAGTACATGGGTGTTTTGAGATGGGGATCCAAGAGTGTCAGGGTGATAATGGTGAGGTTCCCAGTCACACTCAACATGTAGGTGAGAAGCAAAAACAGAAAAATTAGAACCTGTAGCTTTGGGTCATCTGTCAGCCCCAGCAGGATGAATGTTGTTATTGCTGTATGATTTCTCATCCCTGCCTAGTGTGAAGTCACTAGTGTTTGGACCTGAAGAGAGAAATGTCAGAAGAACCTGGCAATGTAACCTGATTGAAGACATCACAGCCAATGAGCCTGTAGACATGCAGCTTTCTTTCACTTGACAATCGATTTGTTAATACAGCTGTGTCATCGGTGTCCTTGTTGGTGGCTTCTATGAAAATATTTGTATCATTCTTATGTATATAATTTTTGATATTTCTACATTATCTAAATTTCAAATAGAAACCAAATCAAACATTAATTATGTATTTGTGGGGAAAGGCGGCTCCAGCCAGAAAGGCGGCTCGTACAGGCTGAGCAACTGGTGAGTGGGAGACCTAGGCTGCGGGGGAGCAGAGGGACCTCTGCGGAGTGCACACGAAAGGGCACCCCCTGCCCTGACCTGCCCTGTCCTCCCTGATCCAGTAACCGTGAACAGATCTTAGGAACTTCTGTTCCCACCCGGAGACGACTTCAGGTCGCAGAGCAGAGCCTGGCCCAACCACCAGCCGGAAAGGCGGCTCGTACAGGCTGAGCTACTGGGACCAGGAACAAATATTAGGAACATCTGTTCCCACCCGGAGGTGACTTCAGTACGCAGAGCAGAGCCTGGCCCAGCTGCCACCCGGAACCTGGGCTGCTGGGGAGTAGAGAGATCTCTGAGGAGTGCACACGGAAAGTGTACCAGGGACACAGACCAGATACAAGGGAAAGGCAAGAACATATCACTGACAACAAAATGGCAAGAGGAAAGAGAAAGAGTATATCCCAAGGAAACCAAGACAATCTAGCAACACCAGAACCCAGCTCTCCGATAGTAGCAAACATAGGAATTCCAAACACTCCAGAGAAAGAAGACACAGACCTGAAAACATGCCTCAAGACGCTGATAGAGTTACTTAAACAAGAAACGGAGGAAAAGCAAAAAGATTCAGAAGCTTTTAAAGAAGAAACAAGAAAAACACTCAAAGAACTCAAAGAACGAGACGAAAACAGAACCAAGGAAATAATGGAATGGAAGAGGGAAATTAAAACAGAAATTGACACAATAAAAAAAGCGCTAAAAGAGATAACCCTAGAGTCAGAACACCAAAAAAAGAAATCAGGAGTCACAGAAGCAAGCATTTCCAACAGATTACAAGAGATCGAGGAGAGAATCTCGGGGGCAGAAGACAACATTGCAAACATAGACAAAACAGCCAGAGAAGATGCAAAAAACAAAAAGCTCCTAACCCAAAATGTCCAGGAAATCCAAGACACAATGAGAAGACCGAACCTAAGGATAATAGGAATAGAAGAGGGAGAAGAGTATCAACTAAGAGGCACAGTAAATATCTTCAACAAAATCATAGAAGAAAACTTCCCTACCCTCAAGAATGAGATGACCACGAGCATAAAAGAAGCCTTCAGAACTCCAAATAGGTTGGACCAGAAAAGAAATACCTCCCGACACATAATAGTAAAAACATCAAGTGCCCAAAGTAAAGAAAGAATACTAAAAGCAGTAAGGGGAAAAGGTCAGGTAACTTATAAAGGCAGACCAATCAGACTCACACCCGATTTCTCAGCAGAGACTATGAAAGCTAGAAGAGCCTGGACAGACATCATGCACTCCTTAAGAGAGCACAAGTGCCAGCCCAAGCTGCTATACCCAGCAAAACTATCAATCACCATCGATGGAGAGACAAAGATATTTCAAGACAAATCAAAATTCACACAATATATGACCACAAACCCAGCACTACAACGAATTACAGGTGGAAAACCCAATACAAGGAGGGAAAATACAGCCTAGTAAAAACAAGAAAACTCCTAAACAAGAAAACTAAAAAAAGAAAAAAAAACACGGACACAACTCAACCCAAAAAAGCAAAAATGGCAGGATACAGAAACAATTATTCCTTGATATCTATTAACATAAATGGGCTCAACTCCCCAATAAAGAGACACAGACTATCAGACTGGATACATAAACAAAATCCAGCCTTTTGCTGCATACAGGAAACTCATCTCAGAGACAGAGACAGACACTATCTCACAGTAAAAGGGTGGGAAAAAAACTTCCAAGCAAACAGCTCCAAGAAGAAAGCTGGAGTGGCTATTCAAATATCGAATAAAGTAAATTTCCAACAAAAAGTTATCAAAAAAGATAAAGAAGGACACTTTTTACTCATTACCGGGGCAATCTGTCAGGAGGAACTCTCAATCCTTAACATATATGCTCCAAATAAAAAATCACCCACATTCATAAAAGAAACTCTACTAAAGCTCAAAAAATACATTTCACCCCACACAATAATAGTGGGAGACTTTAAAACCCCACTCTCACCAATGGACAGATCAGGGAAACAAAAACTGAACAAGGACACTGCAAAACTAACAGAGACTTTGAACCAACTAGAATTAATAGATATATACAGAACATACTATCCTAAAGTAAAAGAATACACCTTCTTCTCACCACCCCATGGCACCTTCTCGAAAATTGACCACATAATTGGACACAGAACGAGCCTTCATCGATATAAGAAGATTGAAATACTCCCATGCATCCTCTCAGATCACCATGGTCTATGGCTGGTCTTTAACAACAACAAAGACAACAAAATGCCCACATACACATGGAAACTAAACAACACTCTGCTAAAAAATAGCAGGGTCAAAGAAGAAATAAAGAAAGAAATTAAGGATTTTCTAGAATTCAACGAAAACGAAAACACAACATACCCAAACCTATGGGATGCAATGAAAGCAGTATTGAGAGGAAAACTCATTGCTCTAAGTGCTTCCAAGAAGAAACTGGAGAGAGCTCACATCAGCAACCTGACAGCACAGCTAAAAGCCCTAGAACAAAAGGAAGCAGATTTACCCAAAAAGAGTAGACGGCAAGAAATAATAAAAATTAGGGCAGAAATAGACCAAATAGAAACAAAAAAAACCATTGAAAAAATCAACAAAACAAAGAGTTGGTTCTTTGAGAAAATCAACAAGATTGATAAACCCCTAGCCAGACTAACTAAAGGGCAAAGAGAGAGTATCCAAATTAACAAAATCAGAAAGGAAAGTGGTGACATAACAACTGAAACTAAGGAAATTCAAGAAATCATCAGATCCTACTACAAAAACTTATACTCCACAAAATTGGAAAATCTGGAGGAAATGGACGAATTCCTAGACAGATACAAGGTACCAAAGTTGAACCAGGACCAAGTAAACCATCTAAATAACCCTATAACACCTAAAGAAATAGAAGAAGTCATCAAAAGCCTCCCAACCAAAAAAAGCCCAGGTCCAGACAGGTTCAGTGCAGAATTTTATCAGACATTTATTGGGGATATAACACCAATATTCACCAAGCTATTCCAAAAGATAGAATCAGATGGAATATTACCCAACTCATTTTTTGAGGCTACAATAACCCTCGTACCTAAGCGACACAAAGACCCTACAAGGAAAGAGAACTTCAGACCAATCTCACTTATGAACATTGATGCAAAAATACTCAACAAAATCCTTGCAAACCGAATCCAAGAACACATCAAAACCATCATTCATCATGACCAAGTAGGCTTCATCCCTGGGATGCAGGGATGGTTTAACATAAGGAAATCCATCAATGTAATCCACCATATAAACAAACTTAAAGACCAAAATCACATGGTCATCTCACTAGACGCTGAGAAAGCATTCGACAAAATCCAACACCCCTTCATGTTAAAAGTCCTGGAAAGAACAGGAATCCAAGGCCCATATTTAAACATAATAAAAGCAATATACAGCAAACCAACAGCCAACATCAAACTTAATGGCGAGAAACTTGAAGCAATCCCACTAAAATCAGGGACTCGACAAGGCTGCCCACTCTCTCCCTACCTATTCAACATAGTACTGGAAGTCCTGGCTGGAGCAATTAGACAGCAAAAGGAGATCAAGGGGATACAAATCGGAAAGGAAGAGATAAAAACATCACTCTTTGCCGATGACATGATAGTGTACTTGAGTGACCCCAAAAATTCCACCAGAGAACTCCTACAGCTGATAAACAAGTTCAGCAAAGTGGCCGGATACAAAATTAACTCAAACAAATCAGTAGCATTCCTATACTCAAAAAACAAACATGTGGAGAAAGAAATTGGGGAAAAGGTACCCTTCACAATAGTTACAAAAACTATGAAATACCTTGGTGTGACTCTAACTAAGGAAGTGAAGGACCTGTATGACAAGAACTTCAAACCTCTGAAGAAAGAAATTGAGGAGGATCTCAGAAAATGGAAAGATCTCCCATGCTCATGGATTGGAAAGATCAACATCTTAAAAATGGCCATCCTACCAAAAGCAATCATACAGATTCAATGCAATCCCCATCAAAATTCCAACCCAGTTCTTCATGGAATTGGAAAGATCAATGTGCAATTTCATCTGGAATAACAAAAGACCTAGAATAGCGAAAACCATCCTCAACAACAAAAAAACATCAGCGGGAATCACTATCCCTGACCTCAAGCTATATTACAAGGCAATTGTGCTGAAAACTGCATGGTACTGGTACAGAAATAGGCAAGTGGATCAATGGAATAGAATAGAAGATTCAGAAATGAGCCCTCATGTATATGATCACCTGATTTTTGACAAAGGAGCAGTAAACATTCAATGGAAAAAGGACAGCCTATTCAACAAATGGTGCTGGTCCAACTGGCACTCAACATGCAAAAGAATGAAAATAGACCCGTTCTTATCTCCTTGTACAAAGCTCAAGTGTAAGTGGATTAAAGATCTCCACATTAAACCTGATACACTGGAATTATTAGATGAGAAAGTAGAGAAAACCTTAGAACACATAGGCACAGGAGAAAATTTCCTAAACAAAACACCAATGGCTCAAGCTCTAAGGTCAAAGATTAACAAATGGGACTTAATGAGATTGCAAAGTTTCTGTAAGGCTAAGGACATCGTCAAGAAAACAAAACGGCAACCAACAGAATGGGAAAAGATCTTTACCAACACCACATCAGATAGAGGCCTAATATCTAAGGTGTACAAGGAACTCAAAAAGCTCGACACCAGAGAATCAAATAACCCTATTAAAAAATGGAGTACAGAGCTAAACAAATCTTTTTCAGTTGAGGAACTCCGAATGGCCATAAAACATCTGAGGAAGTGCTCGACATCCTTAGCCATCAGGGAAATGCAAATCAAAACAACCCTAAGATTCCACCTCACTCCAGTCAGATTGGCCAAGATCCAAAACTCAGATCACAGCAGATGCTGGCGAGGCTGCGGAGAAATAGGAACACTTCTCCACTGTTGGTGGGGTTGCAAGCTAATACAACCACTCTGGAAATCGGTCTGGCGATACCTCAGAAAATTGGATATAGTACTACCTGAAGACCCAGCTATTCCACTTCTGGGCATATACCCCAGAGACACTTTAATACACAACAAAGATATATGCACCACAATGTTCATAGCGGCTCTATTTATAATAGCCAGAAGCTGGAAGGAACCCAGATGTCCTTCAGAAGAGGAATGGATACAAAAATTGTGGTACATATACACAATGGAATACTTCTCAGCCACCAGAAACAATGACTTAACCAAATTCTTAAGAAAATGGCTGCATCTAGAGAAGATCATCCTGAGTGAGATAACCCAGTCACAAAAGAACAGACATAATATGCAGTCACTGATAGTGGGATGCTAACCCCAGAGGCTTGCACTCCCCCAGAAACAACTCACAGA
Organism: Micromys minutus; assembly: GCF_963924665.1. Classification (NCBI taxonomy): domain Eukaryota; kingdom Metazoa; phylum Chordata; class Mammalia; order Rodentia; family Muridae; genus Micromys; species Micromys minutus. Next base: position 5,728,565 of record NC_137957.1, read on the forward strand.
CTGTATGAAGTCCAAGAAATAAAGAAAACAAAAACTATACATATATTCACAAAACAAGAAGACTTTGACTATTTCCATGTTGCGTTTTGTTTTGCATGTACTTTACGCTTATTGCAACTAGTACGTTTTCAATGCATACTGTCAAGCCCTTGAAAAAAATCAAGTACCGACTAAAAAACATATTCACATGGTTTTATGTAAAATTTATTTTTATGTCTGAAAAAACAGTACTGACAAAAATGTATAATTTTAAGCAAAAAAATGTTTAAAATCTTTACATCTATCTTTGTTTTGAAAAATAAAATCGTTTAAAAAAATTATGTATTTGTGTAACATACAATTGTCTCTGCTATTTTGCCTTTAGATATACATTGTACTTTACTCTTCCTAAGAAAAACTCTTGATAAGTCTGTAGTTCTTTATTCCACATTCATCTTTTAAAATTTCTCTTCATTCCTACCATTCCATAATGCTCTATTTCTAAAACAAAAAAAGTTTTACTACTTAGGATTTTATGTTGATCGTCTTATGCTATTGCCAGTAATTTTAACAGTAGCATTTCATTTAAAGTGACAGCTTTGTTATTTGAATTCAGATTAACTATAATAAGGAAATGAGAGGTGTAAAATACAGTGTTGTGCCTTTGATTTTTTCATTTTTGTATTTGGCAATGAAAAGTATTTTTGGTAAGTTTTTTTAGATTTCTGAAGTGGCGGTGTAAGGAAAAGCCCTAGAATTTGCACATAAGCATGACATACTGCTGTTGTGCTACTTTAGGTAAAGGGTGGATCCAGGATTGTCTGCAGGTCTGCCTATCTTGTACCCTGACTTCTTAGTCACACCTATTCTTCAGTGTCTGTCTCTAAATTATTGGAACAATTTCTGTTGTTTCTCTACTTGAGTTATTCTTCCATTACCCCATCAACCATTTCCTAATGCATTTGTTGTTTTCAGGTTTTTAAAAATCGATACACATATCTATATGTATCTTTGTATCTATCTTTGAATCCATCTATTTATCTATGTATCTATCTATGTATCTATCTATCTATCTGATCTGTCATCTATCTATATAATCTATTATCTATGTATCTATTTATCAATGTATCAATATATCTATCTATTATCTATTTAAGTATCTATGTATATATGTATCTATGTATCTATCTATGTAACTATGTATCTATGTATATATCTATCTATATATCTATATCTATCTTTCAATCTATCTATCATCTGTCATCCATCCATCAATCTGCTTACCTACCTACTTATTCTTGCAAACATATAGAAAACCTGGGCACATATAAATCAGTAAACAAATTTAAAAAACACACTATCTTTCTCTTTGGCACTCACCACTATTGATTTTAGTACTCCAAGCATTCAAGGGTTTCTCCACTCAATTTTTTATAATTTAGGAACCACAGTATTATATTGGCTTCTTGTCGAGACTTAACCCTCATTGAATTTTGTTTTAAAGCAGCTATTTTCAGATGTTTATCCTGCAAAAGAAAATGTAATGAATTTATTCTCCTAAAGAAAATATTATTATAATAAATAATATACTAGTTTAGTGGTTCTCAATATTTCAAATGCTGTGACACTTTAATACAATTTTAACAACAGCCAAACATAACAATTTTTATTGCTACTTCATAAATGTAATTTTGCTATTTTTATATTTTAATGTAAATTTCTGTATTTTCCAGTGGCCTTAGGTAACCCCTGTGAAAGGGTTGTTTGACCCCAAAGAAGCCATGACCCATAGGTTGAGAACCACTGCACTAGTCTGTAATATTTTTTGGATTATTAGTAGAAGTTAATTATTCAATCATTAGCTTTAGGCTAATGCAATGACTTATTGATAATATCTGCAAAATTCTACATTAAAAGATTAAATGAAAATTATAATATTTTGAAATATCCATCTCAGTTGTAGCAAATACTTGTATTTCCAGTCAAGTATCAAAAATATTGTAGGTTTCTTATTTTTCTTATTTTTCAAATAAATATCCTTTCTTGACTCATATGAATATTTAACAAATATTTATCATTTACAGAGCATAACACTGACACTAGGTTTATGTTCTCCCCAAAAAAAACTTGCAGGCCACAACAGTAGCAGATATTACTGTTTTGTGATCTGGCAACAAAAGATTGCAGGGGAAACTTGGCTTTAAATTTAGTGTAACAAATGATTAAGTGATTCCACTTTTTGCTTTTTGACACATGTACTTACTTATACTGGTGGCTACTCCAGAGTTAGTAAGACTAAGTAATCAGTGTTCACAGGGGTGATTTTGGAACAGGGAGAACTACCCCTCTTCTTGGATGATGGGAGAGGCAGTGTTTCTTGCCATGTATATGCTAGAAAAATACTGACAGAAAGTGCTGGATAAGATACATTTATTATTGTATTCTCTCCCTTCTTTTCTTCATTTAATCATATAATATTTAATAAGTTTCTCTCAGCCATTGGTACTCTCATCTCAATCCCTCCTTCAATATTCCTTCCTTCTTATTGGATAGTTCATGTACTTACATTTCAAATGTTACCCCTTCTCAGGGTTTTCCCCTCTCCCATGCCTTCTTCCCCAGATTCTATGAGGATGTTCCCCCTCTCATGTCCCACTCCCACCTCTCTGCCCTGGCATTCCTTTACCCTGAGGCACTGACCCTTCACAGGAACAAGGCCCTCTCCTCCCATTGATGCCTGACAAATCCATCCTCTGCTACACATGTGGCTGGAGCCATGGGTCCTTCCATGTATACTCTTTGGTTAGTGGTTTAGTCTCAGGGAGCTCTGGGGATTCTGCTTGGTTGATACTGTAGTTCTTCCTATGGAGTTGCAAAATCCTTCAGCTCCTTCAGTCCTTTCCCCAACTCTTCCATTGGGGACCCTATTCTCAGTGTGATGATTGGCCACAATCATCTGCCTCTGTATTTATTAGGCTCAGGCAGAGCCTTTCAGAAAATGTCCATATCAGGCTCTTGTCAGCAAGCACTTTTTGACATCAGTAATAGTGGCTGCATATGGAATGGATTCACAGATAGGACAGTCTCTGGGTGACCCTTTCATTACATGCATACACATGAATGCACCCACTCAGGCATGCACACAAATTTAACATTTAAAGTGCTTGACAAAGTAATGAGCCAGATTTCAGGACTTGTGTTTTAACACAAGTTAAATCGTTACCACTTCTAACAATGCTGCTAAGCCTGGGTTTGACAGCAGATCCATTGGGTGTACCAGCTTTTTATGTACTAGCAAGCACAGCTAGAGTGTGTTAGTCTAAAAAAATAATTCCTGGGAGATAAAGAGTTATATATTTTTGTAATTTGGACCAAATAGAGATAGAAACAATTTCATTCAATGAATAATAACCTTTGCCTCTCACCTGTAAATACTGCTTTAATTAATATTAGCAGATATTCCCCAGTGATTTAATCTATACAAAGTCACCTAGTCAGTTTGGGAGTTCTAAGAGTGTTTAAGATTCAGTTTCTTTTCTCATAGTGTCTTTAATTATTGAGTTTTAAAATATATCTATGATATTTTGATCTTACTCGTGTTTAGAATGAATGTTTAGGCTCATGAAGAATTTGAATGCTACATCTCTTCCAATAAGTGCTGAAATGATTTTAGTACATTCGGGGGAATAGAGGGTTCTTCTAAAACTTTCTGAAATAGATACTCTTTGTATTCATTTAAAGTAGTAGTGTATTTGGTTAGGTGGTAATTTTCCATGGTTTATTATTTCTATTAAGTAGGAACTGTCTTTTGTCCCTCTAATAGTTATAAAAATAAAGAGTGACCATGATACAAGAATTCCAGTTTTGTTTCCTCACACTTACAGTTTATCAGAAATGATTGACAATCACCTCTTTCCTTTATCTGAAATGTCAGTAGTAATGAAGTGAATCCCAAAATTTAAATCTGTTTGCTCTCTGTCTGCATTTTGAAAATAAGGTAAAAAAAAATATATCACAATCATACTTGCTGTTTGACAGTTGTTCACTGGAGGTCCTTGAGAGACACACAATCTGTGGAGCAGCAGCTGGTGAGGGAACTTGTGTGTATTCTGTCCCAGGTCTCATTTCACCATCTCACCACAGGCCCTAGGATACCCATTAGTATGCGGAGCTCTTTTCCCCACAATGGTCACTTAAAAGCTATATTTTCCCTGATCCTTCTCGAATGAGGTCTACCTTAGTTCCCTTCTCTCTTGCCACATCTAAAATTACATCTTACAGTAGATTTCTGAGCACCCTTTCTGTTGAAAGAGTGGATGATATCAGGAAAAATTCCATCCTATCACAGATGCTTATCCATCTTCTAGGGTTGGGGTTGGAGTGGGGAGGGAGCAGAGGCAGGCTTTGCTGCAATTTCTATAACTCTAGCATTCGTTTTATGTTGCTACCAGTCACAAAGTGCAAGAAAAACAAGAGTCCTTGGTGACTCAATTTCAGAAGTTACTAACAAGTTGATGGTGGCTTAATCCACCTTGTGAAAATTTGTTGAGCAAAGGGAAAATGTCCTCTGAGACCTTGAGTGTGGTTTGTTGTCATCTGAATTCTGTTTGGATTTCTTCATTGAGTATACATCTCTTTTTAGATTATGTAGTTTAAGATGTCCTCAAACTTCTGATTCTGCCTCCATTTCTGAGTGCTGGTATTAGAGGCAAGCTCTGCATTCCCTACTTCTATTATATACCATTTACATTTGACACAAATCTCATGCAAATTGAAATGTTTACTCTTAAATAAAAGGAAGGAAAATCCAATGTTTTATAGATGTTAATTCTGAAAAGTGGAGAACTGTCTAGTCAGAAAACCTCATAACTCTGATGCAGGATGAAAGCACATATTAATTCAAAGATCTCATTTTCTTTGGAAGCCACCTTATGGCTTCCGCCCAGTAAGAGGCTTATCAATCTTTAAGCTTCAAACTTGGTGGTATCCTCTTGTAACCCTGATTAAAATCTCATAACAATATTTTATTTTTTATTGAAAAACTTTATTATAAAAAACAAGGATAAATGTACAAATCTTAAGCATTTTGCATAAAAGTATATGAATACACTTTTTCGTTGCTTGGTTTTCTTTTTTTAAGGTTTGATAGTGTGCATTAAGATCTTATTAGTGACAATGAGCATAAAGTACATGTAGAACAGGGTGTAACCTACAATTAGTAGAAGTTTTCTTGGTGTGTAAGGAGTAAACATAACGCTTATTTTTTTCCTTGAACTTCACACACTCTATGAGTTGTCTCTGGGGTGTTCTGAGATTTCTGGGGTTAGTAACCAATAATCAATGACTGCATATTATATCTGTTCTTTTGTGACTAGGTTATCTCACTCAGGATGATATTCTCTAGATGCGTCCATTTTCTTAAGAATTTCCTTAAGTCAGTGTTTCTGATAGCTGAGTAGTACTCCATTGTGTAAATGTAAAACAATTTTTGTATCCATTCATCTACTAAAGGACATCTAGGTTCTTTCCAGCTTCTGGCTATTATAATTAGAGCTGCAATGAATATTGTGGTGCATTTATCTTTGTTGTATATTGGAGTGTCTCTGGGATACAATTTTGTTGAAGATATTTACTGTGCCCCTTAATCGATATTCTTCACCCCATTGTATTCCTATTATCCTTAGGTTTGGTATTCTCATTGTGTCCTGGATTTCCTGGACATTTTGGGTAAGGAACTTTTTGGTTTTTGCATCTTCTCTGACTGTTTTGTCTATGTTTTCAATGTTGTCTTCGGCCCCTGAGATTCATTCTTCCATCTCTTGTAGTTTGTTGGAGATCCTTGTATCTACAACTCCTAATTTGGGGGGGGGGGGGTTCTTTGTCTCTGGTTGTCTATTTTAGTGTTTTCTTTATTGTCTCCATTTCTGTTTTAAATTCTTTCATCCATTCCTTCATATCTTTGGTTCTTTTTTCCTCTAGTTCTTTGAGTTCTTTGAGTGGTTTTTTTCTTTGTTTGTTTGTTTCCTCTTTAAAACCTTTAATTCTTTATGTTTTTCCTCCTGTTCTTGCTTAAGGATCTCTATCATTATCTTGAGGTATGATTTCAGGTCTGAGTCTTCTTTATCTGGAGTGTTTTGGCATTCCGCTCTTTGCTGTGATGGGAGAGCTGGGTTCTGTTGTTGCCAGGTTGTCTTGGTTTCCCTGGGATACATTCTTTTGCTTTCTTCTTGCCATCTTTTTGTCTGTGTTTATACGTGATCTTGTTGTCATTGATTGGTTCTTGCCTCTCCCTTGTACCTGGCCTGTGTTCCTGGATCTTCTGCACCCTGGCTACTCAGAACGCCTTCTCACCAGGCCTGTGTCCCTAGATCTCTGCTGTTCCTGGTGGCAGATGGTCTGGGTGCCCATTCTGCATTCAAAGTCCTCCAGCTGTGAACAGCCCAATGCAGGGTTACTGGTTCCTGGAACCAAGTAGGGGGGACGAACTTTCTGCGCTTGGCAGATATATCTCTGCAGAGATCTCTCTCTGCACCCTGCTAGTCGAAACGCCTTCTCACCAGGCCTGTGGCCCTGGATCTCCACTGTTCCTGGTGGCGGATGGTCTGAGGGCCCGTTCTGCACTTAAAGTCCTCCAGCTGGGAACAGCCCAATGCAGGGTTACTAGTTCCCTGAACCAATCAGGGATGGGGATCGCACTTTCTGTGCGCTCAGCAGAGATCTCTCTGCAGGGATCTCTCTGCACCCTGGTTAGTCAGAACACCTTATGACCAGGCCTGTGTCCCTAGACCTCTGCTGTTCCTGGTGGCGGATGGTCTGAGGTCCCAAGATCTCCCATTACATAATTTTCTAACTGCAGTTCTTGATAAGACAGGCAACAAAACTACACTGAGATAAAAAATGCTCCATATCTGGTTGTTACTCCTGATCTATTACTACATAATGAAGGTTAATGCAGTTTGTTTTCTTTGATTATTTCTTGGCTTCTCACATTGGTCTTTGTGACAAAGGATGAAACAGCTGCCTTCAAGAGTGTTTTTGTTGCCTTCATTGAAGAAGGTGTCTTTACTGTCCACCTTAGTCCACTCACTCAGTGCTGTTCAACCAAGAGTTTTTCCTTGACCCAGTTACCTCATATCACTCCAGACTTCCAGTGTTAGGAAGACCTTAACTGGCAAACATTCTGCCGGGCATTGGCGAACTATGGTGTGAGGGAGTGTAGCGGAAACTCTCAACTCAATAGAATAGTGACTAAGAAAATAAAAACACGGAAGACTCAGACACACAGGACTGGCGAGAACTAGCTGAGAACAGATTCCGACGAGTCTGGGGGCAGAGAGATCTCAACATAGCATACAGAAAGTGTGAGCCTGCCCAGCTTGATCCATGGACCCAGGAACCAAGTGGCATTGGGCCCTCTGTTCCCAGCCGTCGGCTTTTGGGGTACACAACAGGTGCTTGGACCATCCGTTGAGAGGAACAGCAGAGATCCAGGGACACAGGCCAGGTACAAGGGAAAGGCAAGAAGCAATCACTGACAACAAGATGGCAAGAGGAAAGCAAAAGTACGTACACTGGGGAAACCAAGACACCTGGCAACACTAGAACCCAGCTCTCCAATCACAACAAACGGCGGAATGCCGAACACTCCAGAAAAAGAAGACTAAGACACAAAATCCTACCTCAAAATGAGGATAGAGATCCTTAAACAAGAACAGGAGGAAAAGCATAAAGAATTAAAAGCTGTTAAAGAGGAAACAAGAAAAACACTCAAAGAACTCAAAGAACTAGAGGAAAACAGAACCAAAAAGAAGAAGAAATGGTAGAAGGAATTCAAAACAGAAATGGACACAATAAAGAAAACACAGAAAGAGACAACCTTAGAGGTAGAAATCCTAAAAAAGAAATCAGGAGTCACAGATGAAAGCATTTCCAACAGACTAAAAGAGATGGAGGAAAGAATCTCGGGGACTGAAGACAACATTGAAAACATAGACAAAACAGTCAAAGGAGATGCAAAAACCAAAAAGTTCCTAACACAAAATGTGCAGGAGATCCAAGACACAATGAGAAGACCAAACCTAAGGATAATAGAATAGAAAAGGGCAAAGAATATTAACTAAGAGGTACAGTAAATATTTTCAAAAAATCCTGGAAGAAAACTTCCCTACCCTTAAAAATGAGATGACTATGAGCATAAAAGAAGCCTACAGAACTCCAAATAGGTTGAACCAGAAAAGAAATTCCCCCGACACATAATAGTCAAAACACCAAGTGCCTAAAGCACAGAAAAAAATACTAAAACCAGTAAGGGAAAAAGGTCATGTACATATAAAGGCAGACCAATAAGAATCACACCTGATTTCTCAGCATAGACTATGAAAGCTAAAAGAGCCTGGACAGACATCATGCAGACCCTAAGAGAGGACAAGTGCCAGCCTAAGCTGCTATACCCAGAAAAACTATCAATCACAATAGATGGAGAGATGAAGACATTTCAAGACAAATCTAAATTTACACAATATCTGACCACAAACTCAGCACTACAATGAATTATAGGTGGAAAAACTAATACAATGAGGGGAACTACCTCATAGTAAAAACAAGAAAACTTGTAAGCAAGAAAACCAAAAGAAGAAAGACACACAGGCAAAATTCAACCTATCAAAGCAACAAAAGCAGTAAACAGCAACCACTATTCCTTGATATCTATTAACATAAATGGACTCAACTCCCCAATAAAAAGATATAGGCTATTAGACTGGATACATAAACTAAACCCATCATTTTGCTGCATACAAGAAATTCAGCTCAGAAACAAAAACAGACACTAACTCAGAGTAAAAGGTTGAGAAAAAACTTCCAAGGAAAGAGCCACAAGAAGCAAGCTCCATTGTGTAAATATACCACAATTTTTGTATCCATTCATCTACGAAATGACATCTGAGTTCTTTCCAGCTTCTGTATATTATAAATAGAGCCACATTGCACATAGGGGTGCATGTATTTTTGTTGTATATTGAAGTGTCTCTGGGGTATATGCCCAGAAGTGGAATAGCTGGATCTTCAGGAAGTACTATGTCCAATTCTCTGAGAAATCGCCAGACTGATTTCCAGAGTGGTTGTATCAGTATACAACCCCACCAACCGTGGAGAAGTGTTCCTCTTTCTCCACAACCTCCCCAGCATCTGCTGTCATCTGAGTTTTGGATCTTGGCCAATTGACTGGTGTGAGGTGGAATCTCAGGGTTGTTTTGATTTGCATTTCCCTGATGGCTAAGGATGTCAAGCACTTCCACAGATATTTCTCAGCCATTCCATATTCTTCAATTGAGAACGTTTTTTTTAGCTCTGGACCCCATCAATAATAGGGTTATTTGATTCTCTGGTGTCTAGCTTTTTGAGTTCTTTGTATACCTTGCATATTAGGTCTCTATCTGCTGTGGAGTTGGTAAAGATCTTTTCCCATTCTGTTGGCTGCCGTTTTGTTTTTTTGACAATGTCCTTAACATTACAGAAACTGCAATCTCATTAAGTCCCATGTGTTAATCTTTGACTTTAGAGCTTGAGCCATTGGTGTTTTGTTCAGAAAATTTTCTCCTGTGCCTACATGTTCTAAGGTTTGCCCTACTTTCTTGTCTAATAGTTTCAGTGTATCTGGTTTAATGTGGAGATCTTTGATCCACTTACACTTGAGCTTTGTACAAGGAGATAAGAAAGGGTCTATTTTCATTCTTCTGCATGTTGAGTGCCAGTTGGACTAACACCATTTGTTGAATAGGTTGTCCTTTTCCATTGAATGTTTACAGCTCCTTTGTCAAAAATTGGGTGACCATATATGTGAGGGCTCATTTCTGGATCTTCTATTCTATTCCATTGATTTATATGCCTATTTCTGTACCAGTACCATGCAGTTGTTAGCATTATTGCATTGTAATATAGCTTGAGGTAAGAAATAGTGATTCCTGCAGATGTTTTCTTGTTGTTGAGGATGAATTTCACTATTCTAGGATTTTGTTATTCCAAATGAAATTGCACATTGCACTTTCCAACTCAGTGAAGAACTGGGTTGGAATTTTGATGGGGATTGCATTGACTCTGTAGATTGCTTTTGGTAAGATGGCCATTTTAAAATGTTGATTTTTCCAATCCATGACAATGGGAGATCTTTCCATTTTCCAAGCTTTTTCTTGATTTCCTTCTTTAGAGCTTTGAAATTCTTGTCATACAGGTCCTTCACTTGCTTAGTTAGAGTCACACCAAGGTATTTCACAGTTTTTGTGACTATTGTGAAGTGTATCTTTTCCCTAATTTCTTTCTCTACATGTTTGTTCTTTGAATATAGGAAGACTACTGATTTGTTTGAGTTGATTTTGTATCCAGCAACTTTGCTGAACTTGTTTATCAGCTGTAGGAGTTCTCTGGTAGAATTTGTGGGGTTTCTTAAGTACACTATCATGTCATCTGCTAATAGTGATGTTTTTACTTCTTCCTTTCCAATTTGTATCCCTTTGATTTTCTTTTGCTATCTAGTTGCTCCAGACAGGACTTCCAGTACTATGTTGAATAGGTAGGGGGAGAGTGGGCAACCTGTCAAGTCCCTGATTTGAGTGGGATTGCTCAAGTTTCCCACCATTATGTTTGATGTTGGCTGTTGGTTTGCTGTATATTGCTTTTATTATGTTTAGGTATGGGCTTTGGATTCCTGTTCTTTCCATGACTTTTAACATGAATTGGTGTTGAATTTTATCAAATGCTTTCTCAGCATCTAGTGAGATGACCATGTGGTTTTTTCTTTGAGGTTGTTTATATGGTGGATAACATTGATGGATTTCCATGTGTTAAACCATCCCTGCATGCCAGGGATGAAGCCTACTTGATCATGGTGAATGATTGTTTTGTTGTGTTCTTGGATTCAGTTTGCAAGAATTTTGTTGAGTATTTTTGTACCAATGTTCAGAAGTGTGATTGGTCTGAGGTTCTCTTTAATTGTAGGGTCTCTGTGTGGTTTTGGAATGAGGGTTATTGTAGCCTCAAAAAATGATTTAGGTAGTTTTCCATCTGATTCTATTTTGTGAAATAGTTTGGATTGTATTGATATTAAGTTGTCAATAAATGTCTTATAAAATTCTGCACTAAACCTGTCTGGACCTGGGCTTTTTTGGTTGGGAGGCTTTTGATGACTGCTTCTTTTTCTTTAGGTGTTATGGGATTATGTAGATGGTTTACCCGGTCCTGATTTAACTTAAATTTCTTGTATCTGTCTAGGAATTCATCCATTTCCTCCAGATTTTCCAGCTTGTTTTGTATAGGCTAATGCATGATCTCTGCACTTTCTTTTTGGAAGCACTCCGGGCTATGAGTTTTCCTCTCAGTACTGATTTCATTGCATCCCATAGGTTTGGGTATGTTGCATTTTCATTTTCATTGAGTTCTAAAAAATCCTTAATTTCTTTCTTTATTTCTTCTTTGACCCTGCTATCATTTAACAGAACATTGTTTAGTTCCCATGTGTCTGTGAGCTTTTTGTTGTCTTTGTTGTTGTTAAAGACCAGCCTTAGACCATGGTGATCTGAGAGGATGCATGGGAGTATTTCAATAGATATAAGATATCTTCTTATATCTATTGAGGCTCGTTTTGTGACCAATTATGTGGTCAATTTTAAAGAAGGTGCCATGAGGTGCTGAGAAGAAGGTGTATTCTTTTGTTTTAGGATGATATGTTCTGTAGATATCTATTAATTCCAGTTGGTTTATAACCTCTGCTAGTTTTAGAGTATCCTTGTTCAGGTTTTGTTTCCGATATCTGTACATTGGTGAGAGTGAGAAATTGAGGTTCCCCACCATTATTGTGTGGTGTGCAATGTATTTTTTGTGCTTTAGTAGGGCTTCTTTTATGAATATCGGTGCTTTTGTATTTGGAGCATTTGTGTTAAGGATTGAGAGTTTCTCCTGACAAATTTCCCCTGTAATGAATAAAAGTGTCCTTCCTTATCCTTTTTGATAACTTTTGGTTGAAAATCTACTTTATTCGATATTAGAATAACCACTCCATCTTGCTTGTTGGGCCATTTCCTTGGAAGGTATTTTCCGACCCTTTTACTCAGAGATAGTGTCTGTCTTTGTTTCTGAGATAAGTTTCTTATATGCAACAAAATGCTGGGTTTTGTTTCTGTATCCAAACTGATAGCCTATGTCTTTTTTATTGGGAAATTGAGTTTATTTATGTTAACAGATATCAAGTAATAGTGGTTGCTGTTTTCTGCTATTTTTGCTTTTGGAGGTAAAATTGTGCCTGTGTGTCTTCCTTCTTTTGGTTTTCTTGCTTAGGAGTTTTCTTGTTTTTATTAGGATTTAGTTCCCCTCGTTGTAATCAGTTTTCCACCTATAATTTGCTATAGTGTTGGGTTTGTTGTCAGATATTGTGTAAATTTAGTTTTGTCTTATAATATCTTAGTCTCTCCATATATGGTGGGTGATTGAGAGTTTTGCTGGGTATAGCAGCTTGAGCTGGCACCTGGGCTATCTTAGAGTCTGCATGATGTCTGTCCAGACTCTTCTAACTTTCATAGTCTCTGTTGAGAAATCAGGTGTGATTCTGATTGGTCTGCCTTCATATGTTACATGGCCTTTATCCCTTACTGCTTTTAATATTTTTTTCTTTACTTTGGGCACTTGGCATTTTGACTGTTATGTGTCGGGAGGAGTTTCTTTTCTGATCCAATCTATTTGGACTTCTGTAGGCTTCTTTTATGCTCATGGTCATCTCATTCTTAAGGGTAGGGAAGTTTTCTTCTACAAATTTGTTGAAGATATTTACTGTGCCTCTTAGTTGATATTCTTTGCCTTGTTTTATTCCTATTATCCTTAGTTTTGCTCTTCTCATTTTGTCCTGGATCTCCCGGACATTTTGTGTTAGGAGCTTTTTGGTATTTGCATCTTCTCTGACTGTTTTGTCTACGTTTTCAATGTTGTCTTTGGCCCCCGAGATTCTCTCTTCCATCTCTTCTAGTCTATTGGAAATGCTTGCATCTGTGACTCCTGATTTCTTTTTTAGGTGTTCTATCTCTAGGGTTATCTCTTTTAGTGTTTTCTTTATTGTGTCAATTTCCATTTTAAATTTCTTCATCCATTCCTTCATCTCTTTAGTTCTGTTTTCCTCTAGTTCTTTGAGTTCTTTGAGTTTTTTTTCTTGTTTCCTCTTTAAAAGCTTCTAATTCTTTATGCTTTTCCTCCCGTTCTTATTTAAGGATCTCTATCATTGTCTTGAGGTGTGATTTTAGGTCTGTGTCTTCTTTTTCTGGTGTGTTTGGCATTCTGCTGTTTGCTGTGATGGGAGAGCTGGGTACTGGTGTTGCCAGGTTGTCTTGGTTTCTCTGGGGTACGTTCTTCTTCTTTCCTCTTGCCATCTTGTTGTCAGTCTTGTGTCCCTGGATCACTGCTGGATCACCACTAGCTCACTGCTGGCTCATTACTGGTTCACTGGTGTTCCAGAGCTGTTTCCCTGGATCACTGCTGGCTCACTGCTGTTCCTGATTGCAGGTGGTCTGAGTGAGTGTTACTCATACCATGTTTTCCAACTGTGAATAGCCCAATACAGGGTCTCTGGTTCTCTGAAGCAAGCTGAAGTAGGGAGGGGGAAGCGGGGGACTGCACACTGGCTCACCGCTAGCTCACTCGACTTAACGAAATTCTAAAGAAAATGGATGCATCTAGAGAATATCATCCTGAGTGAGATAACCCAGTCACAAAAAATCAGACATAATATGCAGTCACTGATAATGGGATACTAACCCGAGAAAGCCCTGAATACCCCAGAAACAAGTCACAAACTGTGTGAAGTTCATCAACAATAAAAAAGAATATATTTTAATTAAAATAGAACTGTATCACATCCCCCTTTCCTCCCTACAGCCCCTTCCTAGTCTCTCTTTTATTCCCTCAAATTAATAGCCTCTTTTCCTATATTATTGTTACATATATACATATGTGTATGTATATGTAGCCACAAATATTTAATTACAACCTTAAAATGTATGCATATACTTTTATACAAAAATGCTGAAAATGTGTACATTTATCTTTGTTTTTTAAAATAAAGTTAAAACAATAAATAAAGGTGCTGGTATATGAACTCTCTCATTTCTTTTGGAGGCACTCAGAGCTATGCGTTTTTCTCTTAGCACTGCTTTAAATGATCCCCAAAATTTTGGATATGTTATGTCTTCATGTTCAGTAAACTCTGAAAAATCTTTAATTTCTTTATTTCTTCCTTGACAATGTTATCATTGAGTAGTACATTGTTCAACTTCAATGGGCATGTGGGCTTTCTGTTGTTTTTGTTATTATTGAAGACCAGCCTTAGTCCATGATGATCTTATAGGATGCAGAAGATTATATTGATGGTCTTGTATCTGTTGAGGCCTGTTTTGTGACCAACTCTGTGGTCTATTTGGAGAAGATACTGTGAAGTGCGAGAAGAAGGTATATTCTTTTGTTTTAGGATGAAATGTTCTATAGATGTCTGTTAAATTCATTTGGTTCATAACCTGGTGTTGCCAGGTTGTCTTGGTTTCCTTGGGATATGCTCTTTCACTTTCCTCTTACCATCTTGTTGTCAGTGATATGTTCTTGCCTTTCCCTTGTACCTGGTCTGTGTCCCTGGATCTCCACTGGTCCAGGCCTTAACCTTTGGGAACTGCTGGTCCAGGTGGCAGATGGTTCTGCGCCCCAAAGCCGCAGGGTGGGAACAGAGGTCCCAATGTTAGGTTCCTGGTCCCTGGATCAGGCAGGGCAGGGGCGCGCTTTCCATGTGCACTTGGCAGAGATCTCTCTGCTCCCTGGCTGCTCAGATCCCCTTCTCACCAGTCTTTCTCTGCATAAGTTTTAAAGATCAATATTAATTAGTTGCTTTTATCAATTAATGAATTTTATCAATGAATGTTGTTAATTAAATTTCAAAGAGGGTTACTCAAATTTATTGTATTTTCACTTCCTAATATCTTAAAATAAAAAGCATACTCTGACAGAATTGCCTGTATTCCCAGAGACCTTCTACTCTCCTTATTTCTCAGTTGGTCCCACAGGGGCCAATTCAGCAGTGATAAGCTTTGTCCTGTCTCTTAAACTCTGGTTTCTAGCCTATGGACCTGCCTGCATTCACAGAGGACTGCCAGCACCTGGGAGAATGAGGTAGGACCCTGTCTCAGACCCTTTGCCTGCCAAGTCCCGTGAGGGCATGCCAAGCAGCAGGGAACATGAATTCTTGTCCCCGTTGCTCTATTTTCTGACATACAACTCTGCTTGCATTCCCAGAGGCCTGTTAGCACTTGGGACAACCAGGTAAAACCCCATTCTCCTAATCTCCCTAGAGCAAACCCACAGCAGTAAACTGCTTTTTCTCCCTTGTGCTCCATTTTCCAGTCTAAAATTCATTATGCGTTCTCAAAGGTCTGCTGACACTAGAAAAACCACATGACCAAAGGCTGGCATAGAAACACAGTCAACAAGAGCCAGGGCAATATGAACCAGAACAAGCTATCCTACTACAGTAAGCCCTGGGTATCTTGACACAGCTGAAGCACAAGGAAATGACCTTAAAACCAATCTTATGAAGATGATAGAGGCCTTTAAATAGAAAATGAATAAATTCCTTAAAGAAATTCCAGAAAATATAACAATGAAACAATGAAAGAAATGAATAGAATTGGTCAAGAACTAAAAATGTAAATAGAAGCAAGAAAGAAAACACAAACTAAGAGTTTCTTGGAAAAGGAAATCCTAGGTAAGAGAACAAAAACTACATATGAAAGTATCACTAACAGAATACAAGAAGTGGAAGACAGAATCTCAGGCATAGAAGATAGGATAAAAGAAATTGATACACAGATCAAAGAAAATGTTAAATCTAAAAAGTTCCTAACATAAAACATTTAGAAAATTTAGGACACTATGAAAAGATCAAACTTAAGAATAAATAGGAATAGAAAAGAGAAAAGATTCTCACCTCCAAGGCCCAGAAAATATTTCAAAACAAAGTCAGAAATGAAAAGAGGAATATAACAAGAGATACCAAGGAAATTCAAAAAATCATTAGGTCTACTTACAAAACCTTTACTCCACAAAATAGGAAAATCTAAACAAAATGGATGATATTCTTGATATATACAACTTACCAAAGTTAAATAAAGATTAGGCAAACAATTTAAATAGATCTATAAATCCCAAGGGAATAGAAAAAGTCATTAAATGTCTCCCCCCTCAAAAAATTTCCAAGACAAGATGGTTTTAGTATAGAAATTTACCAGATTTACAAAGGAGAGCAAATGCCAACATTCATTCTTCAAACTATTCCACAAAATAAAAATGGGAGGAAAATGGCCAAACTTATTCTGTGAGCCCACAGTCACCTCGATACCTAAAGCACCCAAAAACTCAACTAAGAGAAAATTTCAGATCAATTTTCTTTATGAACACTAATGCAAAATATAATAAAATGATTAAAAACCAAATCCAAGAACACCTTGAAAATATAATTTATTGTGATCAAGTAGTCTTCATGCAAGGAATGTTGGGATTGTTCAATTTAAAAAATTCATCTGTGTATTCCACTATATAAACAAACTGAAAGAAAAAATCCACATTACAATTTTATTAAATACTGACAAAATCCAAAACTCTTTGATGATAAAAGTCTTGGACAGATTGGGGATATGAGACACATATGTAAACACAATGGAGGCAATATACATCAAGCCTATAGCCAACATCAATTAAATGGAAAGAAACTTAAAGCAATTCCACACATATTAGGTATAAGACAAGGCTGTCCACACTCTCTGTATATATTCAATATCGTTTGTGAAGTTTTTCTTAAACAATAAGACAACTAAAGAAGATCAAGGTGATACAAATTGAAAAGGAAGTGGTTGAAGTATTTTTATTTGCAGATGATATGATATTATACATCATTGACCCCAAAAATTCTACCAGAGAATTCCTACAACTGGTAAACACCTTCAGCAAAGTGGCTGGCTACAAAATTAACTAAAAAGCAAAACAAAACAAAACCCCAAACCAGCACCCTTCCCTTATATAAACAATGAGTAGCTGAGAAAGAAATCAGGAAACAGCATCATTTACTTTAGGCACAAATAATACAAAATATTTTGGTGTCACTTTAACATTTTTTAACTAAGCAAGTAAAAAACTGTAGGAAAAGAACTTCAAGTCTCAGAAGAAAGAAATTAATGAATATATCAGAAGATGGAAAGATCTACCATGTTCGTGGATCAGTAGGATTAATGTAGTAAAAATGGCCATCTTACCAAAAAAGTCTATGGATTCAGTTAAATTCCCATCAAAATTGCAACACAATTCTTTACAGACTTAGAAAGAATCATACTCAATATTATATAGAAAAACGAAAAACCCAGGACAGCTAAAACAGTCCTGTGCAATAAAAGAACTTCTGGAGTTATCACCATCTCTGGTGCAAACTGTTCTAACAGTAATACAAACTGCATGGTATTGGCATGAAAACTGAAAAGACTGATTGTAAAATAGAATTGAATTGAATACTCAGAAGTAAATCCATATAGGTATGGACACTTGATTTTTTTAAAGAAGTCAAAAGTATACAGTGGGGGGAAAAAAGCATCTTCAATTTGTCTAACTGATCTACCTGGATGTCTATATGAAGAAGAATGCAAATAGATCCATATTTATATCCCTCAAGTCCAAGTGAATAAGAGATATCAACAAATAACCAGATACACTAAATCTGATGGAAGAGAAAGTGGGAAATAGCTCTGATATAATAACATTGGCATAAGAGACAACTTCCTGAACAGAACAACAACACCTCAGACACTAAGATTAAAAATTGATGAATGGCAGCCTAGAGAGTGGGGAAAGATTTTCACCAACTTTACATCTTGCAAAAGGCTGATCTCCAAAATATATAAGAAAACTCCAGAAATTACACATCAACAAACCAAATAACACAGCTCCTAAAGGTTGAAAAATTCTTCTGTTTCCACCCAGCGGTGACTTCTGGAGGCAGAACAGAGCCCGGCCCATCTGCCACGCAGACCGCCAGCCCCTAAAGGTTGAAAAACTGGTGAGTAAGGGATCTAGGCAGCCAGGGAGCAGAGAGATCTCTGCGGAGTGCGCACACAAAGCTCACCCTCCAACCTGCCTGATCCAGGGACCAGGAACATGACTTTGGAACTTCTGTTCCCACCCGGCGACTCTGAGACATAGAACAGGGCTCAGCCCATCTGCCACCTGGACCAGTGGAGATCCAGGGACACAGACCAGATACAATGGAAAGGCGAGAACATATCACTGACAACAAAATGGCAAGAGGAAAGCGAAAGAGTATATCCCAAGAAAACCAAGACAACCTGGCAACACCAGAACCCAGGTCTCCCATAACAGCAAACATCGGAATGCCAAACACTCCAGAAAAAAGAAGACGCAGACCTGAAATCATACCTCAAGATGCTGATAGAGATACTTAAAGAAGAACGGGAGGAAAAGCAAAAAGATTCAGAAGCTTTTAAAGAGGAAACAAGAAAAACATTCACAGAACTAGAGGAAAACAGAACCAAAGAGATGAAGGAATGGAAAGGGAATTTAAAACAAACCAAATAACGCACTTAAAAAAACCAGGTACAGAGCTAAACAGAGAATTCTCAACAGAGGACTTCGTAGTATCTGGGAATCACTTAAAGAAATGTTCAACATCCTTAGCCACAAGGGAAATTAAAATCAAAATGACTCTGAAATTCTATGATACACACACCAAAATGTAAGATCAAAAACTCGAGACAGCTCATGTAGTTGAGGATATGAAGCTATGGACCACTCCTGCATTGCTGGTGGAAGCACCACCACTTTGGAAATCAATTTATCATTTTCTCAGAAAATCAGGGATAGTTCCTTCTCAATACCCAGCTCTATCACTCCAGGGCATAAACCCCAAAGATGGTCCATCATACCAAAAGGACACTTACTGAACTTTGCTTATAGAAGCTTTATTTTTAATAGTCAAAAACTGGAAACAATTTTTATGCCCCTCAATGGAAGAATGAATAACGAAAATGTGGTACATTTAAACAATGGAATACTACTAAGCTATTGGAAGTAAAGACATTATGAAATTTGAGGGCAAATGGATGGAACTAAAAAGATCATCCTGAGTGAGGTAACACAGACCCCAAAAGATACACATATTATGTACTCACTGATAAGTGGATATTAGAGCTTGTTTAGATAGTTTACCTGCTCTTGACTTAACTTTGGTATGTGCTATCTGTCTAGAAAATCATCCTTTTCATCTAGATTTTCAAGTTTTGTTGAGTATGGGGTATTGTGGTATTATCTGGTTGTTTTTTGAATTTTCTCAGTTGCTGTTTTTATGTCTCTCCTTTCATTTCTGATTTTGTTAATTTGGATACTGTCTCTGTGACCTCTAGTTAGTCTGGCTAAGGGTGTATCTATCTTGTTGATTTTCTCAAAGAACCAGTTCCTAGTTTTGCTTATTTATATCATTTTCTTCTTTTCTATTCGGTGGATTTCTGCCCTGGGTTTGACTGTTTCTTACCATCTACTCCTCTTGGGTGTGATTGTTTCTTTTTGTTCTAGAGCTCTCAGCTGTGTGGTGAAATTACTAGTGTAGGATTTCTCCAATTTCTTTACCAGGACATGTAGTGCTACAAAATTTCCTCTTACCACTGTTTTCATCATGTTCTATAAGTTTGGGAATGCCGTGTTCTCACTTTCATTGAATTCTAGGAAGTCTTTCATTTCTTTCTTCCCTGACCAAGTTATCACTGAGTTGTTCAGTTTCTATTTGTATGTGGGTTTTTTGTGTTTTTGTTGTTAAAGACCAGCCTTTGTCCTTGGTGATCTGATAGGCTGCATGGGATTATTTCAATCATCTTGTATTTGTTAAAAATTGTTTTGTCACCAATTTTATGGTCAATTTTTGAGAAGGTGCCACAAAGTGCTGAGAAGAAGGTATAGTCTTTCATTTTAGGGTGAAATGTTCTGTAGATATCTGTTAAATCTATTTGGTTTGTAACATCTATTAGTTCCACCATGTCTCTGTTTAGTTTCTGTTTCAATAACCTGTCCACTAGTGAGAGTGGGGTGTTGAAGTCTCTCACTGTTATTGTGTGGAATTCTATTTGTGTTTTGAGCTTTAGAAAAGTTTATTTTATAATTATGGGTGCCCTTGCATTTGGGGCATAGAGGTTCAGAATTGAGACTTTCTCTTGTTGGACTTTCCTTTAATGAATCTGAAGTATTCTTTTTTAGAAGTATTCTTTCTCATCTTGCATGGAAACATTTGGTTGGAAATCTATTTTATTGGATATTAGGATGGCAACTCCAGCTTGTTCCTTGGGACTATTTGCTTGGAATTCAATCCACATTTTTTCCAGCCTACAAGATGTGAAGGGATAAAGAGAATACAAAAGTTGAGGGGATGGACAACTAATGACTGGACCACCTTAAGACCCATGTCATGAAAGAGAGCCCATTCCTGACACTATTAACGATATTCTGCTATATTTTCAGACAGGCACCTAGCATAACTAGCATAAAGGATTCACCCAGCAACTAATTGAAACAGATGCTGAGAATTACAGCCAAACATTAGGTGGATCTTGGGGAATTTTGTGGAATGGGGGTAGGATTGAAGGAGCCAGAGAAATAAAGGACACAAGAAAACATATGGAGTCAACTAACCTGGGTCAAGACTGGACCACCAACCAAAGGGTACACATATGGAAGGCCTAGGCCCCTTAAATAAATGCCACAGATATACAGCTTTGTCTTTTCTTGAGATCCTTAACAGAAGGAGCAGAGGTTTCTTTTGTTGCCTGCCTTTGGATCCCTTTCCCCTAACTGGACTACCTTGTTTAGCCTCAATAGGAGAAGATATAGTTTGACATCTTAATTATACATTTATTCTATGAATTCTTGTTACATGGGTGCAAGGTTATTGTTTTCCTTTGTTTTATTTTGATCATCCATTTGATTATAGGATAGATAGAATAATAAATATATTGCTACCTTTTTGCATAATGTTTTATTTTTATTAATATTCACATTCTGAGTTAAAAATTTTATTTGGCATATGCTTTTTAGTAGTATATATTCATTATACTATATAACATATTTTCATGGCCAGAGAAGGCTGGGGTCGCCAATATTTTACAAAACCTTGAATCATCCATTTCTGCATTCTAAGGCAATTTTTTTGATTGAATCACTGAAGGCCTGTTTGACTTGCTTGTTCCTCAAGGTGTAAATGAATGGGTTCAGCATGGGAGCAATGGAGGTGGTTAGTACAATGACCCCCTTGTTGATAGCCACTGAGTCCTTTGCTGAAGGTTTGATGTAGATGAAGATGCAGCTGCCATAGGTGATGGAAACCACAATCATGTGGGAAGAGCAGGTGGAAAAGGCTTTTTTCCTCTGCTGAGCAGAAGGGAATCTTAGAATGGTCTTGATTATGTATACATAAGAAAGCACTACACCAAAAAGGGTTGTGATGAAGGTCAACACGGCACAGCCTATAACCATCTGCTCAATGACCCATGTGTCTGAGCAGGAAATCTTCAGGAAGGGAGACACATCACAAAGAAAGCTATCAAGGATGTTAGAATCACAGAACTGAAGATTTTGGCTCAGGCTAAATGGTGGCAGTATGATGGTTACTCCAGCTATCCAACAACAAAGAAGGAGTCTTCTGCAGGCAGTGCTCATGATGACGGTGTAATGCAGGGGTTTGCAGATGGCCACATAGCGGTCATAGGACATGGTGGCCAGGAGGAAAAATTCAGTTACTCCAAAAAGGTCGGTGAAAAATGCTTGACTGGCACAGGCACCATAGGTGATAGTCTTATCTCCTGTTGCTAGGTTATACAAGTATCTAGGAATACAGGCTGATGTGAACAAGATTTCTAAGAAGGAAAAGTTTTGCAGGAAAAAGTACATTGGAGTTTTAAGGTGAGGATCTATTAATGTAAGTAAGATAATTGTCAAATTCCCAGTTATATTCAACAAGTAAGTAAAAAGCAGAAAAATCAAAAGCAGACTTTGAATTTGTGGATCCTCTGTAAGTCCCAGGAGAATGAATGTTGTTACTGTACGGTTCCTCATAGCTGACTCCTGATTCTTATCTGGTTTCTTAGAAAAAATAAAGTAGGTACTCTATCAGAATATATGGAGACTACAGTTCTACAGTTGTTAACAATGAGAAGTAAACCTAAAAAACTGATTAATATAAAGTGTCTTCCTTGTCTTGATAATCAATATTTCTCCTATTCTTCCAAGCTGCAATGTTTTGTAATTTTTGAATATTTAATAGTTACAAAATAATAATTTAAAATTCTCTATTCCTCTGTCTCATTATTTAAATATATTTAATTTTTGTCTAATTTAGAATGGGTTTTTTTAATTGATGATACCATCAGCACTACAATTTAATTTACCTTTGTGTACTTTTTTTGCTTTGAAGTTGAAATGAACATTTGCTAAAAGCTTCCTATCTTGCTAGGATCTTTGTCCCTAACAAACACAGCTATAAAACAAATAATTTGGACTTTCCACAGAGGTTATCCAAATATACCACCAGTTATAACTTCAAGCCCACCCTGTATAAAACTTATATGTTCATTTGTGTATACTTGGTGTGGTTTGTAGAAGCTATATATAGCAAGTCTTTATGATTATAGGTGAAATTTAACTTGTGACTTTTGTTTGAAATGTTGGGAATTGATCCATAACCCTGGGAATGCCAGGCAAGTATTCTATCCCTGGGTTACATCTTAGTCCTTTCAAATAGAATCTACACGTGATAATCCTTCTATGTATATTTAACAATGATCTCCCTTCAGAAATTCAGATTATATACAATCATATTCAACACACATATATTTCATTTCATAGACTCTGGTTTTTCTTCTTCCCATGTGATCCCTATAGTAAAGCTAGGCATTGAACTCCCATGCAATACCAAGTATTAAGTAAGTAATCAATTTATGGAAGCACATGTTGGAAGGACCGTATCCTCCAATCACTTCTTCTTTCTACTACATCTTTCTTTAAGGGTCACTGAATTCAACCCAAGGGTAACAATATCTCTTTGGTTTTCAGCCTAAGCTTTGTTTATTTTTGGAAATCAGGTTGACACATATAAAAAAACTGAGTATTGTGACCAACACCTGTAATCTCAGAGATGGAGATGTAAAGGAAAGAGGACCCCTAAAGCTCACTTTCTAGCCAGCATAGATGAACTGGTGAATACTAGGTTTCCAGAGTCCATGGAGAGTGATTGGAGAAGATGCCTAACATAAACTTTACCTGCATGTGCATACACACGCATGAGCACCCACATTCATACATGCTTACATGCACACAAACATCCCATTTATATCATAAATTAATAGGTGAACTTTGCAATACTGTATTTGGGTAAATAGGTTCTTTGCAGTGTTTTAATCTTTATCATAGCTGGGTTATAATATCCATCATTCAAATAGTTTTTGGTCAGTATTTTTAGGACTTGTTATTTATTTATTTATTTTATGCACCAACAAATGAAAGATTTTTCTGGAGACTCTAATGAAATAGAAGCAAGTGTGGATTGAAAGCACTGACTAAAGACTAATTAAAATATTCCTTTCTGGGCTGGCAAGATAGTTCAACTGGAAAATGAAGCCATGACCTGAGTTTGATCCAAGGATCACATGATACAAAAATAGAACTGACTCCTGCAAGTGGTCCTTGGACTCCCACATATACATGATGGCTCATTTGTGGCCCCCAACATAAAATAAATAACACTAATTAAAAACTCCCTTACTACTAAAATAAGTACAAAGCAAACTCCAAACATAATCAAGACTCCCACATTTGTGACACTGCCTCAGAGAAGCACCTTTAGCCAGGATCTGGTTATGGGAGTGGGAAGTACAAAAGACAGTAGAGGCACACAGGGAACAATCTCAATGGATCACTTGAAGATACAGTGACAACTTCTTCAGGAATCTGTCAACCTCTTTTATGAATCCCACTCTTGTCAGCTTACAGATATCAAATGCTTTATTAAGGTGCTAAACTCAATCGTGCACAAGTTTGAAACATTAGAGTCTAAGAATGTAATTAGTTTACAGTAATCATAAATGACACCATTCTAAGATATAAAAAAATGGTTTCCTTTTTTTCCTGTACAGCTAGCTTTGAGCTTTGGCAGCTCATAAGTGATCTTAAGATGTGACATATTTTTTTAATTCTATTGTTTTGAGAGTTTTTTATTACAGTGTACATAAGGGATCTTGAACAATATGATACTACTTAAATTCCTCTAGGTTGAAGTGTAAAAATTATCATCTTATACAGCTGTACAATTACACAACCTTCTGAAGACCAATTAAAGTAATTAGTATGAATGATTGCAAATAATCTGGTGGTAACATTCTCATGCCTTTCAAAGTTAATTAATCACAGTTTCTGTTCACTAGGTAACTACAAAAAAACTCGGCAGTTCTAGAAATTTATTATGAGTTTTCTATTATCATGGTAGAGTATCTCCTCAGTAGATTTTTCTGCTATTATAACATATGGTTGATATTTCTTCCATTGTTTTTCTGTATTTTCTAATTTAATTTTAAGAAGTGTAATGTTAGGAACAGTTTCTTTAGTAAGACAATTAATGTTTATAATTCTCTGATCTATATTAACAGTGTGACTTTTGAAATCTATAATTAAGAACCAGAAGATTGTTTATAACACAGGTTCAAAAATTAGTGGGTTTGAGATATAGATCAGTTGGTAAAGTATTTGTAAGCCTGAGAGTCTGTGTTCAATCCTAAGAATTCATGACAAACAGTTTCTAACTGGGTGGTGGTAGTACAGGTCTTTAATCCCAGTAGTTAGGCAGGAGGATCTCTGAGTTGGAGTTTAGTCTGGTCTACAGAGTGAGTTCTGGGAATATCAGGACTACACAGAGAAACTATGTCTCAAAAAACAAAAAACAAACCAACTACCAATACCACCAGCCACATAAAACCAAACAACAAAAAGCCCCAACAATAGCAACACAATAACAACAACAACAACACAACAACAACAATGTAGGTTTGGTGGTACATGTTGGGAGGTAGCGGCAGGCAGATCACTAACTAGGACTTGCCAGGCCAGGGTGACAAGTTCTAGAAAAGGTACTCTATCTCATAAAAAGAATAGATAGTCAGAGTGACTCCTAAGATTTTCATCTGGCCTACATTCACACATACACACACACACACACACACACACACACACACACACACACACACACATACACACACACACACACACACACACACACACACACACACACACATAAGCAATGGCTTTTCTGTATATTAAAAGATGTTTAAACCTGACATTGATCAGTTACATAGTCTCCTCAGAGGAGGAACATGCTTCAGTGTTTTCTCTAGAACAAAAATTTTAGGCATAGTCAACTATTTTGTTTTTGTGTATTTTAAAGTAACTGGAAATAAAAATACTTGCCATTTGTTCGATTATATTAATTATTTTTGAAAAATTTGGGTTGCTATAGAAAAATAATGTAAAATAAATAAAGCTCTCTATATCTGGTCTACATTTTCTTTCTGAAAAATATAACTAGAGGTTATGAATAATATAGAAATATAACTATCAGACACAGAACTTTTACACATGAGCATGTAACTTGTCATATGCTATTTACTTTAAAATATCTCATGAATACATTTGATGACTTTTTGACACCTGCTCAACTGGTCATAAATCCCCAGCCAAATGATTTTAAAAATTCCTCTTTACTCTCTGTTGCCATTGATTGATCTAGTGACAAATTCATGTTTAAGACATTTTGCTCATTCTCTCAGCAATCAGTTAATTACATTATAATCTGAAATATTTTTAATCTTGGGCCAGCATGTGTAAGTTTTGAGATTTGCTTATATAAACGAGGAGATAGAACATCCTCTAAAGGCCTAAAGTAAACTGTGATGTGAACTGTTTTCTTTGTTTAATATTTTTTCTACCACTGGGGCATAGGGATGAATGCTTTTAACCCAGCATCTCGGAGGCAGAGACTGGTAAATCTCTCTGAGTTTGAGCTCAACCTGGTTTATATAGTGAGTTCCAGAACAGCCAAGGCTACATAAAAAGATCCTTGCCTCAAAACAAAACAAAAATAGAACAAAACAAAGCAAAACACTCAAACCCAAACTAACCAACCAACCAACCAGACAAAACCAAAAAATGATAGAAAGAACTTTCAAGTTTCCATCCTTTAGAATTGGGAGCAAGGTCAGCTACCCCAGGTATCTAGCATCCAATAAAATCACAAATCTACAGGATCATCACTGAGGAAGTTCCAGGGACTCTGGTGTTCCATGGCACCCCAAGGGATTTCACAAAAAAATAGACAAAGTCTGGCAGTTCTGAAATGTCTATGCAGCCCACCCACCTCCTGGCAATTCCTCAGACTCGTTCTTCAGCATTTAGACCAGTCTGCTGACTCCTAGCTCAGGACACTTGAAATGGAGCCCCTTGTTCTGAAACCCATATCTTCACTTCCAGTCCTGGAGACTCCCCCTCTTCTATGAAATAATAAGAGACAAAGTTTGAAAAAATATTATTGAAATTGAGCCATGCTATTCTTTCTATGTATTTGGAAGATTCAAAGAAAAGTGTAAACTGTAGTGGCCATTCAGTATACCACCTTTTAGGTAACCAGCCCATATTTATAGATGAATTTCAAGGGACCCTGTTTTCATAGTGAGAGTGCGCTTATGCCAGAATATTGAGGAAGCACACTAGACAGTGCTCACTGTACACTATGCTGACAGTGTTTACCGAATTTATGGTCTCTACAAAAGTGCCAACTCCCATTTTGGCTTCTTTAACAATACTTCATACACACACAAATGATAACTGTATATATCAAGTATGCTTCTCTGAAACATTTTTCCCTAATCTCCCATAAAGAAAAGTAACTACAACTTTCTAGTTGTACTTACTATTTGGAGAGCCAATCACAGCTTCCAATGGATAGCAGTGGCATTCTTTGCATGGGACATGGGACAGATCTTCCCCATGAAGGCTTGGGATTGAATTTCTGGCTTGTTCTCATGCACCTCTACTCACCTTAGAATGCTTCAATGATTATGCTGCTGAGATTTTCACCTCTAACTTGGTGCACCAGCAAAACTTTAGGGATTTAACCTACTTTAAAATGCTCCAAGTTTAAACATAATATTGGGGTCTTTCTGTTTTCTTTCTTCTGAATATTAAGAACTTCCTCTGATTTTGAAGAAAAAGAATATTGATCCTCTTCACTTTGTGAGACTGTTAAGATACTAATAGAGTAATTATTTGTTTATTCTCCAAAGCTGAAGTGAAATAGCCACAAGGGACCTTGGTGACCCAATTTTAAGATTAGCTAATGAGTTTCCTATGTAACAAACTTGGCAGAAATCCCAAGAAGAAAAAAAAGTAACAGCGAGGACAGTATCCTCAGAGAAAAGGAGATGCAATGGTTGCAAGGAGTGCAGGTTGACATAGCATTGAAGACCAAAGGACACACTGACTTCCTGCATTTGTGTCCATCTTTCAGAGTGGACATAAGACCATCAGACTTTCACTTTAAAATTATAACTGAGTGCCAGAGACAAGCTCCAGCAGAGGACAGAGCCTGAGAAGAATGGATGTAGCAGCCAGTGTAGTGGTGGATTTCACTGAACAGCAGCTTAAATTTTCTCTGAGCCTCTGAAGATATTTTGTCTGTGTCTGCACAGGGGAGGCAGATCAGAGCAGAAAGCACTGTTTTCTCAGGGCCACATGGCTTATTTATATTTCTTACAGCAGCAATTATATAATTTCATATTTGTATTTAAAAGAATTTTCTAATACATAATTATACAAGAAGAATAAAACAAAAGTTTTAAATTAATGATTATTGTCTCAGCATCAATAATCACATTTCTTGTGCCAAAGTTTAGCTAAATGTGTGTGGAGGGGAATGAGAAGACTCGATATCTCTATGAAAACTTTGCTGTTTCAACTTTTTGACAGTTTGAAGTCAGAAAAAGTTATTCTTTTACAGGTGCTTATAACAAGCAAAGCAAAACTATTTTCCTTTTTTATTAATCATTTTATTTGTTTACATTCCAAATTATACCCCCCTTCCCAGTATCCCCTCCACAAACCCCTCATCCAGTCCTCTCTCCCTTTTGTTCTATGAGGGTGATCCTCCACCTTATCTTCCACTCCCACCTCACTGCTCTAGCAACCCCCTAGGCTGGGATATTAAGCCTCCACAGGACCAAGGGCCTCCCCTCCCATTGATGTTAGATAAGACCATCCTCTGCTACATATATAGCTGGAGCCATGGATCCACTCTTTCGTTGGTGGTTTAGTCTCTGAGAGCTCTGGGGGGGAGGTCTGGTTGGTTGATAGTGTTGTTCTTTCTGTGGAGTTGCAATCCCTTTCAACTCCTGAAAAACAAAACCCTAACAAGCTGAATTATAACACATTTCAAGCCTTTTTATTTCTTGTTTCCTTGTCTATTGCTTATATATCTTTCCAATATAATCTTTATATTAATTTTGCTATTGAGTGTGAGAATTGACAGGAGCCATTTGTCTGTTACTAAAAGCAGGGTAGAAGTTTGCCTGTTTTCTGAAGCAAGGAAGAGAACAAAAAAGAGAAGTCAGCCTGCCAGGCAGTTAAACAAGTCAGGGTCTGTTGGCAGATTTTCTTGCCTGCTGAGGCATGGCCTCCTGAGGCATGAAAGGATGAGAGGAGGTGTTCTTCAGGCTTGAGGCCAGAAGCTGAAGATTCTATTGACCTTGATGGAAGAAATAGGCTTTTGGATGGGAACAGATGTCTTACATTTATATTTCAGCAATTGTTTCTATTAGCTTGTAGCTTTGCTTCCCATGGTTTACTGTGTAAAATAAAAGGCTATGAAAAATACACCCACTGCTGGTATGGTATTTGCCTGTAGCCCTTTCATATCTGTCTCTTGCATCTTCTTCTGCTTTTCCTATAGTCATACTCATGCCCCCCTCAGAGGACTGTTCGACTTCTTGCCGGTGGGCTGGTACAGAGTATCAAGTTCTAGTCTATACAAAATTTTATCCCTATTGTTCTCATATTCTCCAATAAAATGCAGCAGGACTTCTAATGATTAATCTATGTTCTTTGAATCTTGGCTTCCTAAACTCTTTTGCATAGTGTTTCTTTTTTAAAAAAAACTTACTGATATTATCACTACAGAATTAACAGGAAATGTTCCCAATTTTATTTGTGGGTTTTCTGCATGTCTGTAGTCTTAGCCTAACCCCAGCCTTCAGGAGTAAGGTGAAGACATTCCACTTGATGACTTTACTAAGTTTATTTTTAATCCAGATAAATTTTTTCTGTTATGTTTTTCTCCCCCAGACCATCCCAGGACACCAATGCTTTCAAAGCCAAAAGGCAAACAGAGAACACTAGAAACAGTTGTATAGATATTAAAGCAAGATTGTTCCTGTTCACAATTAGGAAAGGCTCATGGGACCCTACCACAAATATCCACTAGAGAACAGATAGCCTCTTTAACAAACAGTACTAGTGAAACTGGATAGTCTCTGTCATGAGATCTGCCTATACACTCCCTTGCACTCTATAGGAGTAGTTTTTCATGCCATGCATTACCATAGGATACTCATGTTAAAAACAGCTTTTAACTCCGTTGATGGATTAATATACAGCACCATTTGTCAGGAACCAACCTTCCAGAACTAACTGATGAATGATTTATTATTGGAAATAGAAACGGAGCCATTCTATAATGGAGTGAGACTTTAAGTACACATTGGTATATTAAAATCATACTAGAGAAAATAAACCCAAGAATTTACAAGACACACCAGACTGAGAAAATGAAGTCCCTTATTTAGATGCAATAATGTGACAGACACTAAACACTGCAATGAACTCATTCCAATCTATTACCTGATAGCTAGTGTCTAGGTTGAGAAGTAATAGATGACTCTCTATGGCGCTTGGGCTGGGCTCTTGACCCTAGTGCTGCTGTTCCCTACATGACTGCTGATATAGACACCTGTTTCCCTTGTTGGGATCTGTACTTTGAACTTGCTGCTTCCTCTTCCTGGACTCCAGTTGAACTTTCCCCCTCATGGCTGGACTCTGAAGCTTTGCTGTCAATTCTTGACTCCAGTCGACTTCAACAGTAGCCCCCTCCTAGTACTTATCTGCTTCCTACTCTATCAATACCTTTAGCATGACATCAACTAGGACTTCAGGAACATAATCTTTTTCTTTGTTGACTTTTTATTTTATTTTATTTTATATATTGAATATGTTATCAAAGCATCATTTTAGAATATTTTAAATTAAAATATAATTGCATCACTCTTTCTTTTCTATTTTCTCCCTGCTCCTCCCATGTTCTATCTCTTCCATCTTCTCTTGTCCCCCATCACT
The DNA here is from genome assembly GCF_963924665.1 of Micromys minutus. Lineage (NCBI taxonomy): Eukaryota > Metazoa > Chordata > Mammalia > Rodentia > Muridae > Micromys > Micromys minutus. Next base: position 5,759,087 of record NC_137957.1, read on the forward strand.
CTAAAACTGATAGCTTCTTTTTCTTTATTGTTGTTATACATTCATATGTATATATACACTGGTATACACACACACACACACACACACACACACACACACACACACAAAACCCGTCGATTATATTTTTATTGTTCATCATATGGTTTCAGGGATGACAAGTTTGCAATGGATAACCAGTTAGGGGGCTTATCCCTGGGAGAAGTTAATCCTCTCAGCAGTCATAAGAAGCTTCTTTGTTGAAGAATGATAGGTACATTTATCTGTGGGTATACAGATGTAGTTAGAATTTCTTCTGTCTAGCAGAATTATAGTAGTAGATTCTCTTCTAACATTCATTATGTCACCAGACCATTTAAGTTGGTTAGGGTTTTAATACCAGTCACTATTTTTCTTCTGTTGAGTGCATGTTATGTCTACTTAGACAGCTGTTGTTTACCACCAACATGTGAGTACCACTAATGTACTTTTATTAATATCTTGTCATGGTGGCCATGGTTGTGGCTTATTATATGGATAAGACTATCAATTGCTTTTCCTGAAAGCTTTCAAAGTACTTTCTGGTACTATGAAAATTAGATCACAAAAGAAGGCTTTTGTGTTAGATACAGCTCAAATAACACAAGTCTTCTGTCCTAAAGTGTGAGGTATCTTCAGTAATAAAAATTTCAACAACCCTGCCTGCACATGGCTAAGCCTGCAGAGAAGTCTTGCAAGTACTACCTGAGCCCATGTGAGAGAGCCAGGTGACTGCCATCAAGACTTGAACCTGCCCCCAGACAGCTGAGACCCCAGAACAGCCTTGCAAGTGCTCTTCTGCCTGAGCACACACGGAGCTTGCCACATACCCTTTGGACTGTCCCTGGAGGAATAGCTGGGAGCTGCTGGAGCACAGCTAGAGTGGTGCACTCTGGAATCGGGTTCTTCCCAGCCCTGTGAGAGGGCCAGGTGACCTCCATCAATTCTCAGGATCCCCCTGCTCATGGCTGAGCCCCCAGAGAAGTCTTGCAAGAGCTCTCCCACCTGAGCCCTCAGAGACAGAATGGAGCCACTACAATCAGAACTCACTACCTGCCTGCAAAGAGACAAACATCCAGAAGCAACTTTCATCCTGAGCCTATGGGCCCTTACATCCACAATTAAGACAGTGTGGAGAGCAGGTGTGGCAAAATGGTCCAAGATGGCATTTGGGACTCGGGTCAAGTCTTGTGACTGGCCCCTGCCTTACTCCCACTCCTGAATACAGCCACATGATTCCTTTAAGCTGTGCAGGCGCACCCATGATGCGAGAGCAGGCCAGATGACATGGACCTATGAACTGCAGCCATGCAACAAGGACTGAGGGGGTAGAGTTGAGAGAGGTTAAAAGGGACTGTGCTTGGGGGCAAGAGGAGACAGAGAAGACTCATTTGCATGCTGTAAGGTTCCTGGATAAACTGCTTTGAGAAGAACACTGTGTCGTTGATCCTTTTTTGCTGGTCAGGGATGGTAGCAACAAGTCTGGCTCTAGCCAGAGACAGCAAGAATACCTATAATCACAGACAACAAGATGGCAATAGGAAAGCCTAAGAACCTAAGCAATAAAAACGAAGACAACGTGGCAACATCAGAACACAACTCTCCCACCACAGCAAGTAGTAGATTGCCAAACACACCAGAAAACAAGACTTAGACTTGAAATCATACTTCGTAATGATGACAAAGACCTTGGATAAACGCATAAATAACTTCCCTAAAACATTACAGGAGAACCGGGAAAAATCACTGAAAACTACAGGGAAAAAAAACAACCAAACAGATGATGGAATTGAAAAATGAAAATAGAAACAATAAAGAAAACACAAAAAGAGACAACCCTGGAAAACAAAAACCAAAGAAACAAAAATAAAAACAAAAAAACAAAACTGGACACTGATGCAAGCATCAGCAACAGACTACAAGAGATGGAAGAGAGGATCTCAGGGGCCGAAAACAACATAGAAAACAGACAAAATAGTCAGAGAAGATGCAAAAACCAAAAAGGTCCTAACCCAAAATGTCTAGAATATCCAGGACATGATGAGAAGACCAAATCTAAGGATAATAGGTGTAATAGAGAGCAAACACCAAAATCCAGATCTCCCATCACAGCAAACAGCAGAATGGCAAAGACTCCAGAGAAAGAAGACTCAGTCCCGAAATCATACCTCAAGACGAAGATAGAGATCCTTAAACAAAAACGGGGGGGAAAGCATAAAGAAATAGAAGCTTTTAGAACAGAGATAATATGCAGTCACTGATAATAGGATACTAACCCCATAAAGCACTGAACACCACAGAAACAACTCACAGAGTGTGTGAAGGTCAAGAAAAGAAAAAAAAAGAAAAGAAAAAACCATTATGTTTACTCCTTACACACAAAGAAAACTTTGACTAATCCAGGTTACATCCTGTTTTACATGTACTTTATGCTCATTGTAACTAGTAAGATCTTAATAAACACTATCGAACCTTAAGAAAAAAAAAGCCAAGCAATGACAAAAATGTATTTGTATACTTTTATGCAAAAAATGCTTAAAATTTGTACATTTATCTTTGTTTTTTAAAATAAAGTTTTTTTAATTAAAAAAAGAAAGAAATAGAAGCTCTTAATGAGGAAACAAAAAAAAAAAACAGTCAAGGAAACCAAAAAGCTACAGGAAAATAGAACCAAAGAGATGAAGGAATGGAGGAAGGAATTTAAAATGCAAATGGAAACAATAAAGAAAACAGTAAAAGACACAAGCCTGGAGATAGAGAACCTAAAAAAGAAATCAGGAATCTCAGAAGCAAGCAATACCAACAGACTACAAAAAAAGGAAGAGAGAATTTCTGGGGATAAGGACAAAATGGAAAACATAAACAAAACAGTCAGAGAAGATGCAAAAGCCAAAAAGCTCATAACCCAAAATATCCAGGGGTTCCAAGACACAATGAGAAGACCAAACCTAAGGATAATAAGAATAGAAGAAGGCAAAGAATATCAACTATAAAGCAGAGTAAATATCTTCAAGAAAATCATAGAAGAAAACTTCCCTACCCTTAAGAATGAGATGACCATGAACATAAAACAAGCCTACAGAACTCCAAATAGGTTGGACCAGAAAAAAAAATTCCTCAGGACACATAATAGTCAAAATGCCAAGTGCCCAAAGCAAAGAAAGAATACTAAAAGCAGTAAGGGAAAAAGGTCCTGTAACATATAAAGGCAGACCAATCAGAATCACACCCAATCTCTCAACAGAGACTATGAAAGCTAGAAGATCCTGGACAGACATCATGTAAAACCCTAAGAGAGCACAAGTGTCAGCCCAAACTACTATACCCAGCAAAACTCTCAATCACCATAGATGGAAATACCAAGATATTCCAAGACAAAACTAACTTTACACAATGGCTGACCACAAACACAGCACTAGAACGAATTATAGGTGGAAAACCCAATACAATGAGGGGAACTACATCCTAGTAAAATCTAAAAGCTCCTAAGTAAAAAAAAAAAAACCAAAAAGAAGAAAGACACACAGGCACATTGCTACCTAGGAAAACAAAAAAACAGGAAAGAGCAACCACTATTCCTTAATATCTGTTAACATAAATGGACTCAATTCCCTAACAAAAAGATATATTCTATCAGACTGGATACATAAACAAAACCCAGCATTTTGCTGCATACATGAAATTCATCTCAGAGACAAAGACAGACACAATCTCAGAGTAAAAGGTTAGGAAAAATTTCCAAGCAAATGGCCACAAGAAGCAAGATGGAGTGGCCATTTTAATAGAAAATAAAGTAGATTTTCAACAAAAGGTTATAAAAAAGATAAGGAATCACACTTTTTACTCATTACAGGGGAAAATTGTCAGGAGGAACTCTCAATACTTAACATATATAGGCCAAAAACAAAAGCAATCATATTCATAAAAGAAACCCTACTAAAGCTCAAAAAACACATTGCACCCCACACAATAATAATGAGAAAACTCAATACCCCACTCTCACCAATGGACAGATTATGGAAACAGAAACTAAACAAGGACACTGCAAAACTAGCAGAGGTTAAGAACCAACTGGAATTAATAGATATCTACTGAACATATCATCCTAAAACAAAAGAATACACCTTCTTCTCAGAATCTCACAGCACCTTCTAAAAAATGAACACATAATTGGTCACAAAACGAACCTCAATAGATATAAGAAGACGGAAATACTCCCATGCATCCTTTCAGCCATGGTCTAAAGGCTGGTCTTAAATAACAACAAAGACAACAAAATGCCCATATACACATGGAAACTAAACAATGCTCTATTAAACGATAGCAGGGTCAAAGAAGAAATAAAGAAAGAAATTAAGGATTTTCTAGAACTCAATGAAAATGAAAACACAACATACCCACACCTATGGGATGTAATGAAAGCAGTACAGAGAGGAAAACTCATACCTCTGAGTGCTGCCAAAAAGAAACTGCAGAGACCATGCATTAGCAACTTGACAGCAGAGTTGAAAGCTCTAGAACAAAAGGAAGCAGATAAAGCAAGAGATGTAGATGGCAAGAAATAATCAAACTCGGAGCAGAAACTGACCAATAGAAAGAAAAGAAATATTAAAAGAATCAACAAAACCAAAAGTTGGTTCTATAGGAAATTAACAAGATTGATGAACACTTAGCCAAACTAACTAGAGGGCAAAGAGAGAGTATCTAAATTTTAAAAATCAGAAAAAAAAAGTGAGGACATAACAAGTGAAACTGAGGAAATTCAAGAAATCCTCAGATCCTACTAAAAAAGCCTATACTCAACAAAGCTTGAAAATCTGCAGAAATTAGTGATTTGTAGACAAAAACCAGAAACTAAAGTTACACCAATACCAGGTTAACCATCTAAATAATCCGATAACACCTGAAGAAATAGAAGCAGACATAGCAAGCCTGAAAACCAAAAAAATCCCAGATCCAGATTGATAAAGTGCAGAATTTTATCAGACATTTATTGACAACCTATTACCAATACTCTCCAATCTATTACACAAAAATAGAATCATGGAACACTAATTAATGAGTTTTTAGAGGACACAATAACCTTCATTCCTAAGCCACACAAACACCATACAAGGAAAGAGAAATTCAGACCAATCCCACTTATAAACATTGATACAAAATTACTCAACAAAATCCTTGCAAACCGAATCCAAGAACACAACAAAATAATCATTCACCATGATCAAGTAGGCTTCAGCCCTGGGATGAGAAGATGGTTTGATATACAGAAATCCATCAACGTAAACCACCAAATAAACAAACTCAAATAAAAAAAAATATGCTCATCTCACTACATGCTGAGAAAGCATTTGACAAAATTCAACACCCCTTAATGGTAAAAGTCTTGGAAAGAACAGGAAACCAAGGCCCATACCTAAAAATAATAAAAGCAATATACATCAAACCAATAGCCAACCTCAAACTTAATGATAAGAAACTTGAAGCAATCCCACTAAAATCAGAGACTAGACAAGACTGCCCACTCTCCCCCTACCTACTTAACATATTACTGGAATTCCTGGCCAGAGCAATTAGAGAGGAAAAAAAATCAAATGGATAAAATTTGGAAAGGAAGAAGTAAAAACATCACTATTTGCAGAAGACATGATAGTGTACTTAAGTGTCCTCAAAAACTCCAACAGAGAACTTCTACACCTGATGAACAAGTACAGCAAACTGGCTGGATATAAAATTAACTCAAACAAATCAGTAGCCTTACTCTACTCAAAAAACAAACATGTGGATAAAGAAATTATAAAAAAGATACCCTTCACAATAGTCACAAAAAATATGAAATACCTTGGTATGACTCTAACTAAGCAAGGAAAGGACCTGTATGACAAGAACTTCAAACCTTTAAAGAACTAAATCGTGAAAGATCTCAGAAAATGGAAAGATCTCTCATACTTATGAATTGGAAGGATAAACTTTGTAAAAATGGCCATTTACCAAAAGCAATCTACAGATTCAATGCAATCCCCATCAAAATACAAACCCAATTTTTTATTGAGTTGGAAAGAGCAATGTGAAATATCATCTAGAATAACAAAAGACCTATAATAGCAAAATCCATCCTCAACAACAAGAAAACATCTGCGGGAATCACTATCCCTGACCTCAAGCTCTATTACAATGCAGTTGTGCTGAAAACTGCATGGTACTGGTACATAAATAGGCACGTGGATCAATGGAATACGAAAGAAGATCCAGCACGGCCCATCTGCCACTCGGACCAGCAGCTCGTAAAGGTTGAAAAACTGGTGAGTAGGAGATCTGGGCAGACAGGGAGCAGAGAGATATCTGCGGAGTGCGCACCGAAAGCACACCCTCCAACCTGCCTGATCCAGGGACCAGGAACAGAACTTTGGAACTTCTTTTCCAACCCGGCTGCGACTTCAGGGCGCAGAACAGAGCCCGGCCCATCTGCCACACTGACTGGCAGCTCCTAAAGGTTGAAAAACTGGTGAGTAGGAGATCTAGGCAGCCAGGGAGCAGAGAGATCTCTGCACAGTGCGCACAGAAAGCACACCCTCCAACCTGCCTTAATGAGATTGCAAACTTTCTGTAAGGCTAAGGACATTGTCAAGAAAACAAAACAGAAGCCAACAGAATGGGGAAAGATCTTTACCAACTCCACATCAGATAGAGGCCTAATATCCAAGGTATACAAAGAACTCAAAAAGCTAGACACCAGATAATCAAACAACCCTATTAAAAAATGGGATACAGAGCTAAACAAAATGTTCTCAATTGAGAAATATCGAATGGCTGAGAAACATCTGAGGAAGTGTTCAACATCCTTAGCCATCAGGGAAATGCAAATCAAAACAACCCTGAGATTCCACCTCACACCAGTCAGATTGGCCAAGATCCAAAACTCAGGTGACAACAGATGCTGGCGAGGTTGCAGAGAAAGAGGAACACTTCTCCACTGTTGGTGGGGTTGTAAACTGATACAACCATTCTGGAAATCAGTCTGGTGATACCTCAGAAAATTGGACATAGTACTACATGAAGACCCAGCTATTCCACTTCTGGGCATATACCCCAGAGACACTTTAATATACAACAAAGATACATGCACCACAATGTTCATAGCAGCTCTATTTATAATAGCCAGAAGCTGGAAAGAACCCAGATGTCCTTCAGAAGTTGAATGGATACAAAAATTGTGGTACATTTACACAATGGAATACTACTCAGCCACCAGAAACAATGACTTAACCAAATTCTTAAGAAAATGGCTGCATCTAGAGAATATCATCCTGAGTGAGATAACCCAGTCACAAAAGAACAGACATAATATGCAGTCACTGATAGTGGGATGCTAACCCCAGAGGCTCGGACTTCCCCAGAAACAACTCACATACTGTGTGAAGTCCATGAAAAAAATAAAACAAAACAAAACAAAAAAAAATGTCATGCTCAATTCTTACACACTAAGAACACATTGACAAGTTCCGGTTTACACCCTGTATCACATGTACTTTTTGCTCATTGTAAAAAAAGAAAAAAGAAAAAAAGCCAAGCACTGACACAGCTGTATTTGTATACATCTATGCAAAAAAAAACAAAAACAAAAAAAAAACAAAACTCAGATGACAGCAGATGCTGGCGAGGTTGCAGAGAAAGAGGAACACTTCTCCACTGTTGGTGGGGTTGTAAACTGATACAACCACTCTGGAAATCAGTCTAGCGATTCCTCAGAAAACTGGGCATAGTACTACCTGAAGATCCAGTTATTCCACTTCTGGGCATATACCCCAGAGACATTTCAATATACAACAAAGATACATGCACCTCAATGTTCATAGCAGCTCTATTTAAAATAGCCAGAAGCTGGAAAGAATCCAGATGTCCTTCAGTAAATGAATGGATACAAAGATTGTGGTACATTTTCACAATTGAGTACTACTCAGCTATCAGAAACAATGACTTAACCAAATTCTTAAGAAAATGGTTGCATCTAGAGAATATCATCCTGAGTGAGATAACCCAGTCACAAAAGAACAGACATAATATGCAGTCACTTATAGTGGGATGCTAACTCCAGATGCTTGGACTGCCCCAGAAACAACTCACAGACTGTTCAATTAAAAAAGTTCAATTAAAAAAGAAAACAAAACAAAAAAAGAATACTTTTCCTAATTCCAGATTACATCTTGTTTTACATGTACTTTTTGCTCATTGTAACTAGTAAGATCTTAATGCACACTATCAAACCTTTAAAAAAACCAAGTACTGACAAAAATGTGTTCATATACTTTTATGCAGTAATGCTTAAAACCTGTACATTTCTCTTTGTTTTTTAAAATACATTTTTCATTAAAAAATACCTGTGGTTTCCCTAACCAAGTGAGTTAAGGATCTGTATGACAAGAACTTCAAAACTCTGAAGAAAGAAATTTAAGGGGATCTCATAAGATGGAAAGTTCTCACATGCTCATGCTCATGCTCATGGTTTGGCAGGATCAACATTGTAAATACAGCCATCTTGTCAAAAGCAATCTACAGATTCGATGCAATCCCCATCAAAATTCCAACTCAATTTTTCATAGAGTTATAAAAAGCAATTTACAAATTCATCTGGAATAAGAAGAAACCTAGAATAGAAAAATCTGTTCTCAAGAATAAAATCACTTCTGGGGGAATCACCTTCCCTCATCTCAAGCTATATTACAAAACAATTGTGATAAAAACTGGATGGTATTGGTACAGAGATAGGCAGGTAGATCAATGGAACATAATTGAGGACCCAGAAATGAACCCACACACTTATGGTCACTTGATCTTTGACAAAGGAGCTAAAAATATTCAATGGAAAAAGGACAACCTCTTCAACATATTGTGTTGGTTCAACTGGCAGTCAATGTGCAGAGGAATGCAAATGAATCCATTCTTCCTGCCTTGTACAAAGCTCAATTGCAAGTGGATCAAAGATCTCCACATAAAACCAGGTGCAGTAAAACTATTAGAACAGAAAGTGGGGAAGAGTTGAGAACACATAGACATAGGGGAAATTTTCCTGAACTGAACACCAATGGCTTATGCGCTATGATCAAGAATCGACAAATGGGACCTCATGATATTGTAAAGATTCTGTAAGGCTAAGGACACTGTGAAGAAGACAAAATGACAGCCTAAAGATTGGAGAGGATCTTTACCAATTCTACATCTAATAGAGGGCTAGTATCCAATATATAAAAAGAACTCAGAGAACTATAATATAGAGAATTTTAAAATCCTATTAAAAATGGGGTCCAGACCTAAACAGAGAATTCTCAACTGAGGAATATCGAAGGCCTGAGAAGCACCTAAAAAATGCTCAATATCCCTAATCATCAGGGAAATGCAAATCAAAACAACCCTGAGCTTATATCTCACACCACTTAGAATGACTAAAATAAAAAACTCATGTGATAGTAAATGCTGGCAAGGATGTTGAGAATGAGGAACACTCTTCCACTGTTGGTGGGTTGTAAGTTGGTACAACCACTCTGGAAATCAATCTGGCAGTTCCTCAGAAAATTGATATAGTACTACCTGAAAACCCAGCCACGCCACTTCTGAGCATATGCCCCAAAGACGCTCCAACATATAACAAGGATACATGCTCCACCATGTTTATAGGAGCTTTATTTATAATAGCCAGAAGCTGTAAAAAAAAAAAAAAAAAAAAAACAGCTGTCTATCATCAGATGAATGGATACAGAAAATGTGGTATATTTACACAATGCAGTCCTACTCAGCTATTAGAAACAACGACTTCATGAAATTAATAGGCAATCATCCTGAGTGAGGTATCCAGTCACAAAAGCACACACATGGTATGCACTCACTGATAAGCAGATACTAGTCCCAGAAAGCTCAGAATATGCAATAGTCGAGAAACAATTTACAGACATTATCAAGCTTAAAAAGAAAGAAGGCCAAAATAGGAATGTCTCAGTCCTTCTCGGAAAGGAGAGCAAAACTCTCATGGGAGTAAACGCAAGGTTTAGAGGAACAAGGATTGAAGAAAAGATCACTCAGAAACTGCCTCACCCTGGGACCCACCATATATGCAGTCACCAAATCCAAGCACTACAGCTGATCCCAAAACGTACTTACTGGAAGAACCCAGACAGAGATGGGACTATGCTAGAGTCATATAGATAGAGCTGATTATTTTGCAGCTAATCATTGGTCTGAACTCGAAAATTCCAATGAGGTTTCTAAAGAAAGGACCTAAGGAGCTGATAAGGGTTTCGAACTCATGGGAAGATAACAACATTATCAACCAACCAAACCCTCCAAAACTCCCATAGAGTAAAACACCAACCTTTGTGTGCATTTTGAGAGACCTATTGATCCAGTTGCTGGCATCAATGTGAGAAAATTCTTTTGTTCAAGAAAGGGCACTTTGTCCCAATGCAGAGGAATGAGAAGTTAATAGGGTGGAGAGGGGGACTGGAAGGGAGTGCACCTTTGTGAAGGCAAATGGCAGGGGATGGCAGCAGGGTGAGGTAAAGGGATAACATCCCAAATGTAAATACAGAGTATCTAATAAAAAATATATAAGTGCAGATTTATTGAAGAAGAGACAAACATATATTAACTTTGTTTCTGCTTAGTATTTTATTTCTGTATTTGAAAATACTATTTCTTCTTTGAGACCATGGCAATCTTTTTGAAGGTATCACTGAAGGCTTGTCTAACTTGTTTATTTCTCAGAGTATATATGAAAGGGTTTAACATGGGAGCAATTGATGTAATCAGAACTGCTACACCTTTATTGATAGCCACTGATTCCTTAGCTGAAGGCTTGATGTAAATGAAAATACAGCTTCCATAGGTGATTGAAACTACTATCATGTGGGAAGAACAGGTAGAAAAGGCTTTTTTCTTTTGCTGGGCTGAGGGGAACCTTAGAATGGTCTTGATAATATGTACATAGGACAGAGCAACACACACCAGGGTCAGAATGAAGGTCAGCACTGCACAGACAATCACCAGCTGCTCTATGAGCCAAGTGTCTGAGCATGAAATCTTCAACATAGGAGATGCATCACAGCAGAAATAATCAATAACATTTGAATCACAGAATCTCAAATTTAGGAACATGGTAAATGGTGGGAGTATGATGAGCAAGCCAGCCATCCAGCAGCAGAGAGCAAGCCTCTGACACACCTTCCTGTTCATGATGGTTACATAATGCAGGGGTTTGCAGATGGCCACATAGCGATCATAGGACATAATGGCCAGAAGAAAAAATTCATTTACTCCAAAAACATCAGCAAAAAGCACTTGAGTGACACAAACATTATATGTGATTGAGCTGTCTCCTGTTGCTATGTTGTACAAATATCGAGGAATACAAGCTGATGTAAATGAAATTTCTAATATAGAGAAATTTTGTAGAAAAAAGTACATGGGTGTTTTAAGGTGGGAATCCAATATAGTGAGGGATATGATAGTGAGATTCCCAGTTATGCTGAGCATGTAGGCAAAAAATAGAAACACAAAAATCGGAATCTGAAGTTGAGGATCGTCTGTTAGTCCCAGCAGAATGAAGGTGGTTATTGTGTTGTTCTTCATTATCCACTTCTGAATTGCTCAATCCTCAGGTAAAATGTACCGATTTCTTCTTTGCAATGCAGCAGAGCCAGAGAGCAGTGAACAGTGACTGTTATAGTGAATTTATTTCTGTTTTGTTTCTTCTGCAAGCAGAAGCTGATACTGTTGATATTCTTGAGTGTTTATCTATATAAGTTATGACACTTATATTCTTGCTTTTTATACTTGTAATTTATACCTCACTGGGTTTTCTTGTGGTGTTATATTTGAATCACAATGTGTTCTGATTCAATAAAATTATTGTGTTTGCATGTTTAATATTTCTTTTGTATTTTAAAGGTTCACATTCAAATGTCTTTTCTAAAATATTTTGTCCTCCATAGAATATAAATATGTAGGACCTCATCTGGATTTCACAAACAGGCTCTGTTGCTTTAACACTAAGTTGTATTTTATATTTTACCATTATGATTAAGGATGAATTTATGAAGTATGTTTTTTGTTTTAAGTTGAAACTTCTACATTGCTTTATAACATCTGTATGACTGAATAACTACTTATTTAAAGATTCAGTGTGAATGTCACTTTACTAACCTTTGCCTAAACCTCTGTTGTCTGCTTTGCTCATTTGTGCTCCTTGTCAGGTTACTCTACTTCAGCAGTTTGTCTAAGAAAGTGAGCTTGTCTAATTCATGTACTATTCTATTCTCTTAACACAGATAAAAACCCAAACCAGCACAGTCCTAGAATGGTCATCCATATGCATGAAACACTTCGGCAGTATTTATACATACCCACACCATTGGTTTACACACCGAAAGCAGCAATACGTTCTTTTTGGGCTTCATCGGTAAACAGTTTTGTCACTGACAAACTCTTTTGTATTTCTGTATAATATTTGCATGTGTACATGTGTGTGTGTGTGTGTGTGAGAGAGAGGGGGGGGATGTTAGAGGTGTTCATGTATGTGTATGCACATGTATTTGGAACACACAGGTTCACATCAGGTATCCTGCACTATTCCTACCCACATTATTTTCTGAGACAAAATCTCTTTTTGCACCTGGGCTTTGCTGACTTGGCAAAGGTAGCTAGCCAGTGAACTCTATGTATCTTCTCAAGGATTGTAAATGTGCACCACTGCACATGAATTTTCATGTAGTCTCTGAACATGAGAACTCAGATCCTTATGCTTGTCAGCATTTCATTCACTGAGCAGTTAATTTAGCTTCTGTAATTGATTTTACCTTTATAATTTCTGTAGCTTTTAAATTTGATTTGATATTTTCTTTTTGTATTTGAAACAAGACACATACTAGTGAATAAAGTTATTGCTTATTTACACATTGTCCAAATGTTAAATATCATCTCCTACTTTCATTAGCTGTCATTACAACTTTGCTACTGAAAATTTTAGCTTTCTTGAGACCTCTGTCAGTAATATATTAAAGATATAAGTTAAGAAATTTACATACCTTAATATACGATTTTCTTATTATTTACATGATAATGTATATCAAATATTTTTGCATCCCCATAAATGCACTTAAGACTATTCAATTTACCATACTTAGTTTTGTTAAAAGTTAAAATCTCTGTCTAGATTTGTAAACTGTTATGATTTCACCTTTCACCTATATTAAAAATAAAATAAACATATGCTATACTTTAAAACAATTCTCTGAACTGGTGAGTGGGAGACCTAGGCTTCAGGGGAGCGGAGGGATCTCTGCAGAGTGCACACGGAAAGTGCACCCAATGCCTTGCCCTGCCCTGCCATGCCTGATCCAGCAACCAGGAACAGAAATTTAGAACTTCTGTTTCCACCCGGAGGCGACTTCAGGACGCAGAGCGGAGCCTGGCCCATCTGCCACCCGGAATGGCGGCTCGTAGAGGCTGAGCAACTGGTGGGTGGGAGACCTGGGCTGCCAGGAAGCAGAGAAATCTCTGCCAAGTGCACACGGAAAGTGCACCCCCTGCCTTGCCCTGCCCTGCCTTGCCTGATCCAACGACCTGAAACAGAAATTTAGAACTTCTGTTTCCACCCGGCGGCAACTTCATGACGCTGAGCGGAGCGTGGCCCATCTGCAACACAGAATGGCGGCTCTTACAGGCTGAGAAACTGGTGGGTGGGAGAACTGAACTGCTGGGGAGCAGAGAGATCTCTGAGGAATGCACACGGAAAGTGCACCCCCTGCCTTGCCCTGCCCTGCCCTGCCTGAGCCAGCAACCAGAAACAGAACCTTGGAACTTCTGTTCCCACCTGACGACTCAGAGGCATAAAACAGGGCTCGGCCCTTCTGACACCTGGACCAGTGGAGATCCAGAAACACAGACCAGATACAAAGGAAAGGCAAGAACATATCATTGACAACAAAATGGCAAGAGGAAAGCGAAAGAGTATATCCCAAGGAAACCAAGACAATCTACCAACACCAGAACCCACCTCCCCCATAACAGCAAATATCGGAATTCCAAACACTCCAGAAAAAGAAGACACAGACCTAAAATCATACCTCAAGATGCTGATAGAGATACTTAAACAAGAAAAGGAGGAAAAACAAAAAGATTCAGAAGCTTTTAAAGAAGAAACAAACAAAAAAAAACTCAAAGAGCTCAAAGACCTAGAGGAAAACAGAACCAAAGAAATAAAGGAATGGAAGAGGGAAATTAAAACGAAAATTGACACAATAAAGAAAACGCTAAAAGAGATAACCCTAGAGGCAGAACACCAAAAAAAGAAATCAGGAGTCACAGAAGCAAGCATTTCCAATAGATTACAATAGATCAAAGAGAGAATCTCGGGGGCAGAAGACAACATTGCAAACATAGACATAACAGCCAGAGAAGATGAAAAAACAAAAAGCTCCTAACCCAAAATGTCCAGGAAATTCAAGACACAATGAGAAGACCGAACCTAAGGACAATAGGAATAGAAGAGGGAGAAGAGTATCAACAAAGAGACACAGTAAACATCTTCAACAAAATCGTAGAAGAAAACTTTCCTACCCTCAAGAATGAGATGACCACGAGCATAAAAGAAGCCTTCAGAACTCCAAATAGGTTGGACCAGAAAAGAAATACCTCCCGACACATAATAGTGAAAACATCAAGTGCCAAAAGCAAAGAAAGAATACTAAAAGCAGTAAGGGAAAAAGGTCAGGTAACATATAAAGGCAGGCCAATCAGACTCACACCCGATTTCTCAACAGAGACTATGATAGCTACAAGAGCCTGGACAGATATCATGCAAACCCTGAGAGAGCACAAGTGCCAGCCCAAGCTGCTATACCCAGCAAAACTATCAATCACTATAGATGGAGAGATGAAGATATTTCAAGACAAATCAAAATTTACACAATATCTGACCACAAACCCAGCACTACAAAGAATTATAGGTAGAAAACCCAATACAATGAGGGAAAATATAGCCTAGTAAAAACAAGAAAACTCCTAAACAAGAAAACTAAAAGAAGAAAAAAACAGACACAACTCAACCCAAAAAAGCAATAATGGCAGGAAACAGAAACAACTATTCCTTGATATCTATTAACATAAATGGATACAACTCCCCAATAATGAGACATAAACTATCACACTGGGTACATAAACAAAATCCAGCCTTTTGCTGCATACAGGTAACTCATTTCAGAGACAGAGACAGAAACTATCTCAGAGTAAAAGGGTGGGAAAAAAATATCCAAGTAAAAAGCTCCAAAAAGCAAGCTGGTGTGGCTATTCTAATATCGAATAAAGTAAATTTCCAACCAAAAGTTATCAAAAAAGATAAAAAAAAAAAAACCCTTTTTACTCATTACCGGGGAAATCTGTCAGGAGGAACTCTCAATCCTTAACATATATGCTCCAAATAAAAAAGCACCCACATTCATAAATGAAACCCTACTAAAGCTCAAAAAAAAACATTTCACCCCACACAATAAGAGTGGGAGACTTTAATACCCCACTATCACCAATAGACCGATCAGGGAAACAGAAACTGAACAAGGACACTGCAAAACTAGCAGAGACTTTGAACCAACTAGAATTAATAGATATATACAGAACATATTATCCTAAGTAAAGGAATACAATTTCTTCTCAGCACCCCATGGCACCTTCTCGAAAATTGACCACATAATTAGACACAGAGCGAGCCTCAATCGATATAAGAAGATTGAAAAACTCCCAAGCATCCTCTCAGATCACCATGGACTATGGCTGGTATTTTCAAAAACAAAGACACCAAAAAGCCCACATACACATGGAAACTAAACAACGCTCTGTTAAAGGATAGCAGGGTCAAAGAAGAAATAAAGAAAGAAATTAAGGATTTTCTAGAAATCAACTAAAACGAAAACACAACATACCCAAATCTATGGGATGCAATGAAAGCAGTATTGACAGGAAAACTCATAGCCCTAAGTGCTTCCAAAAAGAAACTGGAAAGAGCTTACATCAGCAACCTGACAGCAAAGCTAAAAGCCCTAGAACAAAAGGAAGCAGATATACCCAAAAAGAGTAGATGGCAAGAAATAATCAAAATTAGGGCAGAAATAGACAAAATAGAAACAAAAAGAATCAATGAAAAAAATCTACAAAACGAAGAGTTGGTTCTTTGAGAAAATCAACAAGATTGATAAACCCCTAGCCAGACTAACTAGAGGGCAAAGAGAGAGTATACAAATTAACAAAATCAGAAAGGAAAGTGGCAACATAACAACTGAAACTGAGGAAATTCAAGAAATCATCAGATCCTACTACAAAAACTTATACTCCACTAAATTGGAAAATCTGGAAGAAATGGACGAATTCCTAGAAAGAAAAGATCCCAAAGTTAAACCAGGACCAAGTAAACCATCTAAATAACCCTATAACACCTAAAGAAATAGAAGAAGTCATCAAAAGCCTCCCAACCAAAAAAAGCCCAGGTCCAGACGGGTTCAGTGCAGAATTTTATCAGACATTTATTGGGGGTATAACACAAATACTCTCCAAACTATTTCAAAAGATTGAATCAGATGGAATATTACCCAACTCATTTTTTGAGGCTACAATAACCTTCGTACCTAAACCACACAAAGACCCTACAAGGAAAGAGAACTTCAGAACAATCTCACTTATGAATATTGATGCAAAAATACTCAACAAAATCCTTGCAAACCGAATCCAAGAACATATCAAAACGATCATTCATCATGACCAAGTAGGCTTCATCCATGGGATACAGGGATTGTTTAACATAAGGAAATTCATCAATGTAATCCACCATATAAACAAACTCAAAGATCAAAATCACATGGTCATCTCACTCCATGCTGAGAAAGCATTTGACAAAATCCAACACCCCTTCATGTTAAAAGTCCTGGAAAGAACAGGAATCCAAGGTCCATACTTAAACATAATGAAAGCAATATACACAAACCAACAGCCAACATCAAACTTAATGGCGGGAAACTTGAAGCAATCCCACTAAAATCAGGGACTCAACAAGGCTGCCCACTCTCCCCCTACCTATTCAACATAGTACTGGAAGTCCTAGCTGGAGCAATTAGACAGCAAAAGGAGATCAAGGTGATACAAATCAAAAAGGAAGAGATAAAAACATCACTCTTTGCCGATGACATGATAGTGTACTTAAGTGACCCCAAAAATTCCACCAGAGAACTCCTACAGCTGATAAACAAGTTCAGCAAATTGGCTGGATACAAAATTAACTCAAATAAATCAGTAGCCTTCCTATATTCAAAGGACAAACGTGGAGAAAAACTTAGGAAAAAGGTACCGTTCACAATAGTCACAAATTTGTGAAATACCTTGGTGTGACTCTAACTAAGCAAGTGAAGGACCTGTATGACAAGAATTTCAAACCTCTAAAGAAAGAAATTGAGGAGGATCTCAGAAAATGGAAAGATTTCCCATGCTCATGGATTGGAAAAATCAACATCTTAAATATGGCAATCCTACCAAAAGCAATCTACAGATTCAATGCAATCCCCTTCAAAATTCCAACCCAGTTCTTCATGGAATTGGAAAGATCAATGTGCAATTTCATATGGAATAACAAAAGACCTAGAATAGCGAAATCCATCCTCAACAACAAAAAAACATCTGTGGAAATCACTATCCCTGACCTCAAGCTATATTACAAGGCAATTGTGCTGAAAACTGCATGGTACTGGTACATAAATAGGCATGTGGATCAATGGAATAGAATAGAAGATCCAGAAATGAGCCCTCATGTATATGGTCACCTGATTTTTGACAAAGGAGCAGTAAACATTCAAGGGAAAAAGGACAGCCTATTCAACAAATGGTGCTGGTCCAACTGGCACTCAGCATGCAAAAGAATGAAAATAGACCCTTTCTCATCTCCTTGTACAAAGCTCAAGTGTAAGTGGATCAAAGATCTCCACATTAAACCAGATACACTTAAACTATTAGATGAGAAAGTAGGAAAACCCTTAGAACACATAGGCACAGGAGAAAATTTCTTGAACAAAACACCAATGGCTCAAGCTCTAAGGTCAAAGATTAACAAATGGGACTTAATGAGATTGCAAAGTTTCTGTAAGGATAAGGACATTGTCAAGAAAACAAAACAGCAACCAACAGAATGGGAAAAGATCTTTACCAACACCACATCAGATAGAGGCCTAATATCCAAGGTATAAAAGGAACTCAAAAAGCTAGACACCAGAGAATCAAATAACCCTATTAAAAATGGGGTACAGAGCTAAACAAAATGTTTTCAGTTGAGGAACACCGAATGGCAGAGAAACATCTGAGGAAGTGCTTGACATCCTTAGCCATCAGGGAAATGCAAATCAAAACAACCCTGATATTCCACCTCACACCAGTCAGATTGGCCAAGATCCAAACTCATATGACAGCAGATGCTGGCGAGGCTGGGGAGAAAGAGGAACACTTCTCCACTGTTGGTGGGGTTGCAAGCTAATACAACCACTCTGGAAATCAGTCTGGCGATACCTCAGAAATTTGGAAATAGTAGTACCTGAAGACCCAGCTATTCCACTTCTGGGCATATACCCCAAAGACACTTTAATACACAACAATGATATATGCACCACAATGTTCATAGCAGCTCTATTTATAATAGCCAGAAGCTGCAAGGAACCCAGATGTCCTTCAGAAGATGAATGGATACAAAAATTTTGGTACATATACACAATGGAATACTACTCAGCCACCAGAAACAATGACTTAACCAAATTCTTAAGAAAATGGCTGGATCTAGAGAATATCATCCTGAGTGAGATAACCCAGTCACAAAAAAACAGACATAATATGCAGTCACTGATAGTGGGATGCTAACCCCAGAGGCTTGCACTCCCCCAGAAACAACTCACAGACTGTATGAAGTCAAGAAATAAAGAAAACAAAACAAAACAAAAAAAATTTACAAAACAAGAAAACTTTAACTATTTCCATGTTACATTTTGTTTTACATGTACTTTATGCTCATTGTAACTATTACGTTTTCAAGGCATACTATCAAACCTTGAAAAAAATCAAGTACTGACTAAAAAATATATTCGTATAGTTTTATGTAAAAATTATGTTAAAATCTAAAAACGTAATGACAAAAATGTATAATTTTAAGCAAAAAATATTTAAAATCTGTACATTTATCTTTGTTTTGTAAAATAAAGTTTTTTTAAAAAAATAAAAAAATAAAACAATTCTCTACATGCAGTTATGTATCACTTAATTTAAGACTGTTAAAATATGTGCAAAGTGTGTTTTTATATTTTCATAATTGTTAAAATATAGCTTCAATAGCAAAAGCTGCATCATTTTAGAATCTTTATGGACCAGAGTGTTGTTTATGAGCTTTACATTACACTTCCCTGAACTTACAGGAGGATATATTGCAGTAATAACACTTAAATTGCCACAGATCAATATGGTAAATATACCTTGCTTCAAGATTTTTTTAATGCAAATTCTCATTATCTAGACCTGGTTGGCCTGAAACTCATTATAGAAATTAGGCTGGCCTTGAATGCACAGAGACATGTCTGCCTGTTTCTGTCTTTTAAGTGCTGGGATTACTATTGTTCTCCACCATGTATGTGTGTGTGTGTGTGCGTGTGTGTGTGAGAGAGAGAGAGAGAGACAGAGAGAGAGAGACAGAGAGAGAGAGACAGAGAGAGAGAGACAGAGAGAGAGAGAGAGAGAGAGAGAGAGAGAGAGAGAGAGAGAGAGAGCTTTGTTTTCAAAATTTATGGCAGTTTTCTTTTCTTTGGTATAGGTACTTCTCTAGTTGGTTTTCATATATAAAATTATATCATGGAATAGTCAGCTTTTCAGTTTCTGTCTAAGAATTTCACCATCGTTATCTACAGATTTTCCCTTGTATTTTCTATATCTGTTTTCTCAATGCATATTTCAGTAATATATCAAAATACAAGTTAAGGACTACCTAATTTTTGATTTAGAGTAATAGTTGCTTCATTGGTTTTCTCAGGTGGTACTTGTTTCATTAGCCCCCTGAATGAAGTATATTTTAGTTTTTGAATAACCATCTCCAGTGTTTGAGGATGAAAACAATTCTGTTTCCATTTTTCTAATAAAACAAGCATGTTAGATGGATAGTTGTCCTTAGTTGTCCTTTTGCCTAAATAGCCACTCCCTCAAGAGATGAAATCTGCATCCCTCTAAATTATATGGCAGGTTTAATATCACCATCAATGGGAAGGAGAGCCAACAATGGTTTTGGAAGACCCACGACATTCCAGGATCTATAAAGACTGAATCGTTGTAATCCATTGAATGCACTATTTTTAGCCCCCCTCTGTTGTCCATACATATGTTGTGAGTGTCTATTCCTGGAGTTAGTTTGTGGCAACTTCTCATTCCTGTAGTGTTATGTGATAGCCCTGGCTACAAAAATAACCTTCATTTACTTCATTAAGAGCAAATATATCCTAGCTTTTAAGAGGCAAAGCTTTAGAAAATAATTATATCTTCCAAAAAAATTTTATTATAAAACATCAAAAGTTTTCAGAGGGCCAATTTTGTCCTCATCAGGATTAATTATTATACTGGATGATTGTTTTTGTTCTACACCTTTTTCTATTAACAGGAGGATGAGGTTATGAAACCACAGAAAATGGCTATAAATTCACATGGAAGTTACAATTTGATGAAAAATAAACAACACAATTAAATTCCAACTCAGAACTATCTGTGTGTATTCATGTACTAATTTATGTAAATAATTACAGCAGTTGATTTTGGTATGTCAGGTCCTATATGCTTACCAGAAAAATCATCACCAAAGATGGAGTTGAATGAAGAGCCACTGTGCTTACTCTTCTGACAGCTAACGGTAGGTTCCGCTGATTTTTAACAAGAGTCTGGATTCTATTTTGATACAAAGAACCTACCAGGAAAGGCTCATGTAGAACTTCCCAGTTTCAGTGTACAGATTCCCAATTTTTCTCATGCTGTGTGAAAGTCTACCCCTACAGACTGCCCAAAGTTTTTCATCTACAGCACACTGGACAGATTTTCTTAATCAGATTTGGTTCCTTTTCATGCTATGCATATATTCTAGGTTTCTTTTGGCTGAAAATAAAACACAACTGCAAATGTTGTCTTCTTTTTTTTCAAAGCATTGACAAGATGATTTCTTTGGATGGTTTTTTTCCTTATTAATATTTACATTTAATTTATTTTCTAAACCTGAAACTAGCTAAATAAATAAACATCTGAGTCCTCCGCAACCTATGTTCAGACCTCACTAATGAGTATCTATAATGAACCTGGGCAAAAAGTCCTGAAAGATGCTGTAGTGGGGACAGTGTCCTTTGAGACTAAAAATGCAGCCATAGCAACAGTACAGACCAAAGACACAAGGGAGAAAATTTATCTATTCAAGAACTGGCTGACATCTCCCATAGCCCACAACCCCACAATATTCTATGTTTTTCTCATTACTATAAATAAAAGGTGAAAGACTATAAAGCTGTTGCAACTACTATTTTTTTAATCATTATGGTGATAAAACAAAAATGTTAAAAGCTTGAAGCAAGTTTTTTTTAATATTTGGAAGTAAATGACAGCATGAATATTTAAAATATGAATATTACTTTTATTATTTACAGTTATAATTTACCTTTTTCATTATATAAGCTGTTATCTAAACAATGACCATACAGATGTATGGTACATGTTATGTACTTTTCAGCATCCATTTATATTAAAATCACTCTGAGAATTTTGTATAATACATTTCAGTTAAATTTGCCCCACTTCCTCCTCCTCCCATAAACACCCATATTCATGTCTTCCTTTTTTTTTTTTTAAACTCATCAAGGACATACTGCCCATATAATGTTGTATGTATTCTTTTTGTGGAGGGTTGTAAACCCACTAAGAGCTGAACCCTTAAAGAAAAATAAATTTCCATTTTGGAATTATATCCATTTGAGCCTGCATAAATATTGTGCATTCTGTATCACCTTCCTTGAGTTTATATATGCAACTGTCATGATGAATCCAGGAAACACCATTTCCTTGTAGTCATCCACCCCTCCTTCTAAGAATCCCTGAGCCTTGGGAAAATGGGGTGTGGTACGGGTGTCTTGCTTGGGGATGAGCATTCCATAGCCTATTCTCATTGACCCTTTGGTCAGTTGTAGGTTTCTTTGCTAACTTCCAACCATTTGCAATGAGTATTGATGGATGCACTAATCTATAGGCATAGCAAGAAGTCATTAAGATTCACTATACTACTACGTTCTTTTCCTTGTTTATTAAAACTTTATTTAAAAAACTTTTTTTAAATTGAACAACTTTATTTTAAAAAACAAATATAAGTGTACAGATTTTAAAAGCATTTTTGCATAAAAGTATATAAATACATTTTTGTCAGTACTTGATTTTTTTAAAAGTTTGATAGTATGCATTAAAATCTTACTAGTTACAATGAGCATAAAGTACATATAAAACAAGATGTAACCTGGGAATAGTCAAAGTTTTCTTGGTAAAGATTAAGCATAATGGTTTTTCATTTTCGTTTTTTGGCCTTTGTTTTTCTTGAACTTCATATAGTCTGTGAGTTGTTTCTGGGGGTGTTCAGAGCTTTCTGGAGTTAGTATCCAATTATCAGTGACTGCATATTATGTCTTTTCTTTTGTGACTGAGTTACCTCACTCGGGATGATATTCTCTAGATGCATCCATTTAAAAAAACTTTCAAATAAGAAAGTCATACATAAAATTAACAAGGCCTAAAGTCTATACAACTCAGTGAACATCTGTATATTCAGAGAAGACATTCTGAAGCTGTAAAGTTTCACATTAGCCTTTGAACTCAATCAACAAATATATTTCTATGTACTTGTCCACCACCAAAAAAATTAACAAGCTATGGCAGAGTTACATCTATACAAACAATTGCACAGAGTATTAGTTTGAACCTTGTGGCCTATGACCTCTCTATCTACATATTTTTGGTCCTGGTAATAGTGCCAGATCTAGGTTTGACTTGTGGTCCTTAAATCCAATTGGAAAATGGTTGGTTACTACCTTGACTTTTGTGCCACCATTGTCCTAGTGGGCATGTGTTGATAAGATGGTCACTGTTGTAGTTTTTTTGAGTTCATAGGTTGGTAATATTGGTGATTCCATTTATTCTCTTGTAAGGTGTACAGCTCCTTCCAACAGTATGAAATCTTACTAGTAGAGATGAAGCTTCCAGTTATATACCATTTTTATTTGTCTGTTATAATTCAAATTGGTGCTGTCTTCATCAATAGTGTCTCACCATCCTATTTTTGAGTGTAACCAAGAACATGGACAATAGCTGTGATGTTTGGTTGGCACAGCATGACTGCTGAAAAACAGAAAGCCATGAAGCCAGCATAGCCTTTTGACAGAGTTCAGCAAAGCTGAGCCAAATGCTGTTTTTGCCACTGTGCTGTTTTTCATTTTGCGGTTCTGATCACTTCACATTGCATTTTTGGGGACTTTTAACATTATTATTAATTTATATCTTTTCACTAGAATATTGTTTCTTTTCTCAAAAAAGTAGCCTCACAAAAAGGCTCAGAAAATCACAAAAAGGCCTCAGAAAATCACAAAAAAGCTGGATATCCCATGTGCCCTTCAGCAAACTCAGAAAACAATTGATTTGGCAATAGATCATAATACAGGCTTCCACTTATATGCAGTCTACAGGATATCAAAAATTACTAACAAAATTAACAACATCTTATAATATATGTGATATAAAATTAATATAAAAGAAATATAAGAATTTGTTAATTATAAGGAGACTTGGTGGTGGCCATAGAGCATCTGCAGGAAGCAGCATGAGTAGTTCTCTGATGGGATTCTACTATGGCAAGGCCCATGGGAACCTCTTCCCACTTGGCAAGGACCTTTGGAGAGTTCCGTGGGCTCTGTGCTTATTCCCTAGATAGTATGTGCCACAAGTTCTCTTTGCTTTCACTATGCTGTCTATACTTATAGCAATATTTCACTTTGAGTTTCACTTTGTCAGTCATGGGTTAGCCTAGTATTATGCAGGCCGAAGGCCCTGTGGGTAATTCCATGCTTTTCTCAATACTCTTTTAAAGGGTAAATCTCTCCTTTCTTCTCTGTATGTGTCTTGATCCTCTAGATTTGACCATTAATCAGTGTTTTGGAACATGTAATCATATCCTTAGAGAAACAGTTCTAGTCACACTAAGTAAACCTGTGGCAGGTGTAAAGAACAGTGGGTCCTGCTTGTATGACTGTTCTGAGGAAGCCATGTCTGATCAACAGAGACTTAAACTGGAGAGGCTATGCCTGATTAACAGAGACTTAGAAGATGGGGATCTATGTCTTATCAATAGAGACTTTTAAAAAGTGGTCATGGAAAGATGGTATCAGAAACTGATAGGTGCATATAAGGAAAGGTTTGTTGGTACAATGAACATGTCTCTGAAATTTTTTAAAAAATAGGATGCCATTTGATAACTGGACTTGCTACTATCTGGGTATGTGTTCATGTCTACAAGACATGCATGGCTAGACATTTATTTTTGGCTTGCTGAAATTGTGCTTTGTAGTGCAAAATAAGGTTTGGAGGTGATTGGCCCAGCAGGAGTATAGAAGGAGGAAAGGAAACTATTGGGAACGTTTTGTAATGATGTAGATTTTATAATGCTGATGCTATGGTTTCTTTAAATAAAATATCCAGTGATATCACTGCACGGGTGTAGACATAAATATTTTGCAATCTAATTTTTTAAGGGTTCAACCTCATCTCTGGCCCACCACCCAGCAGAGGTTGTAAAAGAGATATGATTAGAATAAGGAAAAAAGTGGACCTGTTCATCATTAGTTCTTGGGGGTGGGGAGAGCTTGATCTTCTTGACCAGCAGCCCATTCCCATAGCAAACATCAAATATGACCTAGCAGCTGCAGTCTAGTCCTTTCAGCAAATAGTCACCAGGTAGCTGTAGTTCAATCCTGAAGTAACTGTGAGGCTGGCCAATTGGCCTGAAGTGAGGCTACCAAAGCTGCAAAGTGCCTTAGGAACCTCCAGAGCATTTCTTGGCCAAGATTCTCTCAATGGTAGTGTTACCACAGGTTGAGCTCCACAATGCTATGTAAGACAAAACAATATATGTGTGTCTTTAGAAAAGAATAGGGAGGCAGAGCAAACCAAACCAAAGCTCAGTGCTCCTAACCCACTGTCTGAGGTATCATATTTATACTCCTTAGTCAAGCATCCTTTCACCTGTGTCTCCTTCAGGATGAGTCTTTCATGTGTTTACTTTACAAGACATCTATCCTTTCATAGTAAAATAATATACCAAAAAAACAGTAAACAACATCAAAGTAAATGGAAAGAAACATGAAGAAATCTCACTAAAATCAGGGACTAGACAAAGCTCCCCACTTTCTCCCTACCTATTCAATATAGTACTAAAAGTCATAGCAAGAGCAATTGGACAACAAAGCTCAAGTTCAACTGGATCAAGGACCTCCACATGAAACTAGATACACTGAAACAAATAAAAAAGAAAGTGGGGGAGGGCCTTGAAAACATGGGAACTATGAAAATTTTCCTGAACAGAACACTAATGGCTTATGCTCTAAGATCAAGAATAAACAAATGGGACCTCATAAAATTGCAAAACTTCTGCAAGGCAAAGAACACTGTCATTAGAACAAAACAATAACCAACAAAATGGGAAAAGATCTTTGCCAATCCTACATCTGATAAAGGGCTAGTATTGTCTGCCATCAATGGGAGAAGAGGCCTTTCGTCCTGCGAATGCATGTTTTCCCAATCAGTGGAATGCCAAGGCACAAAGGTTGAAAGGGTGGTTGAAAGATGGAGCACCTTCATGGAAGCAAGTGGAGGAGGAGAAGGGAGGGGAATTCGGGGAAAGGGGATAGCATTTGAAATGTAAATACATAGAATAGCCATTTTAAAACAAGAAAATGACACAAAAGAAATAAAAGTTATTGTCCAAAAAATGCATTGCTTTTATTCTGGCTTTTGCAGTTTCTGTTGAGATATCTGTTGTGTTTCTCTTTATGTGTAACTTGTTCTTCTCTAGCAACTTTCATTATTTTTGTTTATTCTCTATGTTTAAGATACTGACTGTAAAATTATATGATATTCTTGTATGATATTGTCTATAATGTGTTTAAATTGGAACCTTTAAATAGCTCGTTTACATTTAAAGAGATTTCTGCTATGGTTTTATCAAGTACAATGTTTATGCCTTTAACATCTCCTTTTCTTCCCATAACTAATAATGTTGATCATTTCATAGTATCATATGGAATTTCTCTCTCCCTTCCTATTATAGATATACCTTGGAGGGATAAATTAGATATCCTGTTTAGGGCTGGAAGTTCAATAATCACTCAGTCTCAATAATTGGAAAGCTACAAGTCTCTACATTAACTACTTTCAAATGCAAATGAGATAGTGAAGCTACCACCCCTTATTAAAAGGGGCTCTCTTTACAACAAATGGAGACCATCACAGAAAACTGCAACAGGACACAGTGCAAGGGTAATAGACTGTAGAGAACCCAGGCCCAGAGGATAAATCTATATCACAGTTCTCATTTCTCTAGAACATCATGGAAGATGGAGTAAAAAGACTGTAAGAGTCAGAATACCAAGATGTCTGCTCTGCAACAGTCTCTTTAAAATATCTGCATACACAGGATTGGAAAACTAGCACTATCAATGGACATGCTTATGTAGAAGGAAAGAAATTTCATGGGGTCCCACCCATAGGCAAAGAGCTGCAGGCTGCTAATGACTGCTAGGAGAAAAACTAGCCTCTTCAAGATATGAGCTGTCTTATTGGTTGTCCATTGCAGAGTCATCAGCCCTTAAGCCATATCATCACAAACAACAAAAAGAGACTCAAGAGATTGTGTGTGTGTGTGTGTGTGTGTACATCTATACACATATAAAAATAATCACAGAAAAATGGCTATCTTCTTTAGAAGTACATAGGAGAGTTTTGAATTAAGGTATCTGGTATGAGCTAGAAGGAAAAAAGAAAAGAGGGGGAATTATATCATTTTATTTCAATTAAAATCTTATCAAAATAGTTTGCAACAGTAAAAATTTTATTAACAATAAACAAAGTGTAAACAATAATGAAATTACATAAGATATTTTAGTCACATCAGTCGATATTTTTTCCTTGGTGGAATGTGTTTTGAACTCTCTGTGTGTGGTTTTTCATGTAGAAAACTGTATTGGTGGAGAAGACACTGATTGTGGTTCTAATTTAAATATGTAAAAGTAAATGTTCTATGTGTTGCTCCAGTGGCTTTTAAACCAACCACCTTTGGAAGTGAGTTTTCCACACAACTGCACAACTGCAGTTCAACTTCCTTTTAAGCATAGTGGGATCTTTACTGTAGTTTCTTCTGAACTTAGGCAGGGAACGTTGAGGGAAAGGCTCTCAGCCCTCAAACTCATATTTCAGTCCTCTCACTATATCCCCAAAGTATATTTGGCCATTGGTTCTGCCCAGCATTGGACACTGCAGAACATCTCTCCCTATGATATTAAACTGTGCAAGCTGTTGGGGGGGATGGAAACCCTTTCTGTGCATTTCTACCAACCTCACCCATCATCATTATGAGAGAGCTTGCCACTACCTCCCAGTTAAATACATAAATACCCTTCCTGTCAATAAGTGTTACACAGCCATTGGTCAAGTGGGCTCCAGACTGCTCTAACTCATCTCAGTGTTGGTGTGAATGGGGAGGAGGGGGTAAACGCCAATGTCAGATAATTCTATAAACAAACTGTGCTCTGATTCAGTCTTCAACTCTCAGGCGTCCCCCTGCCCCAATTATGTATCTAGTCCTTAGTTATCTGGCTAATTATTAAGACAAGGATTTCCGGTAGTTTGGTCTTACCTACACCAAGCCACTGATGGTACCTGGACATTGGTCACAGCCTCTCCCACCTGTTTTTTTAAATCTCAGCTAGTATTGATAAATTCATTTTCAACTATCCTTTCTTTAAAGAATAAAAATGGCTGTGTTTCAACCACCAGCCAATTTTATTTCACCAAGTCAAATGATTGAGGCTGCTAATGCGGTTTTAACCAGACGTCTTTTAGTGCTTTTTAAGCAGTAATTATACGCATTCTGATACAACTGTAGAACAAACCAAATAGTAAAAGCAGTAATATGATTATGTGATTTTATGTATTTTCTCCATTTTCGTGAACTAATTAAAATTTCTCAAATATAATAAACAATTTACATAACAAGTTTAGATAAGAAATGTGGTTGTTAAGAAAAGGCGCTCAGGCCATCTGCCACCAAGAACAGCAGAGATCCAGGGACACAGGCCTGGTGAGATGGCACTCTGAGTAGCCGGGGAGCAGAGAGGACTGTGCCGAGCATGCAGAAAGTGCTTCTCCTCTACCAATTAGTTCAGGGGAGCAGGAACCCTTCCTTAAGGTGTCTGTTTCCAACCAACAGCCTGTGCATGCAAAACAGGCACTCAGTTCATCTACCACCAGGAACAGCAGAAATCCAGGGACACAGGCCAGGTACAAGGGAGAGACAAGAACTGTGGAGAGTGGGTGTGGCGGCAGTCCAAAGATGGCACTTGGGACTCCGGCCTAGTCTTGTGACTAGCACCTGACTTCCTCCTCCCCCCTCCGAGATTAGCCACTCCCACTGTGCAAGCAGCACAGGCACACCCATGACACAAGATCAGGCCAGATGACGTGGACCTATAAACTGAAGCCACACAACATGAATTGAGGAGGTGTAGTTGAGAAAGGATAAAAGGGACTGTGCTTGGGGGCAAGAGGGGACAGAGAAGACTCATTTGCATGCTGTAAGGTTTCTGGATAAACTGCTTTGAGAAGAACACTGTGTCCTCTCTCCTTTTCTGCTGGTCGGAGATGGTAGCAACAAATGGTGGCCTGTACTGGAAACTCCCCTTTCGCATTCAGAACTCATTGTGGTCAGGGTGACTAGTCAGTAAGCTCCCAGGTAAGTGGGACAATCAAGGTTCTCGGTTTGAGATTATAAAGCTCCCCGGTAAAGGGGATGAGAAAGGCTCTCGGCTTGAGACGATAAACTTCCCGGTACAGGGACAAGTTGCACCCCGCACTATGGGAAACACAACATCAGTTTAGGCAGTTCACCAAGCTCTGAAGTATTTGCTGAAAGTGAAAGGAATCGGGCTAAAAAGGGAGACTGTAGAGAATTTTTTAAAAGCAGTGGACCAGGTAGCTCCCTGGTTCCCGGTATCTGGACATCTCACAATGTCTAGTTGGGAAAAATTAGGAAAGGATTTGCATTTTGCTGAAAAGAAAGGGGTACTAGCTAAAGGAGTGCTGCCAATATGGAAATTGGTGAAAAACTGTATAGGAGATGAGGAACAGTGTAGTGCGGAGCTAGAGAAGGGAAATGAGGCTCTGAATCCGGTTAGGGAAGCATGTTTCCAGAATTCAGAGGCAGGAGAAGTGTCTAGTGAGGGAGAAATGTTGGAAGATGATCTAGAGAGCATAGCCAACAGTTCAGAGAAAATGAAAGTACGGGTTGAACCATCGGCTCCAGGGCCGCCAACTCCGCCTCCTTATGCCCCAGGC
This sequence comes from Micromys minutus, assembly GCF_963924665.1. Lineage (NCBI taxonomy): Eukaryota > Metazoa > Chordata > Mammalia > Rodentia > Muridae > Micromys > Micromys minutus. The sequence goes on from NC_137957.1 coordinate 5,788,823, forward strand.
AGAGCGGAAAGGCATGGTTTGCATCCTGAAACTCCGAGAGAACTATGAGCCCAGTGCTTTCCTGTATTTCAGGATGCGCAGGGTAATGGTTATCATGGGCCGCTAGACTGGAAAATCATTCAGAGGCTAGCCGAGGGAGTGCGCACCTATGGAGTTAGTGCTGTGTATGTTGTGGCACAATTAGAACACCTACACTGGTATTGCATGACCCCCTAGTAACTGGCAAAATTTGGCTCACGCTTGCCTGACCTTTGGTCAATATTTAGATTGGAAGGCATACTATATTGAATTTTCCACAGAGCAGGCCATTTTTAATGCTAGCAATGGTCAGCCTGCCTGGGATTAGGACATTCTTATGGGACAAGGAAAGTTTGCAGCAGCTCAGACTAATTATCCACCTCAGTTATACTATCAGATCAATATCTTAGGCACTAGAGCTTGGAAATCCCTCCCAAATAGAGGGGAAGTAAGTGGAAATTTGACCAAGATCTTCCAAGGGCCCACTGAGCCATTTTCATATTTTGTAGCCCCACAAAAAATTCACATTCGTACTGATAAGTTGATTACATTAAATGATTTTCAAAAACTCCAGGGAGATATTCAGTGGGTTCGACCCTATTTATCTTTAACAAATAAGTAATTGCAGCCATGGTATGATATTCTGTCAGGTGATTCTGATTTAAATTCTTCCAGGCAACTCACTGATGCTGCCCGAGCAGCCTTACAGCTGGTGAAAAAAAGAATTCAAGTAGCGGCCTTAAGGCACCAAGATGAGTCGCAGCCTATTGTGCTGTGCATCTTACCAACAGAAGCCCCACCCACAGGAGTCTTATGGCAGGGAGCCCCCTTGCTATGGATACATCCAAAGATTCTCCTGGTCAAGGCACTTATTCATTATCCTACCTCAGTGGCTCAATTGGCTTTGCTTGGCATTCAGCAATGCATATAGTACTTTGGCATCCCACCTAAGGATTTAATATTTCCCTACAATGTAAAACAGTTGGAAGTTTTATCAGCCTCAATAGATTATTGGGCAATTTTGAGGTATAGTTTTCAGGGTAACTTTGATAATCATTTCCCTAAGGATCCTATCCTACAGTTGATTACCACTCATCCTGTAGTTTTCCCTCGCATCACTTCAAAGGATGTTTTGCCAGATGCCCCACTTATCTTTACAGATGGATTCCAGACAGGACAAGGAGCATATGTGGTGGCAGGGTCCTCTCTGGTTACCATACAATTTCCCCCTGCATCACCCCAAGTTATTTAATTGCAAATTGTGATTAAAGTATTTGAATTGTTTTCAGGCCCTTTTAATTTGATTTCTGATAGTCAGTATGTTGTTAACATGTTGCTCTGCTTAGAAGTAGTAGGTAAAATCAATTCAAAATCTACTATTGGACATCTCGCTGTCACCTTGAGTGACTTGATTTTGAAAAGCACATCGCCCTTTTTTGTACAGCATATCCCAGCCCATACTAACCTACCTGGTCCCCTAGTGGAGGGAATTGATATTACAGATAAGCCACCAGGGCTTGCTTGATTTTTTTTCGATACATCACCTATTTCATTGGCTCAAGAATATCATTCACAGTTCCATGTTAATTCCAAGACCTTGTTCACATGCTTTAGGATCACGTGCAATGAGGCACGGGATATTGGAAAAGGGTGTCAGAAGTGTGCTCCTATGCTACCCCAGATTGGGTTTGGGTTAACCCACGTGGTTTGCGCCCTCTACACCTCTGGCAAATGGATGTCACTCATTTCCCTGAATTTTGAAAATTAAAGTATCTCCACGTTTCTATTGATACAGCCTCTGGGATCATTTTTGCATCTCTACATACAGGGGAAAAGGCATGTCATGTAATTGCACATTGCTTTGAAGCATGGAGCGCCTGGGGGCAGCCCAAAGAATTTAAAACAGATAATGGGCCTGCCTATACTTCTGCTTCTTTTGTGTCCTTCTGCAAAATGATGGGTGTTCAAGTAACTCACAGATTGCCCTATAATCCTCAAGGATAAGGAATCATTGAGGGTGCTCACCGCACCCTCAAAGACTGTCTAGTTAAACAAAAGGGGGAATCGCCTCTGCAGGTTCTTCCCCTAGGGAGAGACTGGCTATTGCTCTTATTACCTTAACTTTTTTAAATGAAGACAAGCATGGGCGGGTCACTGATGAGCCTCACACCAATCCTGATGTTTCTCCCAAAGGCCTGGTTATGTGGAAAGATGTCCTGACTGACAAATGGCAGGGTCCCAATCTGGTGTTGGTTTGGGAGAGAGGGTCTGTTTGTTTCCTCGGGAACATCGACAGCCACTGTGGGTCCCAGAGAGCTTGACCAGAGTGGTCCAGGATGAGCAGAGCAACAACCCTGTGAATGAGCCTGATGCTGCTGATGCTCCTGGTGGTAAAGACTGAAGATCTGCGATGGGGTCTTCTATCAGTATTTCCAGGATTGTTATGTTTTCAGATGATTATGATTTTCAGGATATAATTGGACATACCAAACTGCTGCTCAGGCAATTGCCAGAAATCCCTTTAATGTATGGTTGCTGAGTGGTGTTAATGGTAGTTGCACAGATCTATCTGCTTTAAGTATGCTATTTTAGAGGGTATTGGGGTAATGCAAGCTTTCATTGGAATGGGTCTGTGGGATTTGAGACCTCTGTTTCTCGCTTTGTTCCCAGGCCTGTACAGGCCCCATCAGCTATGACCTTATTCAGGCCTAAAAGAAATTTTTGACCACCACCGCCACCTCAAGGCTGAAAGTATGGGCTAGACTAGGTGGATTAGCCCTTTGCTTGGTCCTCATAAGAGTCCTGGTGTTCTAGTGCATGTGCTGTATACAATTTCAACAGTGCAGAACTCAAGCCTTAATGATACAGGATTTTTCAGTGGTGGAAACTGGGCAGTCTCCTCAAGTGTGGCTTTGCATGCTAGAGAACTAGTCAGTGATGGGTAAGGTCCCTGGACAAGTCACCAACCTAAGACAGGGATCGAACCAATGCTGTTCCTCTCCCAATGATGGGTAAGGGGCACTGCCACAGGGGACAACCTAAGACAGACATAATTTGGCCAAAATTATAAAGAAGGGAGAGATGGGGAGAGCGGGTGTGGTGGCAGTCCAAAATGGCACTTGGGACTCCTGCCTACTCTTGTGACTAGCACCTGACTTCCTCATGCCCCTGAGATTAGCCACTCCCACCTTGAAGCTGCACAGGTGCACCCATGATGCAAGATCAGGCCAGAAGATGCAGATCTATGAACTTCAGCCATACAACATGGACTGAGGAGGTGGAGTTGAGAGAGGATAAAATGGACTGCACTTGGGGGCAGAAGAAACAGAAAGAGAGACAGAAAGAGACAGAAAGATTTTCACTGGCATGCTGTAAGGTTCCTGAATAAACCGCTTTGAGAAGAATGATCTGTCATCACTCCTTTTCTGCTGGTCAGAGACAGTAGCAACAGACATTAATCAGTGACAACAAGATCACGTATGATCACAGAAAACAAGATGACAAGAGGAAAGACAAAAAACTTACCCAATGGGAATCAAGAAAACTTAGCAACACCAGAACCCAGCTTTCCCCTCACAATGAACTGTCAAATGACAAACACTCCAGAAAAAAGAAGACTCAGACCTGAAATCATAACTCACAATGATGATAGAGATCCTTAAACAAGAACAAGAGAAAAAGCATAAAGAAATCAAAGCTTTTAAAGAGAAAACAAGGAAAACACTTAAAGAAATCAAAGAACTACAGGAAAACAGAACCGAAGAGATGAAGTAATGGAAATGGGAATGTAAAATAAAAATGGAAATAATAAAGAAAACATTAAAAGAGACAAACCTAGAGGTAGAAAACCTAAAAAGGAAATCAGGAGTCACTGATGCAAGCATTTCCAACAGACTACAAGAGATGGAAGAGAGAATCTCGTGGACCAAAGACAACATTGAAAACATAGAAAAAACACTCAGAGAAGATACAAAAACCAAAAGCTTCTAACCCAAAATGTCCAGAAGATACAGGACACAATGAGAAGACCAAACCTATGAATAATAGAAATAGAAGAGGGTAAAGAATATCGAACAAGAGGCACAGTAAATATTTTCAACAAAATCATAGAAGAAAATTTCACTACCCTTAAGAATAAGATGACCACGAGCATAAAAGAAGACTACAGAACTCCAAATACGTTGTATTAGAAAAAAATTCCTCCCAACATATAATAGTAAAAACGCAAAGTACCCAAACCAAAGAAAGAATACTAAAAGCAGTAAGGAAAAAGGTCATGTGACATATAACGCCAGACCAATCAGAATCACGCCTGATTTCTCAACAGAGACTATGAAAACTAGAAGAGACTAAGATATTCTAAGACAAAACTAAATTTACACAATATCTGACTACAAACTCAGCACTACAATGAATTATAGGTGGAAAACCCAATACAAGTAGAGAAACTACATCCTAGTAAAAACAAGAAAATACCTAAGCAAGAAAACCAAAAGAAAAAAGACACACAGGCACAATTTTACCTCCAAAAGCAAAAATAGCAGGAAACAGCAACCACTATTCCTTAATATCTGTTAAGATAAATGGATGCAATTTCCCAATAAAAAGATATAGGCTATAAAACTGGTTACACAAACAAAACCCAGAATTTTGCTGCATACAGGAAACTCATCTCAGGAACAAAGACAGACACTATCTCAGATGCAAAGGTTGAGAAAAAAAGTTCCAAGCAAATAGCCCTAAAAAGGAAACGGGAGTGGCTATTCTAATATTTAAAAAAGTAGATTTTCAACCAAAGTTATCAAAAAAGATAAGGAAGGACACTTTTTTATCATTACAGGGAAAATTTGTCAGCAGAAAGTTTGAGTCCTTAACAAATACTCTCCAAATAAAAGAGCACCCATATCCATAAAAGAAACCATAAAAAGCTTAAAAAGTACATTGCACCCCCACACAATAATAGTGGAAGACCTCAACACCCCACTCTCACCAATGGACAGATCATGAAAACAGAATCTGAACAAGAACACAGTAACACTAGCAGAAGTTATGAAACAATTGAAATTAATAGATATCTACAGAACATATCATCATAAAACAAAAGAATATACCTTTACTCAGCACCTCACAAAAACTTCTTCAAATCTGACTATATAATTGGTCACAAAACAAGCTTCAATAGATATAAGATTGAAATACTACCATGCATCCTATCAGATCACAATGGTCAAAGGCAAGAAAAACCCATATACGAGGGCTGAAAAACTGGGAGCAGGAACAGAACTTTGGAACTTCTGTTTACACCCAGCAGCGACTTCAGGGTGTGGGGCAGAGCCCTACTCATCTGCCATGAGGACCACCAGCTCTTAAGGTTGAAAAAATGGTGAGTGGGGGATCTGGGCAGCCAGGGAGCAGAGAGATCTCTGTGGAGTGCCCATGCTGGGTGCAGCCTGTGACCTGCCTGATCCAGGGACCAGGAACAGAATTTTAAAACTTCTATTTCTACCTGGCAGCGACTTCAGAGTGCAGAACAGAGCCCGGCCCATCTGCCACGCAGACTGCCAACTCCTAAGGTTGAGAGACTGGTGAGTGGGAGATCTGGGCAGCCGGGGAGCAGAGAGATCTCTGCGGAGTGCGCACACGGGGCACACCCTTCGACCTGCCTGATCCAGGGACCAGGAACAGAACTTTGGAACTTCTGTTTCCACCTGGAGGCGACCCCAGGGTGCAGAACAGAGCCTGAACCATCTGCCGTGCAGACCTCCAGCTCCTAGGGCTGAAAAACTGAGACCAGGAACAGAACTTTGGAACTTCTGTTTCCACCCGGTGGCGACTTCAGAGTGCAGAATAGAGCCCAGCCCATCTGCCAATAGGACCGCCAGCTCCTAAGGTAGAGAGACTGCTGAGTGGGAGATCTGGGCAGCCGGGGAGCAGAGAGATCTCTGAGGAGTACGCACACAAAGCTCACCCACAAACATGCCTGATCCAGGAACCAGGAACAGAACTTTGAAACCTCTGTTCCCACCCGAAAACCCTGAGGCATAAAACAGGGCTGGGCCCATCTGCCACCTGGACCAGTGGAGATCCAGGGACACAGACCAGATACAAGGGAAAGGCAAGAACATATCACTGACAACAAGATGTCAAGAGAAAAAAAAAGAGTATATCCCAAGGAAACCAGGACAACCTGGCAAGACCAGAACCCAACTCTCCCATAACAGCAAACATCGGAATGCCAAACACTCCAGAAAAAGAAGACGCAGACCTGAAATCATACCTCAAGATGCTGATAGACATACTTAAACAAGAATGGGAAAAAAAGAAAAAAGATTCAGAAGCTTTTAAAGAGGAAAAAAGAAAAACGCTCAAAGAACTAGAGGAAAACATAATCAAAGAGATGAAAAAATGGAAGAGGGATTATAAACAGAAATTGACACAATAAAGAAAAAACTAAAAGAGATAACCCTAGAGGTAGAACACCTAAAAAAGAAATCAGGAGTCACAGAAGCAAACACTTCAAATAGATTACAAGACATGGAAGAGAGAATCTCGGGGGCTGAAGACAACATTGTAAACATAGACAAAACAGCCAGAGAAGATGCAAAAAACAAAAAGCTCCTAACACAAAATGTCCCAAAAATCCAGGACACAATGAGAAGACCTAACCTAAGGATAATAGGAATAGAAGAGGTAGAAGAATATCAACTAAGAGGCACAGTAAATATCTTCAACAAAATTATAGAAGAAAACTTCCTGACCCTCAAGAATGAGATGACCAGAAGCATAAAAGAAGCCTTCAGAACTACAAATAGGTTGGACCAGAAAAGAAATTCCTCCCAACACATAATAGTAAAAACACCACGTGCGCAAATCAAAAAAAAATACTAAAAGCAGTAAGGCAAAAAGGTCAGGTAACATATAAAGGCAGGCCAATCAGAATCACACCCGATTTCTCAACAGAGACTATAAAAAATAGAAGAGCCTGGACAGACATCATGCACACACTAAGAGAGCACAAGTGCCAGCCCAAGCTGCTATACCCAGCAAAACTATCAATCACCAGAGATGGAGAGATGAAGATATTTCAAGACAAATCAAAATTTACACAATATCTGACCACAAACCCAGCACTTCAGTGAAGTATAGGTAAAAAACCCAATACAATGAGGGAAAATACAGCCTAGTAAAAACAAGAAAATTCCTAAAAAGAAAAAAGAAAAAAAGAAAAAGACACAAACACAACTAAACCGACAAAGGCAATAATGGCAGGAAACAGAAACAACTATTCATTGATATCTATTAACATAAATAGACTCAACTCCCCAATAAAGAGACATAGGCTATCAGACTGGATACATAAAAAAGATCCAGCCTTTTGCTGCATACAGGAAACTCATCTCAGAGACAAAGACAGACACTATCTCAGAGTAAAAGGGTGGGAAAAAACTTCCAAGCAAACAGCCCCAAGAAGCAAGCTGGAGTAACTATTCTAATATCAAATAAAGTAAATTTCCAACCAAGAGTTATCAAAAAAGATAAGGAAGGACACTTTTTACTCATTATCGGAGAAATTTGTCAGGAGAAACTCTCAATTTTTAACATATATGCTCCAAATAAAAAAGCACCCACATTCATAAAAGAAACCCTACTAAAGCTCAAAAAATACATTTCACCCTACACAATAATAGTAGGAGACTTTAATACCCCACTCTCACCAATAGACAGATCATGGAAACAGAAATTGAACAAGGACACTGCAAAACTAGCAGAGACTTTTAACCAACTAGAAATAATAGATATATACAGAACATATCATCCTAAAGTAAAAGAATACACCTTCTTCTCAGGACCCCATGGCACCTTCTCGAAAAATGACCACATAATTGGACACTGAATGAGCCTCAATCGACATAAGAAGATTGAAATACTCCCATGCATCCTCTCAGATCACCATGGTCTACGGCTGGTCTTAGCAACAACAAAGACAATAAAAAGCCAATGTACACATGGAAACTAAACAACGCTCTGTTAAACAATAGCAGGGTCAAAGAAGAAATAAAGAAAGAAATTAAGGACTTTCTAGAATTCAACGAAAATGAAAACACAACATACCCAAACCTATGGGATGCAATGAAAGAAGTATTGAGAGGAAAACTCATAGCCCTAAGTGCTTCCAAAAAGAAACTGGGGAGAGCTTACATCAGCAACCTGACAGCACAGCTAAAAGCGCTAGAACAAAAGGAAACAGATATACCCAAGAACAGTAGACGGCAAGAAATACTCAAAATTAGGGCAAAAATATACCAAATAGAAACAAAAAGAACCATTGAAAAAATCAATAAAACCTGGAGTTGGTTCTTTGAGAAAATCAACAAGATTGACAAACACCTAGCAAGATTAACTAGAGGGCAAAGAGAGAGTATACAAATTAACAAAATCAGAAAGGAAAGTGGAGACATAACAACTGAAACTGAGGATATTCAAGAAATCATCAGATCCTACTACAAAAATTTATACTCCACAAAATTGGAAAATCTGGAGGAAATGGAGGAATTCCTAGACAGATACAAGCTCCCAAAGTTAACCCAAGACCAAGTAAACCATCTAAATAACCCTATAACACCTAAAGAAATAGAAGAAGTCATCAAAAGCCTCCCAACCAAAAAAAGCCCATGTCCAGACGGGTTCAGTGAAGCATTTTTTCAGACATTTATTGTGGATATAACACCAATACTCTCCTAACTATTCCAAAAGATATAATCAGATGTAATACTACCCAACTCATTTTTTGAGGCTACAATAATTCTTGTACCTAAACTACACAAAGACTCTACAAGAAAAGAGAACTTCAGACCAATCTCACTTATGAACATTGACACAAAAATACTCAACAAAATCCTTGCAAACCGAATCCAAGAACACATCAAAATGATCATTCATCATGACCAAGTAGGCTTCATCTCTGGGATGCAGGGATGGTTTAATATAAGGAAATCCATCAACGTAATCTACCATAAAAAAAAAAACTCAAAGAACAAAATCACATGGTCATATCATTAGATGCTGAGAGAGAATTTGACATAATTCAACACCTTTTCATGTTAAAAGTCCTAGAAAGAACAAGAATCCAAGATCCAAACTTAAACATAATAAAAGCAATATAAAGCAAACCAACAGCCAATGTCAAACTTAATGGTGGGAAATTTGAAGCAATCCCACTAAAATCAGGGACTCGACAAGGCTGTCCACTTTCCACCTACCTATTCAACATAGTACTGAAAGTCCTGGCTGGAGCAATTCGACAGCAAAAGGAAATCAAGGAGATAAATATCAAAAAGGAAGAGATAAAAATATCACTCTTTGCCGATGACATAATAGTGTACTTAAGTGACCCCAAAAACTCCACGAGAGAACTTCTACAGCTGATAAACAAGTTCAGCAAAGTGGCTGGATACAAAATCAACTCAAACAAATCAGTAGCCTTCCTATCCTCAAAGGACAAACATGTGGAGAAAAAATTAGGAAAAAGGTACCCATCACACTTGTGAAAAAAACTATGAAATACTTCGCTGTGACTCTAACTAAGCAAGTGAAGGAACTGTACAACAAGAACTTCGAACCTCTAAAGAAGGAAATTGAGGAGGATCTCAGAAAATAGAAAGATCAACATTTTAAATATGGCAATCCTACCAAAAGCAATCTACAGATTCAACGAAATCCCCATCAAAATTCCAAAACAGTTCTTCATGGAAGTTGAAAGATCAATGTGCAATTTCATATAGAACAACAAAAGACCTAGAATAGGTAAATTCATCTTCAACAAAAAAAAAACATCTGCGGGAATCACTATCCCTGACCTCAAGCTATACTACAAGGCAATTTTGCTGAAAACTGCATGATACTAGTACAGAAATAGGCATGTGGATCAATGGAATAGAATAGAAGATCCAGAAATGAGCCCTCACATATATGGTCACCTGATTTTTGACAAAGGAGCTGTAAACATTCAATGGAAAAAGGACAGCCTATTCAACAAATGGTTCTGGTCCAACTGGCACTCAACATGCAAAAGAATGAAAATAGACCCTTTCTTATCTCCTTGTACAAAGCTCAAGTGTAAGTGGATCAAAGATCTCCACATTAAACCAGATACACTGAAACTATTAGATGAGAAACTAGGGAAAACCTTAGAACACATAGGCACAGGAGAAAATTTTCTGAACAAAACACCAATGGCTCAAGCTCTAAGGTCAAAGATTAACAAATGGGACTTAATGAGATTGCAAAGTTTCTGTAAGGATAAGGACATTGTCAAGAAAACAAAATGGCAGCCAACAGAATGGGAAAAGATCTTTACCAACTCCACATCAGATAGAGGCCTAATATCCAAGGTATACAAAGAACTCAAAAAGCTAGACACCAGAGAATCAAACAACCCTATTGAAAATGGGGTACAGAGCTAAATAAAACGTTCTCAGTTGAGGAATATCAAATGGCTGAGAAATATCTGAGGAAGTGCTCGACATCCTTAGCCATCAGGGAAATGCAAATCAAAACAACCCTGAGATTCCACCTCACACCAGTCAGATTGGCCAAGATCCAAAACTCAGTCGACAACAGATGCTGGCAAGGTTATGGAGAAAGAGGAACCCTTCTCCACTGTTGGTGGGGTTGTAAACTAATACAACCACTCTGGAAAGCAGTATGGCGATACCTCAGAAAATTGGACATAATACTACCTGAAGACCCTTCTATTCCACTTCTGGGCATATACCCCAGAGACACCTTAATGCACAACAAAGATATATGCACCACAATGTTCATGGCAGCTCTATTTATAATAGCCTCAAGCTGGAAAGAGCCCAGATGTCCTTCAGAAGATGAATGGATACAAAAATTTTGGTACATTTACACAATGGAATACTACTCAGCCACCAGAAACAATGACTTGACCAAATTCTTAAGAAAATGGGTGCATCTAGAGAATATCATTATGAGTGACATAACCCAGTCACAAAAGAACAGACATAATATGCAGTCACTGATAGTGGGATCTAACCCCAGAAGCTCGCACTGACCCAGAAACAACTCACAGACTGTATGAAGTCCAAGAAATAAAGAAAACAAAATAAAACAAAACAAAAAAATCTTTAAACAACAAGAAAATTTTGACTATTTCCATGTTACATTTTGTTTTACATGTACTTTATGCTCATTGTAACTATTATGTTTTCAATGCATATTATCAAACCTTTAAAAATATCAAGGACTGACTGAAAAAACATATTCATACAGTTTTATGTAAAAATTATTTTAAAATCTGAAAAAAAAGTACTGACAAAAATGTATTGTATAATTTTATGCAAAAAAATGCTTAAAATCTCTACATTTATCTTTGTTTTGTAAAATAAAGTTGTTAAAAAAGAAAGTAAATAAATAAATAAAACTTAAAAAAAAAGAAAAAAAGAAATAGAAGCAGTCAAAAAAGCCTCCCAACAAAATGAAGCCAAGGTCCAAATGGGTTCAATGCAGTATTTTATCAACATTTACTGATGACCTAATGCCAATACTCTTCAAACAATTCCAAAAAATAGAATCAGATGAAACACGACCGAACTCATTTTTGACGCCACAATAACTCTCGTTCCTAAACCACACAAGGACCCTACACGGAAAGAGAGCTTCAGACACAACTCACTTATGAATATTGATGCAAAAACACTCGACAAAATTCTTGAAGACCAAATCCAAGAACACAACAAAATGTTATTCACCATGATCAAGTAGGCATCATCCCTAAGATGCAGAGATTGTTTACTATACGAAAATCAACAAATGTGATCCACCTTATAAAAAAACCCAAGAAAAAAAAACACATGGTTTCACAGTAAACGCTGAGAAAACATTTGACAAAATTTAACACCCCTTCATGTTAAACTCTTGGAAATAACAGGAATACACAGCCCATACCTAAACATAATAAAAGCAATATACAGCATACCAACAACCAACATCAAATTTAACCGTGAGAAATTTGAAGTAATCCCACTAAAATCAGGGACTCAACAAGGCTGCCCACTCTTCCTCTACCTACTCAACATAGTACTGGAAGTCCTGGCTAGAGCAATAAGACAGTAAAAGGAAATCAAAGGGATAAAATTTAGAAAGGAAGAAGTAAAACATCACTATTTGCAGATGACATAATAGTGTACTTAAGTGACCCCAAAAACTCCACCAGAGAATTTCTACAGGTGATAAACAACATCAGAAAAGTATCTGGATATAAAATTAACTCAAACTAAGACTGTAACTAAGCAAGTGAAGGACCTGTATAACAATAACTTGAAATCTCTAAAGAAAAAAATCAAGAAAGTTCTCAGAAAATGGAAAGATCTCCCATGCTCATGGATTGGAAGGATCAACATTTTAAAAATGGCCATCTTACCAAATGCAATCTACAGATTGAATGCAGTCCCCATTAAAATTCCAACCCAGTTCTTCATTAAGTTGAAAAGAACAATGTGCAATTTCATCTGGAATAACAAAAGACCTAGAAAAGTGAAATCCACCCTCAAAAACAAGAAAACATCTGCGGGAATCACTATCCCTGGCCTCAAGCTATATTACAAGGCAATTATGCTGAAAACTGCTTGGTACTAGTACAGAAATAGGCATGTGGATCAATGGAATAGAATAGAAGATCCAGAAATGAGCCCTCACGTATATGGTCACATGATTTATGACAAAGAAGCTGTAAAAATTCAATGGAAAAAAAACAGCCTATTCAACAAATGGTGCTAGTCCAACTAGCACTCAACATGCAAAAGAATGAAAATAGACCCTTTCTTATCTCCTTGTACAAAGCTCAAGTGTAAGTGGATCAAAGATCTCCACATTAAACCAGATACACTGAAACTATTAGATGAGAAACTAGGGAAAACCTTAGAACACATAGGCACAGGAGAAAATTTTCTGAACAAAACACCAATGGCTCAATCTAAGGTCAAAGATTAACAAATGGGACTTAATGAGATTGCAAAGTTTCTGTAAGGATAAGGACATTGTCAAGAAAACAAAACGGCAGCCAACAGAATGGGAAAAGATCTTTACCAACTCCACATCAGATAGAGGCCTAATAACCAAAGTATACAAAGAACTCAAAAAGCTAGACACCAGAGAATCAAACAACCCTATTAAAAATTGGGGTACAGAGATAAATAAAATGTTCTCAGTTGAGGAATATCGAATGGCTGAGAAATATCTGTGGAAGTGCTCAACATCCTTAGCCATCAGGGAAATGCAAATCAAAACAACCCTGAGATTCCACCTCACACCAGTCAGATTGGCCAAGATCCAAAACTCAGATGACAACAGATGCTGGCGAGGTTGCTGAGAAAGAGGAACCCTTCTCCACTGTTGGTGGGGTTGCAAACTAATACAACCACTCTGGAAATCAGTCTGGCGATACCTCAGAAATTTGGAAATAGTAGTACCTGAAGACTCAGCTATTCCACTTCTGGGCATATACCCCAGAGACACCGTAGTACACAACAAAGATATATGCACCACAATGTTCATAGCAGCTCTATTTATAATAGCCAGAAGCTGCAAAGAACCCAGATGTCCTTCAGAAGTTGAATGGATACAAAAATTGTGGTACATTTACACAATGGAATACTACTCAGCCACCAGAAACAATGACTTAACCAAATTCTTAAGAAAATAGCTGCATCTAGAGAACATCATCCTGAGTGAGATAACCCAGTCACAAAAGAATAGACATAATATGCAGTCAGTGATAGTGGGATGCTAACCCCAGAGGCTCGCACTGCCCCAGAAACAACTCACATACTGTATGAAGTCCAAGAAATAAAGAAAAAACCAAAACAAAAAAATAGTCATGCTCAATCCTTACCCACCAAGAACATATTGACAAATTCCGGGTTGTACCCTGAATTACATGTACTGTCTGCTCATTGTAAAAAAAAAAAAAAAGTTTATAAAATAAAAGATATAGTTTTCAAATGGTGTTAGAGGCTAAACTCTGAAAATAGTTCATAGATAAAAATATAACTCTTTAATTTAGGAATAAAGGTAGAGTACTTTATGTAATTGACAAATAAGATAGACTAAATGTCAACTATATATCACATTGTATAATTTACATAATTGTTATGATGTTTATAGCTTGCATAATTGTTATGGCTTTGTTTAATTTAAGTCTGAGAGAAAAATTAGACAAAAAGGATGAGATGTAAGGGGTGGTTTTGATGTTTTGATCTGGAATTTGCATGAGAACAATTTGCAATCGATCAATAAAGTTACTAGCACCTAAAAAAAAAAAAAAAAAAAAGAAGATCCAGAAATGAGCCCTCATGTATATGGTCACCTGGTTTTTGACAAAGGAGCTGTAAACATTCATTGAAAAAAGGACAGACTATTCAACAAATGGTGTTGGTCCAACTGGCACTCAGCATGCAGGAGTATGAAAATAGACCCTTTCTTATCTCCTTGTACAAAGCTCGAGTGCAAGTGGATCAAAGATCTCCACATTAAACCAGGTACACTGAAACTATTAGATGAGAAAGTAGGGAAAACCTTAGAACTCATAGGCACATGAGAAAATTTCCTGAACAGAACACCAATGGCTCAAGCTCTAAGTTTAAGATTAACAAAAGGGACTTAATGAGATTGCAAAGTTTCTGTGCGGCTAAAGACACTGTCAAGGAAACAAAAAGACAGTCAACTTAGTGGGAAAAGATCTTTACCAACCCCACATCAGATAAAGGCCTAATACACAAGATATACACAAAATTCAAAAGCTAGACACCAAAAATTAAACAACCCAATTAAAAAATGGGATACAGACTTCATAATAAGTTCTCAATTGAGGATTATCGAATGGCTGAGAAACATCTAAGAAAGTGCTCAACATCCTTAGCCAACAGAAAAATGCAAATCAAAACAACACTGAGATTCCACCTCACACCCGTCAGATTGGCCAAGATTCAAAACGCAGATGACAACAAATGTTGGCGAGGATGTGGAGAAAAAAGAACACTTCTCCACTGATGGTGGGGTTGTAAACTGATACAACTACTCTGGAAATCAGCCTGAATTCCTTAGAAAAATGGACATAGTACTACCTGAAGACCCAGTTATTCCACTTCTGGGCATTTACCCAAGAGACTCTCCAACATACAACAAAGATACATGTGCCCCAATGTTCATTGCAGCTCTATTCATAATAGCCAGAAGCTGGAAAGAACCCAGATGTCCTTTAGTACATACAGGGATATAAAAATTGTGGTACATTTACACAACGGAGTACTACTCAGCCATTTATGTTAATAGATATCAAGGAATAGTGGTTTCTGTTTCCTATATTATTGCTTTTGTACTTTGAGTTGTGTCTGTGTCTCTTTCTTCTTTTGGTTTTCTTGCTTAGGAGTTTTCTTCTTTTTACTAGGATGTAGTTCCCCTCATTGTATTGGGTTTTCCACCTATAATTCGTTGTAGTGCTGGGTTTGTTGTCAGATATTGTGTAAATTTTGATTTGTCTTGAAATGTCTTCATCTCTCCATCTATGGTGATTGATAGTTTTGCTGGGTATAACAGCTTGGGCTGGCACTTGTGCTCTCTTAGGGTGTGCATGATGTCTGTCCAGGCTCTTCTAGCTTTCATAGTCTCTGTTGAGAAATCAGGTGTGATTCTGATTGGTCTATCTTTATATGATACCTGACCTCTTTTCCTTACTGCTTTTAGTATTCTTTCTTTGCATTGGGCACTTGGTGTTTTGACTATTATGTGTTGGGAGGAATTTCTTTTCTGGTCCAAACTATTTGGAGTTCTGAAGGCTTCTTTTATGCTTGTGGTCATCTCATTCTTGAGGGTAGGGAAGTTTTCTTCTACAATTTTGTTGAAGATATTTACTGTGCCTCTTATTTGATACTCTTCTCCCTCTTCTATTCCTATTATCCTTAGGTTAGGTCTTCTCATTGTGTCCTGAATTTCCTGGACATTTTGGGTTAGGAGCTTTTTGTTTTTTGCATCTTCTCTGGCTGTTTTGTCTATGTTTACAATGTTGTCTTCAGCCCCCGAGATTCTCTCTTCCATCTCTTGTTGTCTATTGCAAATGCTTGCTTCTGTGATTCCTGATTTCTTTTTTAGGTGTTCTACCTCTAGGGTTATCTCTTTTAGTGTTTTCTTTATTGTGTCAATTTTCATTTTAAATTCCTTCTTCCATTCCTTCATCTCTTTGGTTCTGTTTTCCTTTAGTTCTTTGAGTTCTTTGAGTGTTTTACTTGTATCCTCTTTAAAAGCTTCTGATTCTTTTTGCTTTTCCTCCCGTTCTTGTTTAAGGATCTTTATCATCGTCTTTAGGTATGATTTTAGGTCTGCATCTTCTTTTTCTGGAGTGTTTGGCATTCCGCTGTTTGCTTTGATGGAAAAGCTGGGTACTTGTATTGCCAGGTTGTCTTGGTTTCCTTGGGATATGCTCTTTTGCTTTTCTCTTGCCATCTTGTTGTCAGTGATATGTTCTTGCCTTTCCCTTGTACCTGTTCTGTGTCCCTGGATCTCCACTGATCCAGGTGGCAGATGCTCTGAGCCCTGTTCTTCGCCCCAAAGCTGCAGGGTGGGAACAGAGGTCCCAATGCTGGGTTCCTGGTCCCTGGGTCAGGCATGGCAGGGGCGCGCTTTTTATATGCACTCGGCAGAGATCTCTCTGCCCCCTGGCTGCTCAGATCTTCTCACCAGACCTTAACATTTTGGAACTGCTGGTCCAGGTGGCAGATGGTCCAAGCCCTGTTCTGTGCCCCAAAGCTGCAGGGTGGGAACAGATGTCCCAGTGCTGGGTTCCTGGTCCCTGGATCAGCCAGGGCAGGGGCACGCTTTTTATATGCACTCGACAGAGATCTCTCTGCTCCCTGGCTGCTCAGATCTCCTTCTCACCAAACCTTAACCTTTGGGAACTGCTGGTCCAGGTGCGTAACTAGTAAGATCTTAATGCACACTATCAAACCTTTAAAAAAATCCAAGTACTGACAAAAATGTATTTGTATACTTTTATGCAAAAATGCTTAAAATTTTACATTTATCTTTGTTTTTTAAAATAAAGTTGTTCAATTAAAAAAATGAAACAGACCATAATGTCCTACACCAAACATTACCACAGTTGAGTACATTAAATCTCATCATCAACTCCTAAGTGTATATTTTTCAATATGCTGTGTATGATGAGGTGAATATATAAGATCTATCATTCTGTGTATACAGTTTGGCCTTCTGTGATTTGGGAGATGAGTGGACAGCTTTTCTCATGAAGCAACACCTATATTTGAATAATGATCAAGTTAAGGTAGGAATTACAGTTTCACACATATATTTAATGGACTTTGGTGTTCCTCATTCTTCCTTGAACTTCATGCTTCCCTTTCCTTTGATATACTTCCCCTTCTAAAATCCTACCCCTCTCTTTATTCTTGTCTTTATTCTTTGGTGGGCACTCTACATGAGAGATGAAAGTATTACCATCTGAGCCTGGCATATTTTATTCAATATTTATCTCTTATTTCAGCCACCTTCTTTAATATTATATGATTTTATTCTTTATGATAAAATAAATTCCCATTATCTCTACATAATTCATATGTTACCCATCTATCTATTGATGTTCACCTAGACTGGCCCTGTAATATGACTATTATAAAACAGTATAATATTCATGTGTGGCAAGTACCTCTTTAAAACCACTTGCCAAGAATTTTGGTGTAGTGTCAAAGAAAAATGAATGCAGTATTTTGCTTTTTCACATTACTAAGCAAAAATAGTATATTCCAACAAACTAATACAAAGGTTTGTATGCTAATGTAGCCTTCTATTACCAAGACAGATGTTAAGGGGATTTCCCTAAAGATACAGTACCTTTTCTTGTTCTTCTTGGACTTTGTGTTAGAAAAATAGATTAAAAATAAAATAAAACATCCTATAACTTTAAAAAATGTTGTTGTTATTAGATCTCCCCTAGGTTTTGTTTCACTTTATGTATTATGTATTATGTATAAGCCTGGAGATTAGTGTATAATCAGATTCTGCAGTCTTGATGAACTCTGTCTAATACTGTATCTTCTGTCTCCAAAGACACTGTCTCTGAAGAAGCACAATGCAGCATGCTTTCTAACCTGAAATTAGGTTACTCATAAGATTCATTAGTGAGTGTGTATCACCAGGGATTATATTTATTTTGTTAGTTGCATTTTTACCAAATAGGCAAAGGTTACACTAGAAGAAGATGGTCATTGGTCTGATAAGTCAGAGTAACAAGTATCATAAGTGAGATGATTCCTCACATCCTGCAGCCTTCATATCACTGATTTGTTGTTTTGGGGTTTTTTCTTTTTACAGGAAGAATAAAACAGCATAATAGGGAAGTCTGAGAAACTGGATAAAGATGGTTTCTTCCCAGGTGCCCATGCATCCTCAAGCAGTCTTGATCTTGACAGTCGCTAAGATGACTAGGAGTTGATATGAGAATATTCATCTCAATTGTCATTTTTAATTAAGGAATTTTAAGACTTCAAACTTCAACAATCAATAAAATTCATCCCTAGCAGTCACAATGGTAAGCACAATCAATTTTCTAGTCTTTATTATATTTACTTTGTTTGATCTCTTTCTTTTGATATCATGAAGAAAAATTAACTCTTAATATAGGAAATAAATATAAGTGATAATTTTTATATTTTATAAAGCATTTTTTTATTTATACTATGTGGTTTCTTTGCATATATAAATATAATCTGGGGAGATTTTTTTATATATTACAATATGTTGGCATTTAAGTGTTAAACTCAGTGGGTGATAAATGCCTATAATCTCACCATGTTCACGGAATAAATAAATAAGTAAATGAATGTTACATTTTGATGGCTATTGAAAAATCTTTTACCTTTATTGAGAACTTCAAATTAAAAAAATATCTCTGTACATATAAACACCTGGCCCCAAAGAATGACAAATTGGTGAACAGTAAATTACCTCATTAGAAATCTTCCTTCTCATTTAATTTTGAAAATAGAATAAACAAAAATCAGCTAGCTACATTGACAGCACTGACTACTAAGGACTAATAGTGACAATGCTAATCTTCTACTCAGTGACATGATCTCTGTCTTCTCTGAGACTGGAGGTAGAAAAGGAAGAAGAAATTTTATTAAAGAATCCAAGAAAAAGAAGGCAATTCCTCTGTTGTGACCTATAAAAATAAACCAAGCAAAATTTTGGTCTCTTTAAGAATCAAATAGTCATTTGTGGTGAAGCATGTGTGTAATCCTGACAGGAGACTGCATGATTGGGATTAGAAGTCATCCTGGATCACATATAAAGATCCTGTACTGAAATAAGTTTTAATTTAAAAATATAACCTAAAAATATACATAATTATCATCAGTTCAACTGCATACAGAGTGTAAGTTTAAAAAGTCAGTATAAAAATGCTTAGAATTGGAAGGGTCTGCAACCCCATGGGAAGAATAAAATTATCAACTACCCAAACCCACTATAGCTCCCAGGGACTAAAACACCAACCAATGAGTTCACATGGAGAGACCCATGGCTCCAGGTGCATATGTAGCAGAGGATGGCATTGTCTGGCAACAATGGGATGAGGAGCCTTTGGTCCAGCAAAGACTCATTTTCCCAGTGTAGGAGAATGCCAGGACACTGAGATGGGAGAGGGAGATTGGGAGAGGGAGCACCTTCACAAAGGCAATGGAAGGAGGAGGAGGTATAGAATTGGGAGAAACGTGATAACATCTGGATTGTACATGCAGAGAATATCCAATAAAAAAGCCAAGAAAATATATTTGTAGATAAAAAAACTTGCAATAGGCAAACACATTTAGAAGCATTTATTAGACAACCAGTTGTATGTGGGATTGTCTGAGTTTTGCCAAGTAGTATAATAAAAAAGTCTACATTCCAAGATTTATTTCCTGAATGAATATTCTTTTTGTGTATTAATAACAGATAATATTTCTTAGAGTTGCAGAAACAGGAGTTTCCAGTTCCACAATTGTCAGACTTGCAGGAAACTGTCGAAGATTTAATTTCTGTTAATAATTATGATCCTTTATTTTCTTTTCTCATATGTGCATTCAGGTTAATAATGAACCATATATGTATATATAACACTTCTGAAAAGCGCAGGCATTCTTACATTATTTCTCTCATCTCTCATGTGTACACATTCTTCTAGAATGTTCTCTCCAATTGCAACCATTTCCATCCACTTCCAGTTGTCTACTATTTTCAATCACCATGCAAACTACTAAGATATCTAATGCATAGTTCCTTAATCACCAGGTAAAATTCATATTCTCATAGTGCCTTCTTTCAGTCCTTTACTCAGATGACCATAGCTCATGGGCCATTCAAAACAAACAATTTAATACTTTTAATTCTCTCTGTGTATGTGCATAAACAGAAATCATAAACACTAATAAGTGCCATTAAGTAAATTAAAGGATGGATATGTTACTAAAAGTGTGGTATAATCATAACATAAGAGAACTCTTAAATTAGGTCATAGAAGATACTAAGGGAAACTAGTGATTTGCAGGTTGCAGATACAATTATTTATTTCCCTAAAAGTTATAACTATTACATTCTGATATAAGAAAGCTCACTGAACTATTTTTGAATGTGTAGATGCTCCTCACTCATTTCAGCTTGTCTACATTTAACATGAATCTCCTAAAAGCACATGTCATATCAGAAGCCCAAGAAAAAATACAAAATTATAAATGCAGTATATCAGCTCACACAGTTCAAAATCTGGATTGGGGGGATTAACATCATTTAAGGAAATGTAAACTTCTCTGATTGACTGACTGCTTTATAGCTAGAAGACATCTAAGGAGCAATCACAATGAAGAGGTAGATGAGATAAAGTCCCTCAGATTCCTGTTGGGTTGATGCCTTTCAAGTGAAAGACACAGAAATGCAAATCAAGGAAAATCAGTCTCCAAATTAAGAAGATCTTTTCTCCAAGTTTAAGTCATGATTAAGTGTTCATTTACTTAGAAGCAGAATAGCCAGGCATGAAGAAAATCATTTTACCTCCTTAATATCCAGTTAAGACAGAAACCATAATAGGAAATATCTTTCAAAATTAAGAAAAAAATAAATTCAATTCAAGTATTTTAATTGATTTGCATATTTCAAATTATAAAAGAAACCTGTTTAGACCCATTACTCTTCTAGATGAGTAGTTTGTTAGGAGTTTTAACATATTTTAGTGTGTATGTGTGTGTGTGTGTGTGTGTGTGAGAGAGAGAGAGAGAGAGAGAGAGAGAGAGAGAGAGAGAGAGAGAGAGAGAGAGAGAGAGAGAGATTTGGAAATGTAGCTAGCTTTTATTTGCTAAAAAGCCAATCCTGGTAGACATTTTTGCAGGGATAAGTATCTGTTTTTACTTCACCATTAAACATAAAACTTAGGAAACAGCATGGGAGCAAGAACTAGAGTTGGAAAAATGAAAATCAATCATATAAAAATGGTTGGGAATAGAGCCCCTTTGTTCTGTTGAAAGCAGTGGCTAAAACATCTGTCACTGGACATGTGGTCTATATTGTAGCATTGCCTTTATTGAAAAGAGCATGCTACTGAGATATGTTGAATCTGAGATAAGTTCAAATTAATATGTCAGGTCACAACTGAGAATCAAAAGGGCCATAGAAAAATAAAGATATAGGTATAGTAGAGATCACCTGAATAATGATTTAGCACATAAGAAATGATAAAAGTGCTATAAAATTTTTAAGTAAAGAAGGATAAAAAACACTAATTTTGATAACTTTGTCAACAATCTAAAACAAAAAAAATCAGATTGACTCTCACAACCTCATAATTTGTAGAAAACCATTGTTTCTAACTAATATGCAAATGTCTATTCAAAATTTTAAAATTCCATTTACTTTTGCAAATGTCCTCAATTATGTCACAACATTATCTCTTAAATTGGATTAGTCATTTTCCTAATTCTTTTATTCCTTGTTTCATCTTAAGGTTTAGGCTAGTCTATGTAGGAAAAGTAGATTAAAACATCATGTGATTTGTGTTTTCCTGATGACTAGGGATGTCGAGCACTTCCTTAGATGCTTCTCAGCAATTCAATATTCCTCAATTGAGAATTCATTGTTTAGCTCCGTGCCCTATTTCTATTAGGATTGTTTGATTCTCTGGAGTTTAACTTCTTGAGTCCTTTGTATATATTATATATTAGACCTCTATCAGCTGTAGGATTGGTAAAGATCCTTTCCCAATATGTTGGGTGCCGTTTTGTTTTCTTGACAGTGTCCTTAGCTTTACAAAAACTTTGCAATCTCATTAAGTCCCATTTGACAATTCTTGATCTTAGAGAACAACCCACTCGTGTTCTGTGCCTATGTGTTCTAAACTTTTCCCCACTTTCTCTTCTAATATTTTCAGTGTCCCTGATTTTATGTGGAGATCTTTGATCCACTTACACTTGAGCTTTGTACAAAGAGATAAGAAAGGATATATTTTCATTCTTCTGCATGC